>NC_055974.1:17207979-17375870 GCF_018492685.1 Alosa sapidissima
CCTTAGGGGGGGGGTTCTGTCATGAGCTCTCTCTCTGCCTGGTAACACGTGCTGATTGAAGTCTGATGACCTCCACCTGTTCCTGCTCTGCTCTGCCTCACCCTCGTTACCTACCAGCTGCACTGCATTCACCACTCATCATGCCCTCTATATAAAGCCTTGCTTTTCAGTCCACACTTGTCAGATCGTCTGCAACCAGCACCAGTTACCTGCCTGTTTATTGAAAACGCCTCTGACTCTTTGCCTGTGATCCCGGACCCGCTCGACTACTTCTGTGTTCTCCAGCCCCGGTAATCTTGACCTGCCTTCCGTCCCTCTTCTACGAATACCGCCTAGTCCTTGACTGTACTGCTGCTTCGTTTCAATTGCTGTTGTGTGTGTGTTTCCCCCAGGACTTCCCGGATCATCCAGCTCCTGCCATCGCTGTTCGGCTACTGGGGGAACACACACACGCAGACTCTTGGAACTCCTGTACCCCCCCCGGAACCCCTGAAACCCCCAACCCTTAAATAAACTTTTGAACGTGACGCTTTTGTGGTCCTCGTCCTGTTTGGTGTCTGACAGAGTATCTATTACACAGCTGAGCTATTCACACTCTGTTATGTAACAACAAAAAAACATGTTGCTTGTTTTTAAAAATATATATATAATATTACATTGTGTGATCAATATGCCAGATTAAATGCACAGGGGTGCAAATAGCATACACTGATATTTGTACCAGACGAGGTACTAATAGAACACATTGCTGTCTGCACCGGGGTACGAATAGCATACACTGCTAATTGTACCAGGGGTGCAAATAGCCTTACCCTTATCTTTTGACTATTGCGCAAAAGCCTCTTGTTCTGATATTTATTCATTTCACATTCTTACAACATAGCTTCCCACAACATCAATACACAGCCTTGGTATACGGCCTACAAACAAACGTTTAACTCCAGAGGAAAATGCGGATTCAACTTTCCAAATAAAGAAACCTCCACAAATAGGCTACATACAATATAACGACTTGAGTTACTTGCTATTTTTACATAGGAATTGACGGTGTGTTATGGATCCATTTGTCTGCAACGCAACGTAGCCTACAACATCTCTCTTTAGAAATATAGGAACAGCTTACTATGCTGAAGAGTGACGACTGCGTAGCATGCAAGAATACCCCCAAGAAAAGTTTGAGAACCTGTGGCCTAAAACAATATGATTGCATGCATGTTGAAAGTTAGATCTGAAGTGAAATGGGTCGCGATGGTCTATCATTTTTAAAAAGTGGGTCCCCAGAAAAAAAGTTTGGGAAACACTGGTATAGAGACATCAAATTCTCTACGTACAGTATATGCGTTACTTTATAGCAAGAGCTCAAGAGAGAACATTTTTTGCACAAAACCTCTATTAATGGTGCAACAGTGCAATCACACTTCTGTTAGATAAAGAGACAACATTTCAGAAACAGGAAATAGTTTAGACACATAGAGAGGACAACATGGGACCGCCAAGGAAACTTGTTCTGCTGCTCTGTAAGCATAACTTTATTTCAAGTTTACTGTATGTGTATATGTACACATACAGTGTTTGTGTATGTCAATATATTGTATGTTTTTGTTTGAGCGCTTTGTTCTGATAATGACGAATTGTAAAATGCACTGTTGAGATGACCTGTGTACTGTAGATGCCATTAATTGAATCTCTCACTAACTGAAATACTCATGTGTGAGTCTGCATCATATGTCCCTACAGTTTGCTTGTCATTAGAATTGTAACATATTGTACTTGGGAATTGGGAAGTTGCAGCTAAGATGGCATAGATCAAAGTTATATGGCAGTCTTGAATTATGTCACATGCACACCAGCCATGTTGCTGCATCTGTGTTGGTCTGTGTTTAGTTCAAAACCAGTCAGGATGAACTGAACAACTGAATAGCTTGGTTTGATGAACACTTAAACACTGTAACTCGTCCTTACAGCCCCTCCTTGCTTGTCTCTCTGTCTCAATGGACACACACCTCCTCAGCACGCACATTGAATCCAAACATGCACAATCGTGCAAGCAAGGACTGTTGTTGCTAAATATTAAATATGTTTATGATTAGCACGCTGCACACATATGTTCAAAGGGGTGAGAAAATTACATTGTTAACTTAAAATCCTGAATTGTGAGTAAATTGTCACATATCTTTAGATCTGAAGCCGAGAAGGCAGTTACACACGGAACATCCACAGTGTCCACCACATCCTGTTTTAAACATTCTTCAGTGAGATCTTGTCTTTGCTAGAAAGGGCAGTTTTAGCTTACAGTTTTAGCATGGTTTCATTGTATCTTTGTTCATGTTAGTGATGCAGACTTGCTATTATGTGCATTACTGCATAATGATGGACTGGAGATCCAACTGTGTGATGTGAATGTAATGCACACTGGTGATGTCATTACATTTGCACAGTGTTCTCATGGTGAAATGTTCCCCTTTTTTCAGGCACCTATTAACTTAAACTTATACTTCTCTAAAATATAGTTTGAAGAACTGAATGTGGTTTGAATGTGCATGATGTCTCAATATATATTCCACAATGGCAATATGTTTAAAGGTATTCTAAGCGATATTACGCAGATTCTAAGCTAAAACATTTTTTGTCACATACAGAAAACATCTGTGTAGACCAGGGCGTCAGGATTTGGAGGGTTAGCTTCAGCCAATTAGTATGGCATTTGCCCGCTGACATTTTAGAAAATATGGCGTTACATGGTTGCCACTTCCGGCACCAGTTTTTACATGCTGATTGGTAGATGACAGCTCATGTGCGAGTTTAGTGTTGGGCACAAGCATCCTCACATGTCCATGTTGGTTAAAGGATAATTCCGGTATTTAGCACTTTGAGTCCCTTTTCTGATTTGTTTTGGATGAACTAGAGTGGTGGACACTGACATTTTGACGATAGGTCCTGTCTCGACTTTCTGAATAGTTCTGAATAGCCTTTGACTGTTTCAGAGTGGCTGGCTATGGGCATACACAACCCTTAACGTTCATTTTTAAAACTGTGCAAGTCAAAACACAGCCCTGCGGCAGTCTGTTAGTAAGGAAATCCATAATAGTCCATAACCAGTTGCTGAGTGAGTTGCCAGAGCTTGGAGATCATCTTGGAGAGGATCACAGTGTTGAATGCTAAACTGGAGTCAATGAACAGCAGTCTAACATATGTATTGGGACTGTCCAGGTGGGTGAGTTCCAGGTGGAGCGCTGTGGAGATGACATCCTCTGTTGATCTGTTGCATCGGTAGACAAATTGGTATTGAATGTGGTTTGACGGAGTCAGGATGCAGACATGCAATCAAGTTGGATATTTAAACTAACTGACTATATGTCACTAGCATGATTTATCCAATATTTTTATGGAGACTAATAGCATCAGTCAGCACTGTATTCTGACCAACATTGCCATGGTTTACAGCAAACTTGTAGTGGGAAGTCTGAGTCTGGAAGCTTTGAGTCAAAATGGCAGGAGTGGTACAACAATGAAAGACCTGAGACACAGCCGTGGGCTCATGTGACTGTAGCCTGCAAGCCACAAAAGAGGTGTGGTGTGAAATGATCGCTGTGCCCTCTTTGTTCAAAGTGATAGTGTTAGCAGGGGCGGATCTAGAGATTTTTTCCTGGGGTGGCGAAGGGGTGGCATGAGGTTCCAGGAGGGGGGCCATGGACATTATTCAAAACTTAAAATTCTACGGATTTAATTGAATATGTTTTGTTCTCTACACTACATTACACAAGGTGGGAGGCAAATCAGAGATGTAGCTGGCGTTTTGGATGATGTGGGTCTTAATATGTGAATTTCTTTCTCTGTGTAATCACTATACAGTCTGTGTAGTCTGTACTTAAATTATAGAGTGTCAAAAAGCAATTTTAGGGGGGTTTGGAGGTATGTTCCCCCAGATAATTTTTTTTACAAAAATGACCCCTCAAATGATTTCTTCTAGTTAGTTTTGAGGGAATATGGACACATTTATAAGATAAGCCATCAATAGATTTAGGTTATCTGGATTAAAACAAGATTCTGATGATTTGGGGGTATGGTCATATATGGTTATGGTCCATTTTTTTTAAACACCCTCAAATGATGTCTTCTAGTGAGTTTTGAGGGAATATGGACAAATATAGTCATACAATATAAGCCATCAGTAGATTTAGGTTATCTGAATTGAAACAAGATTCTAATGCAGGATTGTTGCAATGATAACCATGACTGTGACTGTCAAAACATTTCCATCTGATTCAATAAAGACTCAGTCAAGTAAGTACCTTCTTAGTCAAACCATTATTTTTGGATTTATTATAATACAACAATTTAAAATGTACATAACAAGAATATAATTATTAATCTACCACCTCACTAATAAACATGCAAACACACACACTGGTGGACAGTAACTAAGTACTGGGTATGGGTATCTAATTCAATTATTTAATTCTTTGGAAGGTTTTTACTTCAACCCCCACTACAATTAAAAGGCCAAATATCTTTAACAGGAATTAGAAACGGTTCAAAGAATGAAAATTAAACCGGAAACGAACACAGTTTTTGGAAGGACGTAACTGAAAATGGGAGCAAAACCAATTTCACTTGTTCCGGAGTGAAAACGTCATTTTCAATTTTAGATAACCGGTTAATAACGGTATTTATCATTCCGATTAACCTTTGTTTGAATATTATTAAAAACTCCATAGGCTTAGAAAGTCCAAACAGTGTTCCCCAGACCCCTTATAAGATGAATTTAGTCAGATGTTATGAATCGGTATCTCCCCTGCATAATTGGCTAGAACTACTAGTTGATAAACAGAATATTAATATCCAACACTATCTAACTGCCTTTTCCAAGTATGTAGTCTAAATTACTGAAACAATTTGTGAAATAAGATACCAGAGACACTAGGCAAATAAAAAATCCTCCATAGAAATGCATGGGCTTAGTTTGTAATGCCAATATGGCAGTTATCTACGCATATCACACCCCTTCCGCGGCAAAACGTTGACATGTGAATACATTGAGCCAATCATGTGCTGTCTTGTGAATACATCGAGCCAATAATGTGGTGTGTTGTGAAGACATTGTGCCAATCATGTGTTGTGATCTCGCCGCTGGAGCAAGATTGCAGTAGATTGGTGTCGTGAAGCCTTGCGCACGCGCATTTCTGCCGAGATGGATGCCCGATGAGTGCCCAAAAAGCGTTGCCATATGGCCGCTGAGTGGAGGGACTTGCCTAAAAGGACTTTGGACATTTTCTCTGCCTGAAGTAAGGCTATCAAGCATTTTTAAGACCTAATGTTATTGTGTTCACAATCTAGGCTACTCACTCACTCACAAACTGATGAATAATGAAGTACATGTGTAGTTACTGTATTAAAGTACCTTTATAAATCTCCTATTAAGAAACAACCTCGAGTGAACAAGCAACATGTTAATTTATTGAGGACACAAACTCCTGTGCTGGCCTCAGCTTGTTGGTTCATCTACCAGCAAATGATTGAAATCTACCACCCAATGAAACTGGAAGATTTAACTGGAATCTAAGCAATTACATCTCATGCACTAAGCTTCATATGTGATGTGCTTTGACATCATCAAACGTCTAGTCTAGTAGCCTACTCTGAGTAGGGTTTGTTTGAAAATAGTACTTTTACTTATTGTTATTGAGTAGAATTTCAGTCATGTAAATGTACTTTTACTTGTGTAGATTGATTTACACCATATAGGCTATGAAAAGAAAGGGAAAAGAAAAACGCAACCCCCACCAGCTTGACACCGATTAATATCCTAGTTTGATTTGACATGTCGACCAAAATTGGATAGTCATAGATGCTGGGAAAGTGGATGCATGACAATTTTGAGAACCCATGTTGAATTATCATGTGTATTAACGGGTTGACATCTTTGATTTACAATTAAACTTAGTTAAGTTACATGAACCACTGAGAATTGATGGTGTCAGGAGGCCATACTCTAATATATATATATATATATATATATATATATATATATATATATATATATATATATATATATGTATATATATACTCTTTTGATCCCGTGAGGGAAATTTGGTCTCTGCATTTATCCCAATCCGTGAATTAGTGAAACACAAACAGCACACAGTGAATTAAATGATGTATATGAAGTTAGCTGAGAGGGTGAGTTCATTTTAAGGGTAAGGCAGGGGTGGGAGGTTTGGGGATATTCAGCCTGCTGATGTGAGCATAAAGAGCTCCATAGTTCTTGCCAGAGTGCAGAAGAGTTAGGAAGCAGTGTTTAGGGTAGGTCAGGTCTATGCAAATGTTCATGGCTTTGCTGCTGCAGCGGCTTCTGTGGATCTCCTCCAGAGATGGGAGCAGTGAACTGATGATTCTCTTTGTAGTTTTGATGAAACAGTAGAAGGCCTTCCTGCTCTCCAGAGTGCAGTAAGTGTGTAAGTGCAGTTCCATTGCGTGATGCAGTATGGGATGATTGACACTATAGCACACCTGTAGATGTTGACTAGTGCACAGCTGTGTGTGTGTGTGTGTGTGTGTGTGTGTGTGCGTGCGTGTGTGTGCATGCGTCCGTGCGTGCATGCGTCCGTGCGTGCATGCGTGAGTGTGTTTTCACGCATGTGTGTGTGTGACATAGGGAGTTTGAAAATACAGGTGCACATTATATGTGATTTTTTCTGAATTTCCTCTGCAAGGTTTCCTAAAGAGTTCTCTAAAATTCTACTGCTTTTCTCTCACTCTTCCCCTCTTGAAATCAGTCATGAGTGCAGAAATCAGCATCGGATCCACAGAAGGTATTTCTGCTGTTTGATACATCACACTTGCCTGACACCCTACCAATATATTGTTGGTGCTGTCTCACTGATATGAATGTAATGGGTGTGGACACTGTGTGCAGAATCTCACTTTCCTCTAAGTGCATACAATGTCCACCGTCACTTGTGTTAGGCACTAAACAGTTAACCATTAGGGCATGAAGCAAATCTAAATGAACTGAAACCACTCATTACACACATTAAAATCTTATTATAATTATTATGTATAAATAAATCAATGAGAAGACCTTTGTGTGCTTGGTTGTGTGCAATTAAATGTACTGATCATCTAAACTTTGTTCACTGTGCTGATATTCGCTGTATTGCCATTTAGTATGTCTTTACTCCCACAGCTCCCCCTACAGCTGCAGTGGTGGTGGTGTCTCCTCAGAGTCCTTTTTACTCTGGAGAGAGAGTCACTCTGAGGTGTGAAGTAGCAAAGTACACAGACTGGAGTCAGTATTACTGGTACAGAGACAACAGCCCAGATCCAGGCGGGAACAGTGAGACCATCACCATCACACTCCCACAAGAGGCTGGTCAATACCAGTGCTCTGGACAGAGGAAGGACCGTCCCCAGACATCATCTTTAAGTGAGCATAGTCACATTGAGTGCAAAGGTGAGTCAATTTTGAAATTGGTTTGTGTAACAGCATGAAGACTCAATTGGATCTTCTGGCAGGACAAAATAATGAATGGAATTATGCTGTCTTTGAAGGGGAATGGAGAATGGTGAGGTAACAAAAGTTAACTTTTGAAAAGTGAACTAGCTGTTGTGAAATTGTTGGGAATTTAATTGATTAACACATCACATAAACTTTTATTGAGTGTTGTTGATACACTGAACTTGTGCCCTCGGAACCAAATCTGACAGCCAGCAGCTTTGGAGTTTTGGAAGTAGGCTGCAGGCAGGCAGCTGGTGGATACATAACTGACATGCGTAAGGTAATGGTAAGGTAAAAGCAACGACCGAAATGCAGTGTTGAAACACGTGTATGAAACGTACTGTATTAAATATGCAAACACAGATCCGGTATAAATACAGGGCCACAAAAGTTAACTTTTGTTACCATTTCACAGTCCATAGAATAGAGGTATGGTATTTGGCATTAGTGACTTTCAACAAATTGTGTTTTAAAATGTAGAAATGTATGTATGAGTGTTTTGTCAAATATCCCCTACCAGAAATTAAGCATCCAGTGAGTATAGACCCAGAAGAAAGTGATTTTTCTGAAGGGATAAACTGTACAGCGCCATTTTAAGTGCCACATGTGACAGACCTGACATTTGCTAAAATGTGTTCATACATTAAACAATATGTACTACTAACTGTGGTTACATTAATTTCCAACAAACCAATCTAGAAGAAACGCCAACTCCAACCATTAGTACAGACAGAGGGGCACCAGTGTTCACAGGAAATTCAGTTACCCTGAGATGTGACGTGGACCAGTCCACTGGATGGACATTCTACTGGTACAGACACACGCAGGCCTCTTATCCTGTAGCCCAGACTGATGGAAACTCCTACAGCATCAGCTCTGTTAAAGTGTCTGATGGAGGACAGTACTGGTGCAGAGCTGGGAGAGGAGACACAGTCTACTACACACACCACAGCAATGAGGTGCGGGTGAAAATCACAGGTGAGTGGTGTGGCGTTTAGTATATGTCTGACATTGGAAAAAATATAACTGAAATGACTTTGTGAGTTCTGTTTTGACTAGAAAGTCCCAAAGTCGTTGCAACCCTCCTGTCCAACTGGACAGGTTTCTTCTGTGGAGAGAGGATCAAGTTCAGATGCGACATACAGGGAGATCAACACAGAGTCTGGCAATACAGCTGGTATAAAAACAGGACTATGATACCTAATCCAGTACCTACATGGCACGAGTACACAATATATTATGCTCAAGTGTCCCACAGTGGTGAGTACAGCTGCAGAGGAACACGCAGTAGAGACTCACAGACATCAGAGACCAGTGAACTTGTCAGAATTACAGTGTCAGGTGAGTGGACAATTGCTGTGTGTTTCTTCTAGAAGGAAATGTTGTACATGTGTGTGGTTGATGCATGTAGTACTGTTATAGCAATAATAACTTGTTTTTATTTACAGTTTTTCACAATTGCAACCTGCCATCCTTTTCTTAAAACTGTAAACCTGTCAACACTCCCGTTTTCCCCGGGTTCTCCCGTATTTCAAGGTCATCTCCCGGCCCGTTTTGTTATTTCTCCCGGAAAACTCCCCTAATTTGCATGGCCATCAAACTTTATTTTAAAATCATTGATCCAATCCTTTTTTTTTTCTATTAGTCTGACATCTCCCAGGTTGCCAGATTGTGTATGAAATACACCCTACACACACACGATCACTTAGTTTCAATTTTAACCGTTTTGTCATAGGCTAAAACCTGGCAACCCAAAACCCAAATAAGGAAGCGGGTGCCGACTGCGCAGCCTGAGTCTCGCCGTAAGCAAGCGGGCTAGTTGAATGGCCTACTCCAGAACTAGCTGTTGTGAAATTGTTGGGAATTTAATTGATTAACACATCACATAAACTTTTATTGAGTGTTGTTGATACACTGAACTTGTGCCCTCGGAACCAATTCTGACAGCAAGCAGCTTTGGAGTTTTGGAAGTAGGCTGCAGGCAGGCAGCTGGTGGATACATAACTGACATGCGTAAGGTAATGGTAAGGTAAAAGCAACGACCGAAATGCAGTGTTGAAACACGTGTATGAAACGTATTAAATATGTAAACACAGATCCGGTATAAACACTCCAGAAATCCAGAAAAAAATGAAGTATGGAAAATGGAGGATTGTGTTTACAGTTTTGATAAAAGGGTAGAATGTTTCAAAAAATGAATGGCAATGTGAAAAAAGATGTCAATTACAAAGCATGATATCACACATGATTATCACATCACAGCATGAACTGTGTTATTTGACTGAGGGGCCTCATTCAGGGGTAAATAACATGGCCCATGGTATATAATTTAGGGACCCAATTAAGACATATCACATCATCCGTGTGAGAGACCCCACATCTCTGCCCTCCTACATGACTGTCCTTTCCGTTGTGACAGAGATAGGGGTGAGGGTCTGCAGTGACATGGCTGCTCATGTTATTATTGCAACACCAAATGCCCTGGCCTAAAGTGCCCATTGAAAATGAAAATATGGACAGTGCAGTTGAGAACATCAAAATGTCAGCTAGATATTAGCCTGATCTGCATAGACTGTATATATATATTTATTATACGGCTCTTCACAATGCAAGTAGAATGCTCCAGAATGCTTTTCCGAAAGTTCTAGCGGTCATTATTTCTTGGGAAAGGACCTCTGAAAACAAGAATGACCGCTGTCAATGGCAACGGAGTTTGCGCTTGGAATTTCATTCAAAAGTGAAAGCAGACGGTTGATCAGCTGTGTTCTAAAGAATGTTTGATTCAAGTTCAGCGTGTGTTGCAAACTATTTGTTTCTCAGCAAAAGCCACGACGAAACGGTAACAAATAAGTGTAAAGAGACATATCATGGAGTTTTTTTTTTCCTTTTTGCAAGTAGCCGTATAATAAGCGGGATAATGTATAGAACGCCGGTCATTATGGGAAAATAAGTCCCTTCAGGGCAAAACAAGACCCCTCCGCTGGCGCGTTGGGGACCGGTTCGCCCTCTCGGGACTTATTTTCCACATAATGACCGGCATTCTATACATTATCCCTTACATATATATATATATATATATATATATATATATATACTGTATACAGTCTATGGTGGCACCCTAAACTCACGTCATGGCACTGACTTTGGGAAAACCTTCTGTAGAGGGTGCATGGCAGGGAAGACTGTAGGGCACTACATCTCATTAAACTGGGATATGTTCATTGCAAGGACACTTCATAGTCGTGCCGCAGTTAGCACAGTACTATCTAAGAGGGCACTTAATATTTCTGTATCAGAAAAGCACCTGTAGGGAACCTCAAGTTTATGCCTTTGTAAAGGCACCTACCACATATTTTCCACTGCAGTGGATCCATTAGGAAACTTTCCTAAATTGGTGCAAGCCTTTTACTTCACTGCATCACATTTTATCCACTAGAGGAGCACCTACGTTGGCACTTCTTTCTCACATGTAGCCTAGTACAATTTAGAGGGCTGCATTCTACTGCATTCTGTACTTTCTGTACTGGAAATTACACCCGTTGGAACACTGTCATCAGCGGTGTAGTGGTACAATAAGAGCTGGGTATGTATAATGTACTCTGAATGCCTCACTGATCATTTCTGTCCATTGAGTCATTTGAGTGTCATATCTGCAAATTGTGTTTTATATGTGAAATCTGTTAAAGTGTTGCCAAAAGGGTGATAGATTCAAGAAATGTGTTCAGGCAACTGAGAATTTGGTTCAGAGAATTTAGTGTTTTAGCTATTGTGAAAAACTGTATAACAGTATTGTGACTGCAATGTGAGTCATTTTCCTTTTTTGTAATAATTACAGTATATTTTCTCCACATGCCTATGGCATAGTCTTTAACATTTAATATGAAAATATTCTAATCACAAATAGAAAAACCAAAGCCAGCAGTTAGAGGACCTCCACAGACCTGGCTGACTGAAGGAGACTCAGTGACTCTGAGCTGTGAGGTTACAGGCTCCACTACAGACTGGAGATTCCACTGGTACAAGACTGCCCCCTACAGGCCTGGGTTGACATATTTTACATATGAAAGCAGAGCATATTATGTAGAGCTGCTCTCAGAAAGCATCAGAGGAGTTGGAGGCTCCTACACTCTCAGCCCTGCTGCTCTTAGACACACAGGGGTTTATGTGTGCAGAGCAGAGAGAGGAGAGCCAGCCTATCACACAGAGTTCAGCCAACCTCAGCCTCTCTGGGTCACAGGTGATGTACACTTTTTTATTGCAATGCCGATTAGTTTTACTGTAAACAAACTGCCCAGGACACAGCTGCTGTTTTGTCCTAAAATGTCAGACTGTGTCATAACCTGTTTTCCCTATTTGATATAGGTCATTCCCCTCCATCCTCCCTGGTTGTCCATCCCAATACAAATCATCATTTTGATCGTGAGTTTCTTTCCCTAAGCTGTGTGGGGAGCGTAAACTTAACTGGATGGAGATTGAGATGGTTCACAGGATGGTCAGAGAATGATATGTGTCCCACTGGTTGGACAGAAGCAGGATCCACCTGTAGAACAGAAAAAGCATTTTCATTAGACAGTGGAATTTACTGGTGTCAGTCTGAGTCTGGAGAGCAGAGTAATCCTGTCAACATCACAGTGCACAGTGAGTAAACCTTCAGTAAATATTGACATATTTTTGAAACATATTTACTTCATTGTCATGAACAAACCATGATTAATTGTTAACATACATATCATTATCTAATGGAGTTATAACATCACTGTTCAGTGGAAGTGATGTTTCCCTTTTTCCCGCTCTTTTTCGACTCCTTGTACCTTAAGCATACTGTAATGCTTCCTCCTTCTTTGCCAAGTATGCTTCTAATGTTAATGTGATATAAATTGATGTCATTGTACAGTAAGTTGGTTTAGACAGTCACTTTTGTCTGCTAAATATCATAACCATACCATAAGAAACTGCTGAAACAACTACTAACTAAATAGCCACTACTAATTACTGCCATTTTTGGCTGGATATTAAATCAGTATGGCAATGATGAGGGGTATGGGGTTTGGTTCTGCTTACTGTGCCATTAACATTTAAATTGTCAACAAGATCAGGGTGAAACATGCATACTTATCAAATTAAAGAATAGAAACCAATGAATAAAGCTGAACGAATATTGTTCTTCATTCTTAGGTTTAAACACATACTCTACTGTATGAAGCCTTGAGAAACAAATTGAATGTGCTGTAATACATTTAGTTTGACTGTTGTGTGCTGCATAGCTGGTAATGTGATCCTGGAGAGTCCTGCCCATCCTATGACTGAGGGAGGTCCTCTGACTCTGCGCTGTAGATATCGCTACCAGCCATCAAACATCAGTGCTGACTTCTATAAAGATGGGACACTCCTGCAGACCTCCACCACAGGAGAGATGACCATCCCTGCAGTCTCAAAGTCACATGAAGGCCTCTACAAGTGCAGCAACCCAGAGAGAGGAGAGTCACCAGAGAGCTGGATCACCGTAAATGGTAAATCTGAAATACTCCCATACAGTATACAGTAGTAAATACATAATCTCATTCATCACAGATGCTAATTGATTGTCTCTTCAGTTGCAGCACCACATTCTGGGTCCTCTCTGCTGGTAACTGTGGGTGTTGTTGTTGGACTGGTGCTTATGATCGTGCTCATCATAATCCTAGTTTTGCTGTTTCACTTCAAAAAGCTGAAAGGTAGGAGCTCTTAAAGCATCCAACTGCTGAAGAAAAAGTAAACCAAGCTACAATGTTGATCTCATTTTAAAGTGAAAGGTTATACTGCAGTACGATTAAAATGATATGTTGATTTTCTTGTCCTACAGCAGGTGTCATACAAACACCTCCGTAAGTGTATATTCACCCACCATTGGAATCACCATAAATACATGTTCAGCTTTTAAAGGTTGTATCAGCGATAGCGGGGATACGTCACTTCTGTTGACGTTCAAACAAAATAGAGAGCTAGCTCGCTACTCTCTCCCCCTCCATCCCGTGCAATTAAAACTCTCCTAAGCGTGCATCTTGTCGGTTATTGGTTGAAACACTTATTTTGCCTTTGAGTGGGTTGCCAACCCTTGTTGGTAGCAATTGTGTACAGATCTCGGAGCCTAGGCTGCCTACAGAGACGCATTTTTTGACAGCCTGCTTATGGAGCAGACAGCTAGCGGATCGTTAGGAAAAATTAGATGAATGTGATCATTTATGTTTGGGCCTTTTTTGGGCCTGAAATCGCGGATACAACCTTTAAGTCTGTAGCTACTTAGCCCAGGAGCATCACAGATACATTGTTTCTATTGTAAAAATACCCCCCAAAAAATCAATACCGATTACTTACATTTTTGACTTGCATGTATGTAACACTGGCTTTTGTCACCATCTAGTGGCCAACAACAGCTCAACACCAGTCAGAATCAGGACCTGAGCCAATCTGCAGGAAATGAAGGAGATCAGACAGGATATGAACCATTGCACAGTGGTCAGTTAATTGTTTTCTATCTTACTATATTATCATTCATGTGTTTATCATATATATATATATATATATATATATATATATATATGGATAAAATGTTTTTTATATATGTGCATACATTTTTCTGCCTCTAGGAACCACAAATGTGTATGACACTGTCGGTACAGCTGACCAGAAAGAGGAAGGTAAACTATACAATACACAATTGTAAATGAACAGATTACAAATACATAGAAAACCAGCCTTGCAACATCACTCTCCTCTGACCTGGACAATCACAAATTAGTTTGCAACAATTGTGCAATAGCCTATTTACAGGAAATCGTGGAATATTTCCTTGTCAGTTGACATGGCCCTTTCGAGATTATCTTTTGTAAGCAAATCCACATGTATCATGTCTAGGGTATATGGTGCAAGCCATGAGTGGTATTTATGACAGTTGAGTAAAATACAAATACTTTGCAACTGTAGAAACTGTTTTGGGTACCTTTAAATCAGATCTATCCCTTGGCCATTCATTTCTCAGATCATCTCACTGGCTATGCTGATTAATAATCAATGAAATAAACTGTAACACTGCAGACAAACTACTGAAAACTTGTTTGTGTTTTCCAATAGGTGCCGCCACAGTAGGACAGAGCGATGTGACATATGCCACCATTGATCAGAAGAGTACTTGTGACAAAATCAAAAAGAAGAGGACAAGTAAGCAGCATTTAAATTCCTACAGTATACATGAGAATATACTAGTATTACTAGTATTAATAGTAGTACTACAATGCATTAAATAAACAGGTATCTGTCTTCATGTTGCATTCTCTGACAACAGAAAATGGAGGTAAACCAGAGCCAGATATAGTTTACTCAGAACTCAAAGCAGTGAAGGTCACAGGTAAAATCAGTGATATTTTTTTTTAGTATTCCTTTCTCCAGTCCCAACACCCATATGTGCCAAAATATGTTAACTGGACATAGTCATCCATGGTAATTTGTTTGAATATGCAATGATTTCTATTTCTGATGTGTATTTTCTAAAGAAGAAAATGAAACGGGAGACAATGACTTATGTTCAGGTTACAGGAAAGAAAAAGGGTGTGGCAAGTATGTTTATCTATCTCTCTATCTATCTCTAGCCAAAGTCAACGAGTCTCAAGTGGATGCGGTTTACTCTGAAGTGAAGCACCCAACCTCTTCAGGTGAGAGGATCACCTGATATCACAACACCATCTAATGTCTGGAGTAAAGTATGTTATGGCATGCCAAAGATATCCTAAATACATTTGCCTATGTATTGATGCTTTACAGGTGTCTGAGAGCATGGAGCAGATTTCTATATTGTGAGCACATGATTCACTGCTGGTGAAAACAAGAAATCCAGATAATATATATTCTTACTTTTCGTACTCTAAGTATATTTTCACAGTGCTGTATGTATCACAGAGACATATTTTGAAATACAGGCTACATATGATTGCATAAAAACGGTGTTCTTAAGGTTTTTTAAGCCGTTCTTTTTCCTTTATCTGCTTTTTATATTTGATGATTTATTTCAGTCTATGGAGTTTCTTTGGAAGAGCGATATCAGTTATTTCAGTTATCAGTTGTTGTGTTTTTGATCTTTTTTAGTTTGTTTGCATTTGTTGTAAGTAGCCTGATCTCCGTATTGGTCAATTGTCAATAAAACAGTTAAAACATATTTGCAACTCTCAGTGTCATTCAGAGTTAAAGCTACCTCCCTGAGGCAGATTTTAGCACACCTACTGTACACTATGACAAGAGTCCCCAGTCCAGAGACAACTCAGCAAAATTAGGATGTTGAAATCAAATGTAGGCAATACTATGCCTACCTGCTGTTTATTCATTACTCCTACCTCTCCATGTTTTCTTTATAACCGCCACCACCTCCACCACCACCACCCCACCTCCCTTATTTCGACAGATATGTCACCTGAAGAAGAACAGCAGCTCTGTGGAGGGGGACCTGGACAGGGCGAACCAGTTGAACCACTTCTACAACAGGTTTGACTGCCCTGCTCCAGCTCCAATGGCGGTGGTCTGTCCACCATCCCCCAGCCCCCACCCCCACACCCCCTCAATACCAGCGCAACACTCACCTCCATCATCACAGGCTATCGTACCCCCACCATCACTGGATTTTGCACCCCTCCCCCACATGGCGATCACGAACAAGGAGGTGACAACGACCTCAGTCAACAGCCATCAGACACACAGATCCCAGATGCACCCCTCCCCTTATACCCCTCACCATTACAACAGATCAAGTGACAGTCCAACTTAAGAAATTGCGCAGCAATAAAGCAGCGGGGCCTGACAGACTGTGTCCAAGGCTGCTCAAGGCTTGTGCTGCTGAACTGGGGGAGCCACTGAAGCACATCTTCAATTTGAGCCTACGCCTTGGACAAGTTACAACACTGTGGAAGACATCATGTCTTACCCCTGTCCCTAAGAAGCCACACCCTAGTGAGCTTAATGACTACAGACCTGTCGCTCTTACATCACATGTGATGAAGACAATGAAGCGATTGGTCTTAGGCATGCTCAGACCCCAGGTACGCCATGCACTAGACCCGTTACAGTTTGCATACCAGGAGAAAGTGGGCATGGACGATGCCATCACTTATCTTCTACACAGGACACATTCCCACCTAGACAATGGGAAAAGTGCTGTGAGAATCATGTTCTTTGATTTCTCAAGTGCTTTTAACACCATCCAGCCCCTCAGATTGGGAGACAAGCTCTTGCAGATGGGTGTGGACGCTCACCTGGTAACCTGGATTACAGATTACCTGACCGAGCGACCACAGTTCGTCAGACTGAAGAACTGTCTCTCTGACACTGTGATCTGCAGCACCGGAGCGCCACAGGGAACTGTGCTCTCTCCAGTCCTGTTCACCCTGTACATATCTGACCTCTTCTACAACACCGAGTCATGCCACATGCAGAAGTTTTCTGATGATACGGCAATTGTGGGGTGTATCAGGAACGGGCAGGAGGAGGAGTACAGGAGCCTGGTGGAGGACTTTGTGCAATGGTGCAAACTCAATCATCTTCAACTTAACACTTCAAAGACCAAGGAGATGGTGGTGGATTTCCGCAGGTCTAAGCCCACTCTGCTACCAGTCCACATTGATGGGGTCAATGTGGAGGTGGTTAGCACCTACAAGTATCTGGGTCTCCACCTGGACAATAAACTGGACTGGTCAGCCAACACTGATGCACACTACAAGAAAGGGCAGAGCAGGCTGTACTTCCTGAGGAGGCTGCGGTCCTTCAATGTGTGCAGTAAGCTCCTCAGGATGTTCTACCAGTCTGTTGTTGCCAGCGTCCTCTTCTATGCAGTAGTATGCTGGGGAGGAAGCACAAGGAAGAAGGATGCGGGGCGAATTGACAGGCTGGTAAGGAAAGCTGGCTCTGTAGTGGGAGCTGAACTGGAGTGCATCACTTCACTATCTGACAAAAGGACCCTGAACAAACTGATCAACATCATGGACAATGAGTGTCACCAGAGACTTTCTAATGAGGAGACACAGCACTCAAAAAATACTCCATAGAAATGCATGGGGCTAGTTTGTCACGCCAATATGGCCGTTGTCTACACATATCCCACCCCTTCCTCGGCAAAACGTCGACATGTGAATACATTGAGCCAATCATATGGTGTGTTGTGAAGACATCGTGCCAATCATGTGTTGTGATCTCGCCGCTGGAGCAAGATTGGTGTCGTGAAGCCTTGCGCACGCGCAGTTCAACCCAAAGACTGTGCCCGATGAGTGCCCATAAAACGTTGGTATATGGCCGCCGAGTGGAGGGACTTGCCTAAAAGGACTTTGGTGTCACCCACTCCACAGCACTATTGTTAAGCAGAAGAGCCTGATCAGCTGGAGACTTCGCTCACTGCCTTGCACAACTGACATACTGAGAAAGTAATTTGTCCCCAGGGCCACTGAACTGTTCAATGCCTCACTTAAGGGAAGAGGAGAGATAGACTTCTCTGCATAGTCTGTCTGCCTCTTCACCCCCTCCATGTTTGGTACAGTCTGTCCACTAGCCACTTTTACCACTGTCTTTATGCCTCACTGTTTGCGTGCTATATTAGTACATTAGCACATATGCATATCCCCCCCCCCCCCCTCCATGCCACAGCCGAACTGTGTCCACACTTATACATTTTCTTAAATAGTTAAATATATAGATATATAGACTTTACTTTACTTTATTTCTGCATTGTTGCACTGTTGGATTTACTCATTTGCACTATCACCATGACCACTATCACCATTGCACTACCATCATGACACTCATTCACACAGAGCACCTTAGAGCACCTTACCATACCTTACTATGCACACAGAATCACAGGCTCAGTCCCTGCCTCAGTCATTGCAAGCGCCTCTGATTGATTAATCACCACTATGTGGATACTGTTTTTAGAATTTAGATTAAGTGTTAGTTAGTATAATTTGTATTTTTGTAATTTGTATTTTAGTATATTTTTATATATGGTATTTAAGTGTTAGTTAGCATATTCTTTATCTTCTACTGTCCTTATTGCTTAGTTGTGTTTTTATATTATATACTTTAATTACTCTTTCTGCTGTTAAAGAATGTGTTTGTGTTGTCTGTATGCTGCTGAGACCTTGAGGGATCAATAAAGTATCTATCTATCTATCTATCTATCTATCTATCTATCTATCTATCTATAAAGTATGCCTTTCCATTCAAGGGCTCTCCTTACTTTCTGTATGACTAGAAAAATAGAGATTGTTTTAAATGATTACATTATATGGTAGCTATTATAATGTGTTACAAACAAAAGTATATATACTCTTTTTATCCCGTGAGGGAAATTTGGTCTCTGCATTTATCCCAATCCGTGAATTAGTGAAACACACTCAGCACACAGTGAACACACAGTGAGGTGAAGCACACACTAATCCCGGCGCAGTGAGCTGCCTGCATCAACAGCGGGGAGCAGTGAGGGGTTAGGTGCCTTGCTCAAGGGCACTTCAGCCGTGCCTACTGGTCGGGGTTCAAACCAGCAACCCTCCGGTTACAAGTCCGAAGCACTAACCAGTAGGCCATGGCTGTGAGAATGTGAGAACAGAGTGGAATGGCACTTTCTGTGGCTTTGCACTTCCTGTTCCACTCACCACAGTGTGTACAGAGGTGAAGAGTTGTGTTTTCCTCTGTGAGTTAAACCAAGTGGTGCTCAAGGGCAAAGGTTAGTAAAACAGAAACATAGTATGTGGACACTATAGTGATATATCAGGGTCTTTACTTTTGACTTTCATCTTCAGATATAACAGAAACAGGCACCTGGTATCTGGCAAGAACAACACACATTAGGGACATGATCCCTGCCTCCATATCTTACATTGTCATATTGTGACCCTGACACACCTACAAGAACCTACACAGACACACACACACACACAACACACACACACAAACACATCAAAGTATAACCTACACAGACGCGCGCACACACACACACACACACACACACACACACACACACACACACACACACCAAATATCAAAATACTGCAGTATGACCTGTTATAACTTGTATCTGTTTTAGATGTCCTCTAATGAAATTTCTCAATGGCACCAACAAAGAAATATTGCATCTGTACCATGGTAACCACTCGTTGAAGCATTCTAAACTCTGATGCATAGTCAGAAATGTATGAAGTGAATTCTAAAACGGATAGTTCCGGTCCTTAATTATGATTGGCTGAATCGCGTTTGATGGCGTTGTAAAATCCAGCACAAACATACATCTTGATCGCATTTCATTTACACAACATACAACAGCAGTATTTTAGCTGTTCTAAAATAAGTGTAAGCCTCTCAGGGCTTACACACATGCACACACACACACACACACACAAACACACACACACACAGAGAGAGAGAGAGAGAGGGAGAGAGAGAGAGAGAGAGAGAGAGAAATGTGTTTGAGTGTGCCAGCAAAGTCACTTTCATGATTACAACATTTGATTTCCTTCCTGTTACTGGTGACAACATCCTATGCTGTCAGCCAGCATAGCACTAAACATCTTAACTGATCAACATGGATATAAGGAATTATCGGTGAGTCTTTGATTTTAACTTTATTTCAAATAATTTTTCAAAGTCAATTAATTATTATCTATATATCTATTTTATCTATACTGCTTTCCTCATATAGAGGAAGTGAGTGCCCAGCAGATTGAAACTGTCTAAAACTGTGCTGTTAATGTTGGATCTGAATCTGTCAGAATGCTGAAGATACAAGACAGCATGGATACAGGATGCCTGTTCCTGCTCATCTGTGAGTTCTATCTGAGGCTCTGCTGAGAAGGAGAGTTTGTGTTTGTTTGTTTGTGTATGTTTGTTTGTTTGTGTGTGTGTGTGTGTGTGTGGGGGGGGGGGGGGGGGGGGGGGGGGTACACACTGTTTCCAAGTGCAGTTGTGAACAGCCTCTTTCACAACTGCACTTGGAAACGGTGTGCACCCATCACATGATTTTCTTTTTTTAAAATAATTACTGTATGTGTATGGTTGAAGTTGTTCCTCCATGTTTTTGAGTCCATCTACAATCATAAGCTGAGATACAAAGGATTTTGTTTATTTGTTTGTATGTGCCCCTGCCCAAGTGGTCCTCATATCTTTCTTTCTTTCAGTTTTTACTTTTCACATCTACTTTGGAAACACTGAGGGTAAGGATTTGTTCATAATTCTGTCTGCAAACTACAAAGTGACAAACCAGTTCTCTCTTTCTTTCTCTCTCTCTTTCTCTCTCTGCCGCTTTATAATTTTTTATTATACGGCTCTTCACAATGCAAGTAGAATGCTCCATTGACTTGAATGGGATTTCAGAAAGTTCTAGCGGTCATTATTTCTTGGGAAAGGACCTCTGAAAACAAGAATGACCGCTGTCAATTGCAACGGAGTTTGCGCTTGGAATTTCATTCAAAAGTGAAAGCAGACGGTTGATCAGCTGTGTTCTAAAGAATGTTTGATTCAAGTTCAGCGTGTGTTGCGAACCATTTGTTTCTCAGCAAAAGCCACGACGAAACGGTAACAAATAAGTGTAAAGAGACATATCATGGAGTTTATTTTTTCGTTTTGGCAAGTAGCCGTATAATAAGCGAGATAATGTATAGAACACCGGTCATTATGGGAAAATAAGGTCGGGACTTATTTTCCCCATAATGACCGGCGTTCTATACATTATCCCTTACATAGTGGAGAATGTATGGTAAAACTCATCATTGTAAAAGTGTGTTACAGTTTTTCTCAGTCGCTTTGGTGCTTTTTTCAGATCAGAATGAAAATTCTCATAACTATTAGTACAACCTCCACAATATTTAGTCATTTGTGCACATCATAGTAGCAATTTCTCCTTCCTTTGAACAAATTGCAAATGGTTTTGGACATGTATCAGTTGCTTTCATACAATTCTCTGCTGTTTTTTAACATTATCATTTGCTTATGTCATGTCAGTCAAAATGAACTATACTTAGGCCTATCGATGCTGAATAGTCGTTCCCAATATAACGTATAGTCTTCATTTCATTGCTTGAGTCATTACATACAAAATTGTTGAATTAGTTATCAAATTCTGTCACAATGCTGTAGAATTGCAAAGAGCATACTGTAAAAATGTACGTATTCAGTATCTTGTACTCACTTACTCCCCTAATGTGTAACTTTACTGTAGTTTTCAAATGGTTGTACAAGTACTGTATAGTGCTGTTTTGAACATGTTCAGGTAGTGTCACTGAGTTCTGACCTTTTTTTGCATTGGAAAACACTGAGAGAACTATCATAATGAAAACATGACAAAGCCATTTGACTATCCGGTTCATAAACGATGGTGTCAAGACTTCTCATTTTGATGACACTGACACTTTCATTGACATAAATACTTGCTTTTGAGAAATGGACTATCCATTTTGAGCAAGTGACGTGCTTTTGCAGGTTATCCACTAGGTTTTGCAGTTTGCACTAATTGTTTTGAGAAATGCACTAACTGCTGTGCAAATGTTAATAGTGATGTGAGAAAAGCACCAAAGCGGCTGAGAAAAACTGTAATGTGTGTTGTATTAGGACATGTGTTCTTGTGTTTGGACAGATGTATCGACAGCTGTTTTGACTCTTGAGCCAAACAGAACAACAATCTTCCAAGGAGAGACTGTCCACCTTAACTGCAGCGTAAAAGGACAGAACAGCTATTACAGGTGGTACAAATTGCAGAGAAGGGATTCGAATGGCTACTTTACTGATGTGACTTCATGGGATCAGAGAAGCATATTTGAGATTCATCATGCAAAAGATGGTGGGATCTACCGCTGCATTGCAGATAGTCTTCAGAGCAATGTTCTCAATCTAACTGTTTCAGGTTAGTATTGGTTGGCATTCTACACTATGGTGTTGGCAAACAGTTATGTCTCTCACCACCATAAAAGTCAAAGACTGTGTGCTTTGGAGTCGGGTGAGTATAGCCTACTATAAACAACAATTGCATTTCTGTAATTTGGTTGTGTGTCTCATTTGATATATAATAGATAGGCAAGTTTTAGAGGTTCCGTGTCCAATGCCAAATTCCTGACCATTAGACCACCATAACCCTCATAGTAGTATGTTCACTGAATGTATCCAATCATGTCCTACAGGTCTTCCTAAAGCTAAACTGACTGTCGAGCCAGAGGTCTGTGTGTTCATTGGTGAGACGGTCACTCTGATTTGTGAGATAGAGTCTCACCGTGGCTGGACATACAAGTGGTATAAAGGCCTAAATCCCAATCCGGTGTCTGAGTCTGAAGAAAACACCTTCACCATCAGTGGAGCTGGTTACTCTGATGAGGGCCAGTTCTGGTGTCGGGGGGAAAGGAGAGACAGACCCACAGCATCAGAGACCAGTGGAATCATTGTTCTTGTTGTCCAAGGTAACTGTGGTGTTGCCTATGCTTTCTGTATTCAGCAATGCTTCTGTGTATAATCCTCATACAATTCTCCATAGATTACTTATTCAAACATTTAGATGGATAGATACTCTAGATAGATAGATAGATACTCTAGATAGATAGATAGATAGATACTCTAGATAGATAGATACTCTAGATAGATAGATATATAGATACTCTAGATAGATAGATACTCTAGATAGATAGATAGATACTCTAGATAGATACTCTAGATAGATAGATAGATAGATAGATAGATAGATACTCTAGATAGATAGCACATACAGTGTAATAAAATTAACATGTACATGTCTTTAAATGATCATAGCTTCAGTTAGATTGTTTCCCTCTGCTCACTTCAGGGGAGAAGAGAGGTGCTGCTGGTATTTACTTTATGCTTGTCCCCATAGGTCTGCCTGTGACAATGCTAACCGTAGAGCCACAGAGTCCTGTGTTCACTGGAGAGACTGTCACTTTCAAGTGCACAATATACCATTTTGATGGCTGGACGTATAAGTGGTACAAAGCCCCCAGTTCAAATCCTGTGTTTGAGTCAAATGGAAACACCTTCACCATCAGAGGAGCTGCTGAATCTGATAAGGGCCAGTACTGGTGTCAGGGGGAGAGGAGAGATAGACCCACAATATCATACCCCGGTGGATCAGTGATTCTCAAAGTGATGGGTGAGTGATAAAAAGATAAAGATAAAAATCCTACCACATATTTCTTCCAACCATTTGTTAGTAAATTAGCTGGTTCCAATTAGCACAGATTCTCAGACAGTTAGTTCAGCTAATTAGTGAATATCACCTGTTCACAGGCAGAACTATAGGACTTCTAAGCTGTGTTCGAAATGTTCACTCATTTGTTCACTCATTCACTCACTCACTTACTGACTATATAGTGTTATCTTCATGTGTGTGTTGTGTGTGTGTGTGTGTGTGTGTGTGTGTGTGTCAGCCTTGTAGATAGATAGATAGATAGATAGATAGATAGATAGATAGATAGATAGATAGATACTCTAGATAGATACTCTAGATAGATAGATAGATAGATTAGATAGATAGATAGATAGATAGATAGATAGATAGATACTCTAGATAGATAGCACATACAGTGTAATAAAATTAACATGTACATGTCTTTAAATGATCATAGCTTCAGTTAGATTGTTTCCCTCTGCTCACTTCAGGGGAGAAGAGAGGTGCTGCTGGTATTTACTTTATGCTTGTCCCCATAGGTCTGCCTGTGACAATGCTAACCGTAGAGCCACAGAGTCCTGTGTTCACTGGAGAGACTGTCACTTTCAAGTGCACAATATACCATTTTGATGGCTGGACGTATAAGTGGTACAAAGCCCCCAGTTCAAATCCTGTGTTTGAGTCAAATGGAAACACCTTCACCATCAGAGGAGCTGCTGAATCTGATAAGGGCCAGTACTGGTGTCAGGGGGAGAGGAGAGATAGACCCACAATATCATACCCCGGTGGATCAGTGATTCTCAAAGTGATGGGTGAGTGATAAAAAGATAAAGATAAAAATCCTACCACATATTTCTTCCAACCATTTGTTAGTAAATTAGCTGGTTCCAATTAGCACAGATTCTCAGACAGTTAGTTCAGCTAATTAGTGAATATCACCTGTTCACAGGCAGAACTATAGGACTTCTAAGCTGTGTTCGAAATGTTCACTCATTTGTTCACTCATTCACTCACTCACTTACTGACTATATAGTGTTATCTTCATGTGTGTGTTGTGTGTGTGTGTGTGTGTGTGTGTGTGTGTGTCAGCCTTGTAGATAGATAGATAGATAGATAGATAGATAGATAGATAGATAGATAGATAGATACTCTAGATAGATACTCTAGATAGATAGATAGATAGATTAGATAGATAGATAGATAGATAGATAGATAGATAGATACTCTAGATAGATAGCACATACAGTGTAATAAAATTAACATGTACATGTCTTTAAATGATCATAGCTTCAGTTAGATTGTTTCCCTCTGCTCACTTCAGGGGAGAAGAGAGGTGCTGCTGGTATTTACTTTATGCTTGTCCCCATAGGTCTGCCTGTGACAATGCTAACCGTAGAGCCACAGAGTCCTGTGTTCACTGGAGAGACTGTCACTTTCAAGTGCACAATATACCATTTTGATGGCTGGACGTATAAGTGGTACAAAGCCCCCAGTTCAAATCCTGTGTTTGAGTCAAATGGAAACACCTTCACCATCAGAGGAGCTGCTGAATCTGATAAGGGCCAGTACTGGTGTCAGGGGGAGAGGAGAGATAGACCCACAATATCATACCCCAGTGGATCAGTGATTCTCAAAGTGATGGGTGAGTGATAAAAAGATAAAGATAAAAATCCTACCACATATTTCTTCCAACCATTTGTTAGTAAATTAGCTGTTTCCAATTAGCACAGATTCTCAGACAGTTAGTTCAGCTAATTAGTGAATATCACCTGTTCACAGGCAGAACTATAGGACTTCTAAGCTGTGTTTGAAATGTTCACTCATTTGTTCACTCATTCACTCACTCACTTACTGACTATATAGTGTTATCTTCATGTGTGTGTTGTGTGTGTGTGTGTGTGTGTGTGTGTGTGTGTGTGTGTGTGTGTGTGTGTGTGTGTGTTAGAGAGAGAGAGAAAGAGAGAGAGAGAGAGGAAGAGAGAGAGTGCACAAGTGCAACCAGAGAACTGATATTTGTAATATGATCTGCTTCAGGTTCTCTGCCCAAACCTACACTCTCTCTCAAGGGCTCTGCACCAGTTCTCACTGGAAACTATGTCTCGCTGACCTGTGAATTGCAGTCTGCTGGGTGGCTCTTCTACTATTACAAAACCACACTGGACTCACAGCATGTTAGTGTGTCTGAAATAAACTCCTACAGCATCAACTCTGTTAAAGTATCTGATGGAGGACAGTACTGGTGCAGAGCTGGGAGAGGAGACCCAGTCTTCTATACTCAATATAGTGATGCATTGTGGGTAAATGTCACTGGTGAGTATTATACTTGCCTGCCTGTCTGTCTGTCTGTCTGTCTGTCTATCTATCTATCTATCTATCTATCTATCTATCTATCTATCTATCTATCTAGTTGTTATTGCCTGCCTGCCTGCCTGCCTGCCTGTCTGTCTGTCTGTCTGTCTGTCTGTCTATCTCTGTCTGTCTGTCTGTCTGTCTATCTATCTATCTCTCTATCTAGTTGTTATTTACACTAACTCTGTGCACATGTACATGTATTTGTATGATATGCCGTTAGAGAGACCAAAAGCTGTTGTGAGTTTGGAGCTTAATTGGACACAAATCTTCCGTGGAGAGACAGTCACCCTACGGTGTAACATCCAGACAGAGGAAAACCATGACTGGGAGTACAGCTGGTACAGGAATGGGATTCTTCGCTCTGTAAATCATCTCTATACTTTCACCGCTACTTATGTATCCAAAGACAACTACACATGCAGGGGACAACAAAAAAACAACCAGATGGAGTCAGACTTTAGTGAAGCTTTTACTTTGAATGTGATTGGTAAGTTTTACTTTTATACAACTTCAACTTTTGATAGGTTCAAAAAGAGTCATTAAAAAAACTATATATATATATATATATATATATATATATATATATATATATATATATATATATATATATATATATCAACTACTATGCAAAAAAATATTTTAAATACAAACTCATATTAGTCACTAACCATAATAGTGTTCTTTCAATAGAAAAACCAAAGCCAGTTCTTAGAGGACCTCCACAGACCTGGCTGACTGAAGGAGACTCAGTGACTCTGAGCTGTGAGGTTAGAGGCTCCACTACAGGCTGGAGATTCCACTGGTACAGATATGTTTCTTTTAGAAACAGATTACCCACTGTTACATATGGAGGCACAACATACTATCTAGAGCTTCTCTCTAATGGTGAGAGAGAAACTGGAGGCTCCTACATTCTCAGCCCTGCTGCTCTTAGACACACAGGGGTTTATGTGTGCAGAGCAGAGAGAGGAGAGCCAGCCTCTCACACAGAGTTCAGCGATCCTCAGCCTCTTTTTATCACAGGTTAGTACAGTCATTAAATAAGTATGTGCTTATCATAATTGCACCATTGTGTATTTGCCCATATATTTTCAAGGGTGTGGCATCAGGGGACTTTTGAGACAAATACAGTGCTTCCATTTGTTCTGATTCCTCAGGTGTTCCTTCAGCCTCCTTGGTGATTAAACCCAATAGAACTCAGCACTTCACAGGTGACTCTCTCTCCCTAAGCTGTGAGGTGCAGGGCAACTCTACTGGATGGAGACTGAGGTGGTTTACCAAGAAACCGGAAATATCACAGTGTCCATATTCGTGGACAGCAGCATCGGGTCCTCGATGTCATACTGTCTTGTACGCATCTGACAGCGGCGTGTACTGGTGTCAGTCAGACAACAGCAAGTACAGTCACATTGTCAACATAACCGTGCACAGTAAGACAACAACATATTTCTTATATTGCATATGTCACGTATCACTGCTTTATATTTTACCCCAGCATCTGAAGGGTTTCTCTACCATGATAACTTGGCAGGGTAAGGTCATGTAGTTTGGGCTCTCTTACTGTATATAATTCATTTAGCCTGATACTGGATATCAAGTGTAGCATTAGTTCCGTCATTGCACTGTAGTCTCTGATGCTCAGCTGATCCTAATTCAAACACAGTTCCCCAATTGAATTAAGGTGGTCTGACAGTTTTTGTCACAAATCAGTCGGATACTGTCATGGCTGGAAAAAAATGCACAGTGTCTGCCTAGCGTAAACTATCATCTGGTTGCACTAAACTATCATCAGCTTGCCAAACAAATACCTCAGCTCCACTTTTGTTTTGTTAGGGTTTTAAATTACCTTAGCCTTTGGTGCATCCATTTATTGTACTGTATGTATGTGTGGAAATTGCAGTAAATCGCAAGAGACAATTTCTGACGTTGAGCACACAAATGTGTGTGTCGTTTATTTTTATAGGAAAAACACTGAAATCAAAAATGGTGCTGTCCAGCAACAAAACAGGCATGGGGCTACACGTCATCACACATTCATAACATTTAAAAAGACCTCGATCCCTGAACAGTCATACTTACATGAAGTAACTACAGACAGAACAAACTGCTGCGTTTAATATGAACGGTGTGTAGAACCACACTTAATAACAAAGGTAAATTATGCCTGTCACATTCACTACACACGTCCCCCCAGAATTCACCATATCAGAAGTTAATCAACAGTTAACAGGGAGGTGGGCGTATTAACCGTCCACAACGGCTGTGCTGTACCGGAGGTTGATGAGACCCAACTGCGGCAGGTGTCCCGTCATGACACGGGTGTGGGGCATGGAGTGTGGGAGGCTTGGGAGAGGCTTGGGGTGGGGGCAGAGCTGGAGGCCGTCCGCGTCGTGGGGGCTGGGCCAGGTCAACGGGCCTAGCCACATCCAAGTGAGCCGGTTTGAGGTGGTCAATGGAGAGGCGCTCCAGTTTGCCGCCCAAAACACGGAATGGCTTGTTAGCTCACATTAACAGTGTAGATGCGGGCTTGTTTTTCGCACAACCGGAAATAGTCTCCCTGACATAGGATATGCTTTTGTGAAATTTTATAAAATATATAGAGAACGAAAAAAAAAAAATGTTATTAACCGGTTTTGTGGATTTCAGAATAACGTTTCTGTTCCGGAACAGTTGAAGACCATTTTGTTTTCGTTTCCGTTTCCGCTCCTCGTAAAATTCCGTAAAATTCCGTGCGTTTTCGGTTTTCGTTTTCATTCCTTGAACCGGTTCGGAGCCCTGGTAGGGACAGGTGCGAAAAGCCTCGCATTGTCCAATAGAGTAGACCGCTGGAGAGTAGCAGACCAAGGAACCGTAGTGCTAGGGACAAAATCCCCTGGGACCCCCAGCGGCTGTCCATAAACAAGTTCGGCGGATGAGGACTGTAGGTCCTCCTTTGGCACGGTCCTGATGCCCAGCATCACCCACGGGAGTTTGTCGACCCAGTTGCTGTCTTTGAGACTGGCACGCAGGGCAGCCTTCATTGACCTATGAAAACGTTCACAGAGTCCGTTAGCCTCCGGGTGATATGCAGTCGTGCGGTGGAGTTTCACTCCGAGGCTCTGTGCGACGGCATTCCACAGCTCAGACGTGAACTGCGCGCCTCAGTCAGAGGAGATATCCGAAGGGGTGCCGAAACGACCAACCCAGGTTCCGATAAATGCCCGTGTCATCTGAACAGTCGCCACTGACGTCAATGGCACAGCCTCAGGCCAGCGGGTGGTCCTGTCAACCATGGTTAACAGGTATGTGACACCGTGAGAGGATGGCAGAGGGCCGACCAGATCTACATTCTCATGGTCAAAACGTCTCTCTGGAACCGGGAACAACTCTAGCGGGGCTTTAGTGTGACGGTGTACTTTGGCCCGTTGGCACTCAACACAGAGGTTAGTTCAGTCCCTAACGTCCTTCTTGAGGCCGTGCCAGACAAACTTTGCTGCAACCAGTCTCTGTGACGCTTTCGAACCTGGGTGGGAGAGACCATGGATGGCATAAAAAATGTGTCGTCTCCATCCTGTGGGAACGATTGGCCGAGGACTGCCTGTGGAGATGTCACACAGGAGCGTGATGCCAGCATCTCCAAACACCACGTCCTCGATCTGCAGCCCTGTAGTTGAGGTCCTCAGGAGTTGCACGTCCGGGTCTGTGGTCTGATCTGTAATCAAAGCCAAGATGGACTACCCCCGCCACAGCCCGTGACAGGCAGTCCACCACGTAGTTGTTCTTACCAGCAACATGTTGCAAGTCCGTAGTGAACTCTGAAATGTAGGACAGATGACTTTGCTGGCGGACGGACCATGTCAGTGGGTTGTGGTCCACAAAAGCAGTGAAATGTCAACCTTCCAGCAAGGAACGAAAATGTCTGATGGCGAGGTAGAGACCAAGCAGCTCCCGGTCGAAAGTGCTGTACTTACGCTCGCTGGGACGCAGCTGATGGCTAAAGAAAGCCAGCGGCTGCCAGGCCCCGCCTACCCACTGCTCGTAGACAGCACCGACAGCGTAGTCCGAGGCGTCCGAATTGATGGCGATAGAGGCTGTTGAAGAAGGATGCGCCAGCATGGTGGCATTTGCTAGGGCTGCCTTAGGTGGCAGCAAATGCCTTGTCCCTGCTCTCTGACCAGTCCACAAGGTGCTTGGGCTTACCTTTCAAGGCCTCGTGCAAGGGCCGCATGAGCTGAGCAGCTCGAGGGATGAAGCGGTGGTAAAAATTCACCATGCTGAGGAACACCTGCAGGGATTTGACAGTGAGCGGGCGTGGGAACTGTGTTACTGCCTCCACCTTTGATGGGAGAGGGACTGCACCGTCCTTAGTGACTCTGTGTCCCAGGAAGTCAACGGTGGAGAGACCAAACTGGCACTTGGCGGGGTTGACAATTAGCCCGTTTCGGCTAAGTCACTCAAAAAGTGTTCGGAGGTGCGCCAGGTGCTGATACTTGTACGTGCTCGCTACGAGGATGTCATCCAGGTACACAAAAAGAAAAGGTAGGTTCCGTAAAACCAGTCCATGAGTCCATGAGGCGTTGAAAAGATTGGGCGGCGTTTTTGAGGCCGAAAGGCATGCGCTCAACTCAAAAAGATAAAACGGCATGATCACGGCTGTTTTGGGAATGTCCAGTGGGTGTACCGGCACCTGATGATATCCCCGGACGAGGTCCACCTTAAAAAAAAATCACCTTACCTGCCAGGTGAGCTGAAAAATCCTGTACGTTCGGGACTGGGTATCGGTCAGGTGTCGTTGCCTCATTAAGCCGCCGGTAGTCGCCACACGGGCGCCACCCAGTTTGGGGACGATGTGGAGGAGTGATGCCCACAGGCTGTCGGATCGACGGACTATACCCAGACATTCCATGTTTGCAAATTCAGCCTTTGCAATGGCAAGCTTGGTCGGGTCGAGGCGCCGAGTATGCGCGTAGACGGGTGGACCAGTAGTGGTGAGATGTTGCTCCACACTATGCTTCACGGCGGATGCAGAGAAAGTGGGCTGAGTGAGCGCTGGGAACTCGGCAAGTAGACGGTGGAAGTCATCTGAGGCTGAGAGCATTCTAGAGAGTCGTATGGAGTCAGTCCCGCTGAGCGTGCACATATAAGAACAAAATGTGACAGCATCAATCAAACGGCGGTTCTTTACATCTACCAACAGTCCATGTGCATACAGAAAATCGGCTCCGAGGAGGGGAACGGCAACCTTTGCTGTAACAAAGTCCCAGCCAAACCGATGTCCTCCGAAACCCAATTCAATGTACCTCGTTCCATACGTGCGGATGGGGCTACCATTGGCAGCTTCCATAGGGGGGCCAGCATACGGTCCATGAGCTCAGACGGTTTGCTGTCACCCAGTCCTTGAAGGGAGAAAAGCCTGCTGGCTCTCTCAGCGTCTGACAGTTCAAAAATGTTCAACAGGTGGGCTTTGAGTGCTATATACTTCTCAATTGCTGGAGGGTTTTTAAGAAGAGACACCACTCTGGATGCTGTTGAATTTCCGAGAGCCGACACAACGTAGTAGTACTTTGTTGTATCTGCGGTGATCTCACACAACGTGATCTGCGCTTCAGTCTGGGCAAACCATGCCGACGCCGACGATTCCCAGAATTCGGGGAGTTTGAGGGTAACAGCGTTCGCGGTCATGGTCGTGTCTCTGGATAAGTCCAGCAGACTAACGTCGGGGTCACCAGTGTGGAAATTGCAGTAAATCGCAAGAGACAATTTCTCATGTTAAGCACACAAATGCGTGTGTCGTTTATTTTCATTGGAAAAACACTGAAATCAAAAATGCCGCTGTCCAGCAACAAAACAGGCATGGGGCTACATGTCATCACACATTCATAACATTTAAAGGGACCTCGATCCCTAAACAGTCATATTTACATGAAGTAACTACAGACAGAACAAAGTGCTGCGTTTAATATGAACGGTGTGTAGAACCACACTTAAAGGGACACCAGGCAACGTTTTTGTGTTAATTACTCATCTTCGTAAGTCGGTATATGGTTAAATGACTCGTTACAGGGCGAATGTAAACTCTCTCGCCCGCCCCTACTGCCTGTAGGAAGAATATCCCGCTTGCAAGTTCAGTGTATCCTACTCGCCGACCGAAGCAGGCAGGCTAACGAAATGCTAGAGATTGTTGCAAACGTGTGTATAATGGCAGAGCCAGCGAAGAAGCAGCGAAAACCCTTGACAGAAGATGCAAAGAAAAGGAAAAGAGCTTCAGACCGAGCGAGGGGGAGTTTCGTAGAGAAAAAGCATCAGGCTTGCCTGGTGTCCCTTTAATAACAAAGGTGAATTATGCCTGTCACATTCACTACACATGCTGCATTGTTTGGTATGTATTGTTTTAAAATTTGTGGTGTTTGCTTTCTTCTGTTGACTGCTGCTGGCTTGCTCTGAGGGGTTGGGGGTTATGGTGCTGTATGGGACAAGCTAACGGTCACTATAGGCCGCACTGAAGCTAACAGTGACTGTAGGCCTTTTATTTAACATGTGCATCCAACTTGTTGTTTATGTTGTGTGTGTTCTATCAGATGGGCCTGTGATCATTGACAGCCCTGCCTACCCAGTGACTGAGGGAGATCCTTTGAGTCTGCGCTGTGTGTATCGCTCTCAGCCAGCTGACTTCCACGCTAATTTCTTTAAAGACAGCTTGCCTTTGAAAAACCATACAAGTGGAGAAATGACCATCACTGCTGTCTCAAGGAAGGATGAGGGCTACTACCAATGTGACAACACACAAGGAATATCACTTATGGCCTATGTTACAGTTAAAGGTAAGGCCTAAAACTCTGAAATTGAAAGAACAGTAAATCTAAGACTATTGAACTTTAATACAACAGTTTGTGGACTGCTGTGACCAATGTAATGCTTCTGTGCCTACAGCCTCATTCTCAGAGCCTGGGTCCTCCCACGTGCTAGTCGCTGTGTCTGTGGTACTGGTGACTCTCTTAATTTTGGTTATCATGCTGGCCCTGCTGTTTTGCTCCAAAAAAGTCAAGGGTAAGAGTGAGGTTGAGAACAAAAACAAAAGACCCCAAAATCACTGCTAGAATAATCACTGCTGGGCAATCCACCTACATTATGTAAACATTCTGTGTGCTATACATCTCTTTGCAGGTTTGCATGATCATACAACTTTGTGAGTTTTCTTTCTTTTGTTGTCTTTGTGACAGTCATTTCACAATTCATGCTATCTGGTACATATTTTCTCTGTATACCGGTAATATCTTCATATTGAATGCCTTTGTCTGCCTGTAGTGCTCATCAAGATCAGAGTCTTAATGACCAAACTCAACACCTGAATCAGCAAGGATGTACTCATCTGGAGAGTGGTCAGTTGATTGAATAAAAAATGATCTGCATGAAATATGTGTTGAACAGAGTGCATCTAGGTACTGTATTTATCAAATTCTTTCTTACAGACATAACACATGTGTATGACACAGTCAACATACAAAATGGAGGAGAAGGTATTACTTTTAGTTTTCATTTGAATTTTGAATTTGAATTCTGTAACTGCTATTCTGACTTTATGTCTGAATTAAACTGAACATGCTCAATATCATTTGTACAACGCTCCAGATGAGGATACAACAGGATCTACAACTGATTTGACATATGCTCAACTTGAACTGAAACCGATCAAAAATAAGCAGAAAATCAACAGTGGTAAGTTAGACTTTTTGTTTTAGAGAAATCCCATTACAAATATTCTCTTTTGCCAAATGTTCTCTTCATTTTTAACAGGAGATGAGGACACAACTAAAGAACATGTGTATTCAGAACTCAAAGCAAAACTAAACTAAACAGTTCAGATGAAACATGTTTAGTTTATCCTGAGTGCCAACACACATGGACTCACTCACTCTCTCTCTCTCTCTCTCTCTCTCTCTCTCTCTCTCTCTCTGTCTTACTCACACACAACACAACCCACCACTGCAACCATAATAATAGCAATAACAAGTGTTAGGAGCTGTTACACTTCATCTAGCTTAAAAATAGATGTATCTCTATTTGTGATGAATCGCACATGTTGATGGCTAAGGGTGGATTTCTCTACGAGTTGTTGAGTACAGTGGATTTTGATTCAGTAAAATCTCCATTCCTTAAAGATGAACATGTGCCCAGTGATGTGATCTACGCTAAGGTTAACATTACAGCAAAGAAGCCAAAAAATAAAGGTATCTCTCTCTCTCTATCTAATATCATTCAGTAGTTCATAATTGCAACAGACTATACAGTTCAGTTGAACTAATTGTGCCAATTACATATTCATTCATAATGTAAAAGATCCCATGTCAATTGAATTACAGGGGAAGATCAGCCACCAAATGGCGATGTGACATACGCTACAGTCAATGTTAAAGCAAAGGAGCTTAGTACAAAAGGTAGGGCTCTTTTTTATTCAGAATTGCACAATGGTGGTATTTTATGGCTAAGTCATAGTGCAATAGTTTTGTGTGAAATGTAGGCTAACTAATATTCAGTTTAATTTAAATTAAACATATTTTAAACAGATCACTGAAGCTGGACCATCGTGTCATTCAGGGTTTGAAAACCAGAAGATTTTGATGAATGTCAGCATTACTTTCAAAAAGTATAAAGTGTGCCGAAATGTAATGCTACCATGCATGTTACTTTAAGAGAAGCCACAAAGTATTGTAAGCACACACACACACTCTCTCTCTCTCTCTCACTCTATCTCTCTCTCTTACACACACACACAAACATACACAAAACTGAATAGTTTTGAGAAAAGGGTGACAGGTAAAAAAAAAAAAATGTGTTTTAGCAATTGTGAAAAACTGTAAAATGCATAACATTCCAAATACACACAGACAGACAGAGAGAGATCTGCAACATTTGAGGCCACAAGTTATAAATTGTGGGAACTGTGAGCTTCAGCTTCCAAACAAAAACAGGAGATTTAGAATATCAATGTATCTTTATCTTTTTATTGGAACATTTCAATGAAGTTTGACAAATGCCATTGACATGGGGGCATTTTGGTCATGATGAATTTCCAACAATGGGGGGGGGCATATGGTTATGAAGGTGATGTTGAAGGTGATGTACAGTATACTGTACTTATCATCTCATGTGTGGGCACCTGCCAAATCATATTTTTTTCATAATAATTGTGATCGCAATAAACATCTTTGAGCAGCTATGACCATTGTCCAATCTGTCTTGATTAAAGCGCTTACCGTTCCTTTTACATGTCAATATCACAAAAAGGTGGACATGAGAAGGGTAATAAAGTTATTTGAGTGATACTAGTTTAACTTTCAGAGTGGTCTAGTACAGGGCACATGTGCAGAATCTGATCACTGTCCTTCAGGGTTTACCTTTACCTTGACGTCTGATGAAATCACAGCAGATCTGTGAAACATTTGTGTTTTTAATCAAAACTCAATAGTTAAACAGGTACATTTATACATAGATGGAAAATAATATATATTAATTGTAACCATAAACATGTTAAGAAATAGCAACAGTTGTGTACAGACAGCCTTTTTGATAATGTCAAAAACTGTGTTGCCTATAAACCACCAGAGTTGGCATGCAAGCCAGTAGTGTCAGACTGGTTGTCTTGTAATACCACGTTGTACCATGTGTGGCACTGTCTTAAATACAATGCAAGTCAATGGAAGAGTCCTGTGTGGTTGCATTCAAGACAACTTGAATCCAGCAGAATCACACATAGCATTAAAAAAAAACATATGCATACACTCATCATATAATAACTGGTGAGGTCAATTCTGCCTAATAAATTAGCTGCATGTGACTAGTATTTCGTTGAATCTGGCTAACATGAGAATATGACAAGGGATAGGGCATGGAAAAAGATGACTGACTAAATTATTATATAAAATGTTTGAGGAAAATATCTGTCAGTTGCTTCAATTTCCTGCTTCATAAAGGAATGGAATGAATCAGGGGGTTGGTCTGGGTCGTCTGATGCATCTCTTCTTATGATTTTGGTTTTGATCAATTCTAAAAAAAAGTACAGAGTAATAAACTCTTCCTGTAGTATCATATTCAGCATCCCATGTGTCATTAAAAACTGTTGCATGGCAATACAGTTAAATTAGTATTATTATGAACTGAAAACATGGTCAATGTAACACCATGCCATTATAATGATAATTGTATACAATTACAAACTTGGAAAGTATTACTGAATGCAAATGCAGCTGTTTGCAAAAAATAAGAAACAAATAATATATCCCTTACCTATTCCAACACCTGAGTAGCTTTTTACCTTGGTGACCATCAGGACTGAGACACACCTGTGTTTCTTCTAGGCTCAGTCTGTAAAAAACAAACAGCCGCACACAAACATAGGCTAAACATGCACACAGTAAACACGTAGATTGAGAAAATATCAATAATTGCATAACATTAACAGATACTTCATCTAAAATGCAAATTCAAATTTTATTCAAATATATGTGGCCTGCGAAAAGACACTTACATTATTTCAGTCCCACAAGAAGGTTTCCACAGCTCAATGTTGAAGTCCTTTATTTTACGCCAGCTTACACGTTGTGCTTGCATTGGACATTGGCAAAGTGAAGGCACTGCTACATGTAAGTTTGTTCAAAAGGTCAGTCATTTAAGATTCTCACAAGAATTTCTGACTGACTTCCTAAATAACACAACTCACACACAAAGGTCAAAACATGTATAGTAGGCCTACCTTACACAATTATATTTATCATATCAAACAACAACTATGAAATTAACACAAATAAATGTTGTACTTTTCTATTAGTTAGCCTAAATACAGTCTACCAGATCAACTATGCTGTCTCTCAGGCCAAAATGAAAGTGCATTATTCTACGCCAGAAGATGCCCCCATCAGATACTCAGAGTGTGATATTGGTCTTCAAAGTCTTTTTCTCAACTTGTGCAGGATGTTATGTCTAGTGTCTTATCTGGTGAGGTAGACTTGTAATTAGGATCATTTGGCTGGGTCCTGGGAATTCCTTTAGGAAGAGTGAACATACACAAAACATTCAAAAAAGGATGACCTATTTTAGGGGTCTTTGCTATTGGACTCCACCTTTTTTGTTAAGACAGATTCCAGAATTATTGGCACCTCTGCTAGTTGACTAAACAACAGTATAAAACATAACCTGTTGGTGATTTATTGTAATGTCACAATGAAAAAAATTAGGAAAAATACAACCTTGAAGGAAGCAAATTTATTTTGAGAAAAAGAAAAATCTCATAAAGAAATACATATTTTTAATAAAAACAATTCGCTCACAACTATTGCAAGCATGTTTGTCACATTTCCAGATTATTAGAACCTTTTAATAATTGTTTTAACTGTAAATATAGGCATTTCCAACAAAGTACCTAGTTGTCATAGACATTCTCTGACTTACAAACATCAACACACTTTCTTTTTATTTAAATTGTATTCTCAATTCTAAGAGTGTATTCTCTTGTCTTTCCGATGTTGAAAAATAGCTAGAGGATTTAGCCTCTGTGTGACTTTATTTTCATACCTTAGTGAAAAAGAAAGTCATGAACTACTTCTGAAAGTTCACAGACACTCTGATTACAGTAACTTAAATAAATTGAAAATAGATAGGAAAGTGCTTCTGTTAGGTTTTGTTTGTTCAGGGGTGCCGATAATTGTGAGCAACGTGTTTTAGTTAAAAAATATTTATTTCTTTATGAGATTTTCCTTTTTCTCAAAATACATGTAAATGTTCTTCCCTTCAAGGTTGCATTTTTCCTCATTTTTTTCATTGTGAAATTATAAGTATAAGTATATATACTCTTTTGATCCTGTGAGGGAAATTTGGTCTGCATTTATCTCAATCCGTGAACACACAGCGGCGCTCGGGGAGCAGTGAGGGGTTAGGTGCCTTGCTCAAGGGCACTTCAGCCATGCCCTCCGGTTACAAGTCCGAAGCACTAACCAGTAGGCCACGGCGGCCCATTACAATAAATCACCAACAGATACTGGTTTTCGGTCAACTTTAGCAGAGTTGCCAATAATTCTGGAGGGTTCTTCATATGGTTTACTATTAGTTGTCATTGTTCTACAAATTCCATAAAATAACAATTTTAGGAATCATAACAGCTTTCAGAGCTAAAATAATCATTTTTCTTGTAATGTTTGTAGCTCCACAAATGATTAATGAAGAGCTAGTTGTCAAGGATAAACACTTGATAATTCATTTACAGTAGGCTATATAAGCAAATTCCTCAGTGCTCATGAAGAATTCACAGTACATGTTTCCTACCTAATAATGGTTGGAGCTTGGTATCATAGCCTATGAATGGGGAAGGAAACAAAAAGGTAAATCACTGCAGCTATTAAACAGAGAAAATGTACTGTATACAGTCACATACAAATCATAAGAAATTCAGCAATCATAGAAAAATGCCCTCACAAGAACAAGAAAGATATCCTTAATGGTAAACTAATTAGCATACAGTACCCTCCAGAATTTTTGGCACCTCTGCTAAAGTTGACTAAAAACCGTTATAAAATATAATCTGTTGGTGATTTATTGTAAACTCACAATGAAAGAAATTAGGAAAAATCCAACCTTGAAGGAAGGCAAATGTATTTTGAGAAAAAGGAAAATCTCATATAAATAAATATTTTTTAACTAAAACACATTGCTCACAATTATTGGCACCCCTGAAAAATCGTATATACAAAAAAAACAGAAGCACTTTCCTATTTAATTTTAATTTATTTAAGTTAATCAGAGTGTCTGTAAACTTTCAAAAGTAGTTCATGACTTTCTTCTTCATGAAAGCTATTAATCATCTGGAAATGTGACAAACATGCTTGCAAAAGACCCATGGTTATCTTGCCCCCACGTACAGTATGGAGGATGGTATATAGGCAAAAAATTCCATAAGAACCACTGTTGGAGATCATCTTGGGGTCACCAAGTCCCCAACAAAATCTTAAAAAGTGACCTCACTGCAAATAGATTATTTAGAGGGCATGCCAGTCTGTCCAGTCATTTAATTACCAATGTAAACAGCAGGAGTTACTGAATGGTACAGTGATTTTGTCTGGAAGTGTGGTCTATTGTCAGATGAAATGAAAATTGCGCTCTTTAGCTAGAAATACTTTAGGTGTGTTTGGCGTACATAGAAGAATGACAATACTGAAAAGAACCCCATGCCTAATGAGAATTATGGTGGAGGGGCTGTGCTATTGTGGGCTGCTTTTATTCCCAAAGGCCTTGGGAACCTAATTAAGGTGCATGGTATCATGAACACCGAGAAAAACCTGAACATTTTCAAAGGAAATCTATCAATCTCTGCCAAGACACTAAAACTTGGGCATGATTGGATCATTCATCAGGTCAATTAACCAAAACAAGTGTCCAGATCAAAGCAAAAATGGTTTACTGAAAACAAAATCAAGCTTTGGCCATTGCCATCTCAGTCCCCTGATCTGAACTCCATAGAAAAACAGTGGGGTTAGTCAAAGAGGAGAATGCACAAGTGTGGACCTAGGAATCTGGACGACCTGGGGAGATTTTGTAAAGACGAACGGTCTTAAATCCCTTTGCTTTGTATTCTCCAACTTTATGGGCTGTTTTATTGACAAAGAGAGGCTTAAGAAGGTATTACAAGCAGAGGTGTCAATAATTGTGAGCGACGAGTTAAAAATATTTATTTATTCGTGAGATTTTCCTTTTTCTCAAAATAAATTTGCTTCCCTTCAAGGTTGGATTTTTCCTAATTGTTTTCATTTCATTCAATTGTTTTCATTTTATTCGTTTGTGAGATTACAATAAATCACCAACACATTTTTTATACTGTTTTTAGTCAACTTTAGCAGAGGTGCCAATAATTCTGGAGGGTACTGTATAGCATTTCACTCCAAACAAAATAGATTTAAAAGCAGCTTGTGGTACTCACCATCTGGCAGTCTACTTTGATTATCTTCACCCTCATAACCTACATGACATAAGATAATATGACAGGGTGCATCTAACCTATTTCAAGAAACAATTCTATATCGTAAGGTATTGTTACAGACTAACCTGATACAAGTAGGAGTTGGACAGGCATCATGGCCACCAGCAGAGCCAGAAGGAGGGCTGCTGGACACGAAGACATCGTGGGAATGAGAGGAGTCTCGAGAATACACACCACCTTCCAGCACCGTTGCTGCGTCGTCTGGTGGACAAGTGTAGCGTGCAAAAGAAGAGGCAGATAGTTGTTTTAATGGAGGGAGTTTACTGTGATGCTATCTCAATTTCTTGGATATGAAAACATTCCCTTAAAGGAAACACACTGTTGCATAAGGTACCATTTAGACAGATTTAGTAACAGATGGTTGGCTTCAAGCTTATTTGGCTTCAGTAAAGTGAAAAAAACAATGCATTGACAGAATTTCCTTGACTGAAATATTGACATTGTATTATTCACATTGAGAATCTAAAGTGTCATTCTATAACGTCAGTTGTTTTCAAACATCAGTATTATTTATTTGGCTGTTGGTATTGTGTATCAGGTGGAATGTAGATTTGTATAATAAGCACTTAGATAGGTATGAGGATAAAGCTGCCTCGTCCTGTGAGAATTCTCTTCATGTTTTCTGACAGTGTCACTTTGGGAGACCCTGTGTACTGTAAGATTGCCATTAACTTAAAACATGAAACAAATACATTATATTGGACAACAACAGATAGGATTGGAAATAGTTTGTTACTGAATTGTATGCCCCACTTAGGTGGGGATCATATTGGCCAGCGGCAAGCGTAACGCAATGCTCAGACCATAATAAGTTCTATCTCGTTCCTATGGTAACACAAATGGTTTGCCTTAACTGACCGAACCATAGAGAACAATTAGGAAACCTGCCGCTTGCCACTGGCTAATGTGATCCCCGCCTTACTGAAAATCATATGGAATGGGGAAAAATTACCATAGTGGTAAAGGGCCGTTAACACCAGAAATCTGTAATAATAACTCTAACTATTAGCGTCCACGGTGTCCAATGATAAGGGAAGTCTCTCTGATCACCTGTCGGATTTTTATCGTTAAAATCACTCTTAAAGTAATCCCAAACAAAATTGTTCTTAATGTTGTTATTGAGTGTTAGCCTGGCGGGCCATCCTATATCATTGAAATGTATAGTCTGGAATCGAACCATTCACTTCGTTTAATCCAAGGGACGGGCAGAGAATTGTCTTTCAAACTGCCTAGGCATGCAATAGGCCAGCGCTACGACCATATCCATATCCGGTCGGCAAAACGGCAAATACATCCTTCTTCGAAAGTAATGACTTAAGTGCATTGTGTTGCTCAACTTTCAAAGAAAAGCACAAGTGCAACTCCTCTAAAGTTGACGCCAACGCCGATTCAAACAACCGCTCTTCGTTCGCCATAGCCATCTTCCTTGTTGTTCACAGTCGCAGGACTGTCGTTATCCTGTTAAGCCCGCCTTAAGACTCTCTAACAAAATAGAGCGCTGTGATTGGATGAAGTCCACGGCGTCAGCCAATAGAAATCCCTATGGTTTGATACTAGACGTACAGGCCGCCGCTAGCGACGTAATTTGCCGCCGCTAGGGTGCGTCTAGATTTCTAGGCTAATTGAGTGTGTGTACACTGTCATTAATATCAGCCAGAACAATAATTTTTTGTTGTTATAGTTAACATTCTTAGGGTGAGTGACATTTATCCCTTCCATTTACAATACCCTAATTACTAAGTATTTCAGATGAAGTTTCTCTGGCATTTTTCTACATGTTATCTGTAGTAATTACCCTACACAATACTATAATTTACTATGTACTTACCAGATACATTAGGTAACTGTTAAAGCAAGGGTTACCCAATAGTGCGTTTGAATGAAAGTGTTCCATGTCACAAAGTGTGTGAAGTGACAGAGCTGCCATGGTGTCAACACTATAAAGCGTGTTAGTTTTTCCATCTGCATCATGCTAACGTTACCTTGACATTACTTAACACTGTTTGAGCTGGCTGGGGAGTCTTGGACTACATACTGTGCTGTAGGTCTGTGAAATCTGGACTGTTTTCTGATATCATCCTATGGTTGCTGAGTGACATTTAAATGAGTTGACAGTCATATTCAACTTTGCAGTGGTCTCTTAATTTTTAATTATGACCGTCAACTCAAATTCAAATGTCACTTAGCAAAAATGACAATGAAAAAGTGATGTTGACTTTACACACCTGCTTATTTCTGTCACATATGAGTTCATATGTTCTCAATGGCCCACTGGGGTGATAATTATAATTCTAAAAATGCTAGAGAATCTGACTGACAACACTTCAGCACCTTAGACAGAATTTTCCTTGAGGCACTCAAGTTGATTCCAAAACCCCTGTTGATATACATTCAAAAGTCATTCATGGGATTTTCCTTTATTTAGATAGTTCTCTACATTTTAAAACAAGGGTCACAATGATGAGATATGGAGTTATGTTAAGCATAAAACAGTCGAACACACAAAAAAACAGCAAAATAAACCAAGCAGTTAATAACAAAACAGAAAAAACTGAATTGTCTTTGGTTGAAACCGCTTAACCAAGTTGTTACTCCAAGGGAAAAGGTCATGAACATTTTGTGGATGTCAGCTATTTTTGCTTCCTGTTTCATACAAAACGAAAGTTTTTAGTGAAATCACGGGGTGAATGCACTTCATCTTTTAGATTTAGTCTTCCTTAATTCTGATAAACCAGGATAAAAAAAGAAAATGGAACAAAAAGTAACTGAGACGGGGGGCGCTGTGGCGCAGCAAGCTACAGCACCCGTACCATATATGGGTCCGAGTGCCCACGGGGACCCAGGTTCGAGTCCGACCTGCGGTCATTTCCCGATCCCACCCCATCTCTCTCTCCCACTTGCTTCCTGTCACTCTCCACTGTCCTGTCCAAATAAAGGCAAAAAGCCCACAAAAATATACTTAAAAAAAAAAAAAAATAAATAAATAACTGAGACATGTGCTATAGAGTCATGCTCATGGTACAATTTCTGAGAAGACAAACATGTGAGGTATCACTCTGTGTTCTGATGATGATGGAATGTGGTGTAGAACATTATTGAGTAACATGTTGACATCATGAAAAAAAAGAAAATAGAAATGTTGACGCGCTAACAGGTTTAAATGGGAACAATTTACAAAGAAGTCAAAGACCACCCTGTTATAGTCTTTTACACAGATCAAAAATCCAACCATTTAAAAATGCCATAACCTATAGAATGACTATGAAATTGTGACATCGCCAAAGGATATTTGGGTTAACTCTTCCAACATCTGCATAGGCGTGCATACATAGACACTAGGTGGTGCTAAAGCACTAGGAAGTTTGCCCTTTATCAACGAAAATGCCCTTTTGAAACTTGTTTTTTTTTTAATTATTAATATTATTAAGAGTTTACTGAGGTCGGTTTTGAAATGATCTTTTGAAAACCTGAGCCATTAAAAACGACTGAAACAATGCCCCGAAATGAGCCACCTCCTTGAGCACACCCGACCAGCCTAGCTCTCTTCCTTTGTCACGTGAACTCGCGCAGTCGCGCGCAGGGCACGCCAGATGCGCAGCACCATAGCAGTTCAGTAAGCGTCTTCAGATAGCAGGCATGGTCGCTGACAGGCTGCTTCTCCCGTGCCCCATCAGCCAGGTAACATACAGATCAAGCAAAATCTTACAGTTTGCCCTCTAAGCCCACATGTAATAATTTTGTTGTGCAGTAAAATGTCTCATTCAGCACCAAACAAGCATTTTTGCAGACTGGTCACCAGATAAACTAGTTAGATGAAGCCAGATAAAGTTTTTATGTAGCCCAAATCTTTGACAGATAACGTGACGACCACATACAAATAATTTTGTTAGATTTTGCAAATTTATGTGTTAAGAAGAACGTTTTCTGTTGTATATGTTTTGTTAGGCAACATGTATTAACACATTAATTTGTGACAGAAGAAACGGGAAGTTCCCCATTACCTGTGAAAAATGCCCATCTGCATTCATGTAATGACAACAGTCAGTAAGTAGCCCACTATAACTCCTTCTCGTACTGTTTGGTCTCTTTATTGTCTTACAGATCAAGTAAAATCGTACAGTTTGCCCTCTAAGCCCAACGTGTAATCATTTTGTTGTGCAGTAAAATGTCTCATACAGCATCAAACAACTAAGCATTTTTAGCCGACTGGTCACCTGATAAAGTTTTACGCTGTAGCCCAAGTCAATGACAGATAACATGAGGACAACCACATAGGCTACAAATAATTTCGGTAGAGTTTGCAATTGCAAATCTATGTGTTAAGACGAACGTTTTCTGTTGTATAGGTTTTGTTAGGCAACATAAATTAACACATTTTGGTCTCTTTATTGTCTTAATTGTATATTGATTTACTAATTGCAGCACAAGTCAAATTTCATTCAACATGTGTAATTGTTTTTATAATTAAGTGTTCCACGTGCGCTAAAAAGTGCCCCCCCCCCATCCTGAGCACCTGCCCCCCAAAATGTCTGTGCACGCCACTGAACATCTGAGCAGTTTTTTTTTTCTCTGTAAGCTACAGTATCTGGACTGAGATAAACCTTAGTCACATCTCTTGTGCTGTCTAATGGACATTATACAACAATTGGGTTCTATGGAACTATTTATTTGTTTCTGATTGGCCGAGAGACGTTCCATGAGTTGGAATATCCCTAATGGACAATGAAAGATGCACTGAACAGTTCCAAAGACAAGGCCCCCCCCCCAGGGAGCATTTCTAGAAGACCACAACAGTTTCCGCTTGAAGGGGAAGTTTCATTGAGTAAGGAAGCAATTAGTCACTAATTAGAATTGCATGGGTGGCAGCACTTATGTGCCTGTTTATTCTTAGCAGGGTTGAGCAAAGGTGGTACTGAGAACACTGGGAAACTCATGTTTTTAGCCTTCATCCCTCTGAATGGTAGAATGGTACACCATTCTGGTTCGCAGGAAAAAAACAACTATTTTTTTGGTTCCAGCTCCAAACCAAAGTGCCACATTCTGAATCGTTTTTGTTTGGGCAAAATGCTCCGAATGGTCTAAATGTTGGTTCGTGAATGGGAACAGAACCAGTTCTCCGTCAGTGGAAAAGGGCTATCTATAACGCCACCCTCCCTCCCCATCGGCACACAAACCAAGTCAGTTAATACCTCTAGTGGCCACCAGGGGGATCCCTCAAAGCTGATTTCTAGAACCTTCTTCTGTGCTGATGACATTTGTTTTGTTTTATCACCTATGAAAGCTGATGATATGCTTTTAGGTGTTGTAATTGCAGATTGATAAGTGGGAAGCCACTGGCTGAGTCCATCTAAACCTTTTCCAACTGGCTATTGATTGGTGGACCTTGAGCAGAGGCCTGAGTATCAGCTTTGTCTTTCGTATTGACAGACTGTAATGAGTTTTGATATCTTGTGGGCATATTTCTGCTGCTTTTTAGTTGGTCTGAATATTTCTTTGAATGATCCTGCTCTTGCTATTGACATATGTTGTACCTTTAACCACTTTCTGCCTCTGTGCTTTAATGTACTGCAAAAGTATTACTATTATTGTAGAAATGAAAAATAAAGACAAAAAGGTGTAGGTACTGTATATAGAGGTAATTATGTCCGAACACTTTGTGTGTGTGTGTGCATGCACTTTAAAGAGTTGTAAGAATGATTCTTCATGTTTAGGGACCGAGTCAGCTTGTCACAAGTAATTTGTTTGTCATTTTTTGTGTACGTGTACTAGAGTGCCATGGAGAATAGTGAATAAGGCATTTTGAAATTAATTTACAACTGGCATAGGTTACATGTTATGTTAGGGTCATGCTATATTATGCTATTGTAACAAGCAGTTGAATATGGCATGAATTATGAGGAAATGCCATGTCACTGTTCTGTATTTTATATGGAGACATACCAGTACAGGAACTGTCAAAATATATGTCAGTATGGCAGTGTTTGTTTAACTGAAAAAAGATGAAGTGAAAGAAGAAGGCCAAAAAGCATTTGTGTGTGCCTCATATTAGCTGAGGAACTGGTGACACCTAACTTGGATGGCCTATCTATACAATATCTACAGATGTTCTGATTTATGGTTAAGGTAAAAGCTAGGGGTTGGATTTGGTTAAGGTAACATTCAACACAAATGTCACATACAGTACTGAACTTGAGTATTAATAGATGATCTAAGCCTCTGTGGGTGGATACTGGATTACCCAAGTAAAGTGTTACCAAGGAACTGAAAGCTACATTGCTAAACCAATTCAACATGAACGAAGGAAGAGAAACGTAACAAAACAGCAAAACAGCAAGTGTAGTCCGGCAGCCATGAGGCCAGGCCTGCTTTTGTGAATTGCATTTATTTATTTATTTTTGCTGAATCTTGTAGACTAGGACTAGCTTTTTAAGAGGGAGCCCTGTGAATTCCCTTGAGCAATTTCCTATATATATTAACTATGAAATTGCCCAAGGGATAACACCAGGCATCCTCCTACGTCTTTAAGAGCCACCACAAATCAACAAGTTCAAATTTCCAAATTTAAATGCATGACCAACTGTCTGAATAACTATCACACAGCAAACTGTATTTTAGTCAATTTTATTTGAGTTGTATTTGCATTTGATATGAGAACTCACCTTGAAATTAGGGGTATTTCCTATTTTAAAAATAGTGTGAAAACATCCCAACATGGCAATGACACACAACTCACCTATTGTATGCAAAAATACTCCTGAATGAACAACAAATGTTTATAAATATTTACCACTTCAATGTTTATAAATATCCAATTGGATGGGCACGCAGCATGGGTCAGGAAAAAAGTGCAGCTAATAGACTGGCATGTTGAGCTGTCAAGGTATGCATTGTCACCCCAGGAGCACAAACCATGCCTAAAGAAATTAGTCTTAGCTAATGGCGATTATCTGCCTGATCCTGAGCTGATAACAGAATGGGTAGACAACGTTGTTAGCAAGTGGGCAAAGATTCATTGGCCCGCCATATATGGCTATATGTACTGACATGTGGGCATTTTCCTGTGACGTGGACCGTGAAGGGTCAATCGCAACTGTCATGAACAGGAATAGGTATCACCGTGTAACATCTTTTCAGGATTCAGTGGTGTAGTCTATGTGATTTGCAAATCTATGCAGATTCAGTGGTGTAGTCTATGTGATTTGCAAATCTATGCAGATTCAGTGGTGTAGTCTATGTGATTTGCAAATCTATGCAGATTCTAACAACATACATACAACTAACAAGATATGAGTGATTTGAACGCTGGACATGAAAAAAAAAAAAAAACACTGCAATCTAGACTGCTGCTGTTTCCCAAAGTTCCTTGATAGAATGCTTCCTAGCGAGTCGGGTTCTACGAAGTTGAGGCTAGAGGCCTCCTTCTCGGACTTTACTTTGGAACAGACTAGCAGCAAGTGTGGAGCGGTAGCGGCGCTGATCTGATGAATGTCAACGCGATGGATTATGGGTATTTTTGTTCACCTGACCTGAGGATCCACAGATACCTCCTTGAAAATTCTCAGAATGAAAGGGTGCAAATTTCAGAGCATTCTTGACATTGGAATAGTGCTCAGGGGAGTTCGATGACCTGGCGTCCTTAAAAAGGCGGCCCTTGAGTATGTTTCCTTGACTTTGGGAAATGGCCTGCATCACTGGTTATGCAGGGAATTGAAATTAAGGATGTGTGTGATGAATTCTCTAACCCACACAGAAGATCCCTCCCACACACACACACACACTCCCAAATGAGACATTGCTCGTTAACTGCCTGACTGCCTTGAGTGAAGTTTAAAACATGTTGTAATCAGCGGCAAAAATGATTAAAAATCATCACTGAATACCATCACTAAATATTGCTAACTAGTACAGTACTGAGAACAGTACTGAGAACATGATAGTGGGGTGGTTTTCAGCTCATGGATGGAAGATTCAACATGCCCTTGCCGATTTGCACCAATGTCAGCTTGTCTCCTGTGTGGTGCATCAAAAGATTCCACAGCAGAGACTCTTTTTCTTAGCAGGTGAGTGTACTGAACACTGACAGCATGTCTTTAAGTTGGAAAAAAAATGTCTTCACAGCTCCTGTGCATAAATGCCAAGTTTACATAGAGCTACAGTATTCACAGCATTCTACTGTGTCTTTCAGTGCTGGGATCCTTAATGTCCTGTGGTCATACAGCAGGTAATTACATTTAGACTCTGAGTCACACTTTACTTTACACCTATTAGAGTCAGAGTATTTTGAAAGCTGAAGTTGAGGTTATGATGTTTCATGGATTGTGTTCACTTAATATGCACCACACGATAATGCACTGAAAAGTAATGTCTTTATTATGTGTGTACTTTTATCCTGTTTTCTGTTGTTATGAGTAGCCTAATGCATATGTCATGCGATCTAGGAAAACACACCACATGGTGCAGTTTTACCAACTTATGATTCTGATACCATCCTAGCAACATCCAAGATTTTGGGAGGATGGTATCCTGGATTTTGTTAGGAGACAGTGTCCAGAATGTTGCTAGGATGGTATCAGAATCTTAACTTGGTGAAATTTCACCAGAGAGGGTAAAAAGGGAGCAAAAATCAAGGATTTTTGAGTGCACCATGTGGTGGGTTTTCCTAGATTGCATCACATATCATTAAATGTACATTCAATACCCAACATAATTCACATTCCTTTACTTTTTCTTCCTTCTACTCCACACAGATATTCCCACAGCCGTACTGATTGTGCAGCCACAAAATCTTGTGTCCACAGGACAGAATGTCACTCTGATATGTGTGATTGAGCCTGGCGGTGACTGGAGATATAAATGGTACAAAGACATCTCAAATCTATTCTCTAAGACTATGCATAACAACATCACAATCAGCATGTCTGCAGCTAATGAAGCCTTGTACTGGTGCCAGGGAGATGGTTCACCCAACTTCACTTCATCTCCTAGCAACTCAGTTTACCTTATTGAAAGGGGTGAGTGATTTTATCTGACATCTATCTGATATAAAATACTTTCTTACTTCTTGAAGAGGCAGTAGAGTGTCTCCTGCAGCCAGGTTAAATGATAAGAGGGACTAAGAGGAGGAGGGAACAGGTGAAGAGGACAAGCCAGATGTGCCTTCAGCAGAGTTCATTCTGAAATAAAAAAAGTGGCAAATGTATGCAAATACATGCATGCATGCAAGCATGAACCACACATAATAACTACAAAGGAAACAATCCATATAGTGCATATTATACATATTATGTAAGGGATAATGGATAACACGGCGTTGGATTAACAGAAAAATAATGTATGTTCGAGGTGGTAATGTGGCCCGATGCGCAGCGGAGGATGCCGTTACACCTCATACTCACATTATTCTTCTGTTAACCGAACCACTGTTGCCTCTTGCATTGTGTTAATCTTTTTAATCGCTAAAACTGTTTTGTTTGTAGAACTACTTCTTTCTGCCACATATCAATTTATTTCTCAACTTGCAGGAAAAACTGCCGTTACTAGTTGTGACTGAGCTAAATCCCTCTCAGTCCTATGCTACAATGTTGCTATGTTCTAAACGTCTGTCAGATTGCTATTTTATAGCTCTGATGCAACATGACCGTTCATTTAAACGTCACCTGTTCAACAAATTAATATACAATAATTGACCAGTGCGGGCCGCGATGAGACGCCAGGGGGATGAAGCAAGTTGGAAGGAAAAATAAAAGCAAAAAATAAATTAATTAAAAGCGTACAAACATCATGAGTATTGTTATAAAATACCATTACAATAATTTTGTCGCATATCTGAACATTTTATTTTCCATGATAATCTTTTGATTGGCTGTTATTCAAACACCTTCATCATCACATAAACTGTCAGCGTAGCCCTGGTAAAGTGTGACATCCATGAGTACTCCTGTCATTTATCTAGCTGGTTAGCTCTGCTAAAATGGAAACCTTTTTGAAAGTAGGCCTACAGCCAAAGGGAGAGATATGCGATGCGACAGTCAAACATGACGGTGGAATTCTGTAATCGATTTACTACACACACTGCTGGCGACGCGGTCACCTATCGATTCAGTGGAGATACAAAACAGCTGTCTGGTCAGTGTATCATGACGTATCAAAACGTCCCTGAAAGGGGTCGAGTGATGGCGACGATCGCCCTGTCGTTCCACTTGCCGTGTGCGTTGTACCATTCACTTTAATAGATTCTATTCCATTTTGCCGGTCACCTGCCATAAATTGCCGTTGCTTTGCACGGCCATGTGCGTAGGTCTTAAAGCAAATGGACTTGACTGGTCTTGGTGTGATGGAGTGTGTTCAGACAGGGCCGCGGCTGTGACTGGGAATGACATTGGATTGACAGCTCTCTTCCGGAAGAAAGCCCCAAATTTTCTCACACTGTATGCTCCATCGCAAAGTGCTTGTGGCTTAACACAGAGAATGTATTTTTAAATTTGCCGTAGTTTTGTCGATGACTTTAATAAATATCTCTCAAAGGGGGGGGCTTGGCCAGACTGTTTTTTTGGGGGGCCTTGTCATGGAAAGGTTTGGGAACCCCTGTTGGGAACAGCGCATCACAATAGGAAATTCAACCAAGCAGTGGTGTAAATTATGCACATATACGGTACATGTAAGTTGGGTACAGAGACATCTCAGATTCATTCTGTAAGACAAACCACATTAACCATGAACCACATTACATGCAGCTGCTGAAGGCATACACCGGTGCCAGGGAGAGGGTTCGTCCAACTTGACATCTTCCAGTAACTCAGTTTGCATTACTGGAAGGGGTGTGTGATTTTATCTAATATTTATTAAAGATATGAAATACTTACTTAATGTATATACTTTTTTACATTTGATATCTGAACCTGTTTCTATCTGTTTTGTAAACACACAAATGCCTCATTGTAGGTCAACAATCCAATCAGTGCGCAGTGGGTGTGGTCACAGGGGTAGTGCTGGGATCACTCTTCACAGCCTTCCTTTTTAAAATTTGTCCATATTGCTTTCTAAAACTGAGAGGTAAACTGTGCCCATTTGTCATTTATTTACAATATATTACTATTCATATGAATGTAAGCAGATTAAGCACTTGGATTAAATGTAATTTACTGGGACTGTGTGTCTCTTTGCAGCTCTGGGTGTTGCACCAAGGGCCCAGTAAGTAGTTCAGCTGCCTCACTGACACAAATAGCAAACTATTCTTAAATACCACAACTAGAAAAGCAACTTACTAAGCTTCACTGACTAATTTGTTATTGATCATTATAGATCTACGGCTCCCTCTAGTGGGCAGGCTGAGAGAAGCACTCATCGAGACCAGAATTTGGCTGGAGGTGAGAAGAGCTATTTGTATAATTCAGAACTGGTTTTATTTACTGTTAATTCTGACATCCATAGTTCAAAAGTGCCACAATTAGAAGCTTTCATTGATAATATTATTTTTTTTATTTTTTTAGTGAACCATCATGTCTATGAAACCATTGTAGATGATTGCACAGAAGGTGTAAGCAACAGCAACAAGTCATTAAATTGTAAGAATCCGTCATTCTTTCGCAAAGGTTTTATATTATGTAGATAGTTTTTATAAGCAAAATCATGCCCTATAGGCCAACCTGAGGCCGTCTGGGCCGCGGACCTGGTTTCAATCATGGAAATAGAAACAAGCCAGAGGCTTTACCCCAGTCACCTGGGTTTTACCCCATAGTGGAAAAGGGCCATACGACTCACATAGTCACAGACACACAAAGGGAACTGTAATTTCATAACGAGAGACATTAGAGGATGAGAAAATGACAACAGACCTATTGTCACGTTGTGTGGGTTGGTGTGTGAATTTTAGTGTATATGTTGGAGTAACAATATATTTTTTCACTAATTCAAGATGAGGCAAGAGGGCCAAAAACAGTGTATGTCAAGTTGGAAAAGCCCAAATCTACAACTTCATATGGTGAGTTTATCTCCCTCTCATCTTTCTCTGTTCTATGCATTCCCCAAGTGTAAACATATGCATATGGCATCAGTCACGGTGTTGGAATTGGTAATAGCATAGAGTAGACTATATAAAATAGGTTAATAGTCAATAACAAAATTGATATATAATGTCTCTGGTTGGACAACATGCAAACTAGAAGATATTAGGTATAACAATCACATAAATGTAAAGAAAATAATTCTTTATTTTAGTTTGTGCGAAATAAAATATGTTGGTCTAAAAACAAGATGGCACATTTCAACAAATATCAACAAAAAGTGATACGAGGAGGTCGATGATGATACTGTATGAACCATGTGATCAGAACTGGCCGATAAATCAGCAATCGGTCAACCTCTACATCAGTCATCCATTTCTTACCATTCCTTATGGTTTGTGGTTTGAGGCTGAGGACCTATGTATGGACAGTTGGTATTTTAAATGTTGTACTCCTGGTGAAGATAACACTGTTCTCTCTCCAATTGAAGAAGCCAGAGGCCCACAAACAGTGTATGTGAAGCTGGCACCACCCAGGACCGCAGCTCAATGTAGTGAGTATCTCTATCTCTCTGACTTCTCTATCCGTTTTCTAAACATCTACAGGTAGGTTTCTCTCGGCATCAGGGTTATAGGGTGGGAGCACATTAAGGTCTTTGCACACTGTGTATGTATGTTTTGTGCAAAACTGCTCTAGACGATTTAAATAAATACATGCGTTGCGTCCACCATGTTTGCACACTGACTCCAAATATACCTTTGTCCATCAAAAGAACGTTTAAAATAGGTAAAACTGTTCTCTCCCCAGCTGAATATAGACCCTTTCAAGAGAGTTCTATTATCAGCATCATAGTTGGCCCCACAAGACTTCCTTTTTAACATTCCATATGTTATCTTAATGCAGAGGAAGTAGATTGGGGCCCAAATAGAACGTTCAAGCATTGTTTTTGTTTTTATTGTTGAAAGGGTCTATACAAAAGGACCTAAACAGTGTACATCAAGCTTGCATCTGTGTCTCACTCTTATCATCATTCATTTGTTGTTCTCATTGATGTCAGCTAATTGTTGCACCGTAACAGAAGCACATCTGTCCTTTATAACAGAACAAGTTTAAATGTTTGAGAGGTTATACTTAGTTACTGATGAACACTTCTACATGCTCTGGCTAATTTAAGATGATGCAAGAAAACCACAGACTGTGTATGTCACACTGACACCAGCCAAGAACACAGAGTTTCTGTTCCCCCCTCTCTCTCTCTGTGCGTGTGTGTGTTATCTACAATTTCAACCTGAGCAGGTGGAGAGTTTCTGTTCCCCCCCCCCTCTCTCTCTCTCTCTCTATGCGTGTGTGTGTTATTTACAATTTCAACCTGAGCAGGTGGAGATTTTGTAAACAGATTTTGAAACATAAGGCGTAATCATACATCACACATAGCTGAATTAAGACATATTGTATTCAGTACATCACCAAGCAATATATTCCAAAGTATGAGTTTCAACATCAGTATGTCTCTGGCCTACAGGAGCCGCCTCCCTTCTGCCCACCCACTTTCAAGTTGACTGAAGTACTCAATACTGAGGAGCAATACTTCTGCAGAAGCCAATTATGGAGGGGCACAACTTTTAATATTTTCTTTAAATATGAATATGACCCATTTTATTGTGAAATTAGCTTGTTTATCTGTGTTCATTACTTTTTTACTTTGTCTTTGTCACCTGGTGTACATGGTCTGTCTTTTTCTTTCTTCCACATTCTCCAATGACCCATGGCCTGCAGTGTTTGTGTAGGCTCATATAATAAGAGGTTTTAGTACATAATTTAGTACACTGACGATGGCTTAGGCTAAAATGTGTCTGTGGACATGGCATTAATCCATAAATAAGTAATGAGAAAAAAACTGAGTCTGGTTTTTCTACTCTAATTTAAAAGTCACTTTATAACTCGCACCCGAAATTGCTCTCAGATTGGAAGTTGAGCGCGCCTGTTCTCACTAGTACATAATTAGAGACACTCATCTCAATTTATAATCAATATTCACTCATTTGTATACATAAAATTAGTACATTAGAAGATTGACACCTTCTTTGTTAAAGATAAATGCACATAAGATTGATTTCTATATTTCATACAGCAAGAGACGCTGAATGCTTAAAGGAGGTTTTGGTCTATTTGTCAAGAAAACCTTTCTTTAAAATTGTCCTCTGTTATATGAAGGAGAGTGCTCAAAAGAGGATTGTTCTATAGCTCGTCTCAAAGCGAGCAAAAACTAAAGCTATAGTCTAAATTCTGAGGTCTGCGGAGCCGCCAACAAAGGGTTCTATCTTTTTATTTATACTCCCTTTGACCGGATGCATTTCCTTTTTGAGAGCTGCCTGCATCTGGGGCGCCTGTCACCGTGAGGTGAAGGTAAAACGGTTGAAACTTTGGCCTGAACTTGTGGTTAGTTTCAAACTACAGTTTTTACTTCCTCTTTTTGTGTCAGGCAAAGTTCTTACAGTACATCTAGTCTATCAAACTAGTCTGTCAGCACACAACTTCAAACCTATCAAGCATTTTCAAGCAGTCTATTCTTGAGCATCAGAAACATTGATTACATTACATTACTGTAATGATATTTAATGTAGCCCATGAATGTGAAGTAAGAAATATACAGTATCTGCACTGCATTACCCATAAGACGACCTCAGATTATCACATTGTGGTCATATGTTGAGATTTTTTTTTTCAATTCATATGTTCTGATTTTGTTTTCAAATTAATATGTTCTGATTCCCCCCCCCCCCCCCCCCCCCCCCCCCCCCCCCAATGCTTTTCAATGTTTACCATCCATTCACATATGAACATCTGAACTGATATTGTCATTATGCTGTATGATGTTTTTATTATGTTGTTGGTCCAAGTGTAACTTTCAAATTAAATTTTAAAGTTATTTCAACCCTTTACTCTATCTTTCTTTCTTCCTTCCCTCCAAATCTCTATTTGTTTCCCCTGATCGTAGACAAGTAGACAATAGACCATACGTAAGTGAAAGATTTAAAGGTATATAGTTTGGTGCAACAACCTAGGGTCTATTTAGAAATTATAACGAATGCAAACTTTTGTTTAGCCCAAAATGACATTAATCGGAGTAGTTTTGAGTAAGGCTGGAATAGACATTTGCAAGGAAATTGCATGGCATGGCGTTGGGGTCAAGCTTACTACCAGTGCCGCCGTTCCCACCGCGCGCATCACACGTTGTGCTTAGGGCACCAAAAATAGCCTAATGAAAAATCCTCATAGTCATAATAATCATAATGCCAATATTACTGTATTTCTTTAAATGCGTTCATAATAACGTGCAGCTCGGGATGAAACTAGCAGAAACATGCGAGGACCCGTCGTAACTAATAAGTGATTTCACTCTTCCCATGAATTTTTAAAATAACTAAATTGTTTTACAATATTTCAGTCAAGCTTTAGTTATAGATGGCATAACTGAATATATGCAAAATGGAAATAGCCTAATGTAGCCTATTAACTTTGATTTGTTGTGCTGCATGGGCAATAAATGCACATCGTAAATTAGGCCTATATCATGAAGTATTAAAATGATTGTTTAAAATAGTCTACATTTGAAAAAATATTGAAGGGAATCAGGGGAGCCAGTTCAGTAGCCTATGTCTTTGGCAAGTAGCCTACTACAGACACAGGTGAAGAACAGTCAGCCAGTAGGCTACTAGTACAATCAGACCCTTACAAAATGTCAAACTGCAGATTTCCGAGTATCAAAATACTATACTGCACTGTAGCCTACTGTAGTATAACTGAACTGTACTTCGAAAAAACTGCAGTTAGTTTTTGCTAGGGGATGAGTACAGCAAGCATCAAAAGCAAACAGCCCAGACCCTGAAACTGGGCATGTATAGCTGTGAAACTGATTCACACAGAATTATTATTATTTTTATCTTTCTCCTAGTCCTTCATGGGGAAAAACATTATGTTTGGTAACGTCCATAGACATCCAAAATGGGGTGGGATGATTGTATTGGGAGCACTGAGGTGTCAGATGATACTGTAAAAAAATAGTTACATTTTGGCCCTCAGAGTTCAGGTAGGAGGGCCCCTTAGTAGGATTTTGCTTAGGGCCCCATGGAGGTCTGAACCGGCACTGCCATTAGGGCCTGTGTCCACCAATCACATTTTTTGCAGCGACAGCGCCCTCAACCTCATATTCAGAGCGCTTCGGTCAAGTGTTTATTGTTGATATGTTACCAAAATCTTCTGCCAGCACGTCTTTTTGGAATATTGTCTAATGCTAACTAACTAGCTAACTGAAATGGCAGCAATCCTTCAGGACTCAGCTCGCTAAATATGACTTCGACCGACAAAAGGAGTTCACCCACTCCACAGCACTATTGTTAAAGAGCCTGATCAGCTTTTTTTCCCCCCTCTGCTGGAGAAATTGTGCATTATGCTATTTCAAACTGTGGAAAAAGGTAACGATAAAAAGGTAACGATAAAGCACATGGATTTGTTTACAAGCTAGCAAAACGGTTAGCATAAGTTCGGCAGACAATGTGGATGTTACAAGGTCAGAAACACGATTTAAAACGAGTTTCTACTTTTAATTTTAATTAACTTTTTCTGCTGTTAGTGAATGTGTGTGTGTTGTCTGTATGCTACTGAGACCTTGAATTTCCCCTGGGGATCAATAAAGTATCTATCTATCTATCTATCTATCTATCTATCTATCTATTTGGCATTACAATAGATTAGGTCATCCCTCTAGGCTTTGTCATTTGCGTTCAGTTTGCAGCAGTGGTTTAATATTAGTCACAATAGGACTTGGCTGATCGAGTTTTTCTCTGCCACTACCAACATTGTCGACAGTGTAGGTCCCGCCCCTTCCTTGATTTCAATTGGCTAGCAAGAGAGAAGTGACATTGACGAGCCCAGCTTTTTTCCACCAGGGGAACTTCATAGGATTTGTATTGAAAATAGCCGCCGTCGGTGCAAAAAAACGTATTTGGTGGGTCCAGGCCCTTATTCTTGACTGTACACCTGATATACTGTAAGCCACAAGGAACAAATGTCTCTCATGGTACCCATTGTTGATTTGGTGTCAAAGCCAAATATCAAGGAGTATTTCCTTGGGTATATGACAGTGGTTGAAACAACTGGACTGAACCTGTCTACTGTCCTTCTAGACAGGTTGAAGGAACTTGACATTCCGTTTGATAATTGTCGCGGACAGGCCTATGACAATGTAGCAAACATGAAGGGGGAAAATCAAGGAGTTCAGGCCTGACTGCTACAATTTAATTCGAGAGTGTTGTTTGTTCCTTGCGCAGCTCGTTCGGTGAATCTTGTCATAGCTGATGCTCCCAAGTCATCCAGGGATGCTGCTGGCTTTTTTTGGTTATTTGCAGAAGCTATTTTGTTTCTTCTCAGGAGCTACACAGCGATGGAGCATCTTGACAAAACACATCAACTTAAATGTGAAATCATGTAGTGGTGTGAAATTCTTATGACCACTAACCAAGAAAACACGCTTCTGCAGACTAGTTCAATGCAGCTTGACATTGCTGTCAGGGTCATTGACAATGCCAAAACTTCCCTCTCCAGATGCAGGCACTCTGGGTTTGCTGAAGCAGTGTCCACATTTCAGACACACAAGAACTGTAAACAAAGTCATCATACACTAGTTGAACCTGTAATCGTGATTTCAGAGGTTCCCCCTGTTGATGAATTGGAACAGAGTAGTGAGGATGGAGATCTGTGGGATTCTGCCACTTCATCAACCGGTCACTTTGATGCTGAGAACTTGCTTATGATGGTAGTAGAGATGCGCGGTTCGCGGTTACAGCCGCGGACTCCGCGGTTAAACCGCGGATCGGGCAGATGACGTGAAGAAATATAATATTTTAATTAAATTCGGGCAGGTGGCGGTTGAACCAATCAAACGCATCACCCATATACATTAAAACAACCAGCGGATGGCGGGCGGGTGTGGTTTTGAAAATTGGTCAAAAAACGTTGGTGCGGATGGATGATAAGTTTTGCTATGCGGTTACGGTTGAAATAATAGGCCATCCGCGCATCTCTAGAAGGTAGAGTATAGATTTGCTAGCCTGGCGAGCCAGACCCACATTAAAATGTAGGGTCTGGGCACTCACCGTTCGCAGTGCTCAGTCCGAGGGGCGGGATAATCAGTTGTCTTTCAAATTCCCTCTGCACGCAATAGGACGCAATAGGATATTTGTTTTCAAGTAGCAGGGAATTCAAGCCAAACCGTTGCAATTCTGCCATCAATCATTATGTTAAGCCCACCAAACGACTCTATACACGATTTCAATGTCCTGATTAAGTTTCGATTTCTGGAGCTCACAAGCCAATGGAGAGTTGCTAGACTAGCCCTGTACATTTGCTGCCGCTAGGGGCGCGTCTAGATTTCTAGGCTATAGATTTGCAGCTTCACTGCTGAAGTTGGAGCATTTGATTCATGTGCCAAGCACAGCTCTTGAGTTTTTTTAAGGGAACTCCATCATTTGATTTTTTTCTGCTTCTGGTCCATTACTTTTAAAAATTGTTAGTGACATCCTTCATCAAAGAAACCTCCTTGTTGATGACATTTTGGTCAGAGAAATTGTTGATGGAATTAGTTCTGTGTGTCTTGTGCAAAGATCCATGCAAAAAGGTGGCCCTTGCACTGCATATCTGCGGAACTTGTGGTAGTCCCTGTGCATACTGATGATTCCCTTGTTATTTTAGAAAGCAAAATCATAGAACACAGGCAGAGATACCAAAAGTTGTTCCCTAACATCAGGCTGTTACCGAAACAGCATTATTTGGAACATTATCCCCAGACGATTAGGTTGTTTGGTCCAATCATAGAATTACAGAAATTTCAAGCAAGTCATCAGGCACACAAGCTGTTTTATAAATGTGCCTCTGTCATTGGCATGAAAGCATCAGCTGATGATTGCTTACCATCTGAGCCCTCCCTGTATGGGCAAGCCTGACCTAGAGGTCTCAACTGTATCCACGCAACCAGTAGATTTACTCAAAGAGGAGATTGCACAGATTATTAAACAAAGGTTTCTGGAAACATCTCTGATTCACCTTTCAAAGTGTGTGACAACCAAGGGAATAACATACGAAAGGAAAAGAAAGGAATGATACTGGCCCACAGAGCAGCACGGATTGCCAGACTTTGGTGAAGTGTGTCTTTTTCATCGTAGAAGAGTTCAATGGTAAAAAAGAGCATAGAGGTTTCAAACTCAGCCCTGCACCCTCACGGACATTCACATTTATGGCACTTGATGAGCTCCTTAGTATCCTCTGGTCGACTACAAAATAGGGCTGTCAATCTTCTTCCATAACCCAATTTGAATTTTATTCATTATTATTTTTATAATAATCAAATTATATTCAAATATTTAATGCTCAAATTTCGCCTATTATTAATATTTACGATGCATCTCTATACACTGTATAAACGGGCTTATGCATTTGCCAATGCCACTATAAATGCGTGGTTGACTTGTTATATTGAACAAAAGCTCAGTCTACCAACAATATCTGTGCAACTTGGTTTCAATTGATTTTGGGCAGATGCGGCGCACGCACACTGAATGAACGCCACTACCACTTTATTGAATGCCTATGTTTGTTTGATGATGCCAAATTAGCAAGTATTTCCTGATTGGAGAAAAGTTTGCTTTCTTTTTTTCTATCTGCCCGCGATTCAATGAACCATTATGACTATCGGAGAAGTGACAAAAGCACTGGACATATAGCCTAGAGGAGGGAGGCAAAAACCTAATTCTTTTAAACCTTTAGCTGCGCGGTTCCTCGTCCTCGGACTGTTTACCTACCTAGCTTGTCAGGTGGGGTATAGGCTACTATGAATCTCGATTAGTGGGTTAGCGAGGTATGTTGCGCTCAAAGCCAGGGTATGCTGTGACATGAAAGTAGATCTGTTTTAGCGTCGCCGTATCACCATGGTGTCTTATGCTGTCAACCAAACCTGGTCGGGAGCAGGTTATGTGCTAAGTTATAGCTCAAATCGTGTAAAAATACCACCCACTGACCAGAGGCGATTCTAGACCTAGAGCTTTGCTGGGGCACAGGCCCCCAACTCCCAATACATAAAAAAAAAAACATTTAAATGTGCGCGCAATATGAAATAAATGGCTTTTACGTCTAGCCCCCATCATGTCCTCATCCGTTTCTTGCCTGTCTCTCTCCTCCTCTTCCTGCCTGGTACTGGACTGCCCAGCCTGTGCTCTTTCTCCCCTCTCCTCCTCCTTCTCCTCCTCCTCCTCCTCCTGCCTGGTACTGGACTGCCCAGCCTGTGCTCTTTCTCCCCTCTCCTCCTCCTCCTCCTCCTCCAGCACTCTCTCCCTCAATTGTTGTAGCAGCCACTATCCAGCAACATCCAAACACATAGGCATAAGTAGGCCTACTGTTTACTCACTGCATGAATTTAATAGGCTTTCCTACACAAGGGAAGCTTATTTTTAGTCAAAATTGAGATATACTTCCCTCCCAGGCAAGTTTGTTACCATCTACCTGTTTGTTAGCCTGGAAACCAGACTCTCTGACTTCGCAGTCTGGCCTAGATCCATAGGCGTTCATTTATTTCCGGGTGGGAGGGCACAGTTTTGAGGTTTAAAATCATTGGAGTTCCTTTGAACCGCTTTGAACCAATCACAACAACCTCAACAACCGGCGTTTCGTCATACAGAAAAGTTTCTCTGCAGCATGCCCATAACAAGCACGGGTGCATCTTATCAGCAAACAATCACACGTTTCATCTGCGTAACTCTCGCCAAAATGCATCATATAGTGTTTTGTGAATGTACCCAAGTCAAACTTTCATATAAATGCATAAGTACGTCCAAAGCACCACTTTTAAGCTTGTATGCGTTGTCGTTTTCGGGTGAAATGACCTTTTGAATGGGATTCCTATAGGGCTACTACTTTTTTGATACAATCGCGTCAAAATCGCTATTTTTCAAATACTATGAAGGCTCGACACAACATGAAACTTTGATCGAAGTATCATCAGTGTCTCTACATATGAACTCGAGCATTGAGAACATTGTTGGTGTACACAGAGTTTACTAAAAGAGAGGTTTTGAACAACTCACTTGTTTTTTCTGCTCGCTGCCATCTTGCCATCTTGCAAGGAGTGAGTTGTCCAAAATCTTTCTTTTTAGTAAACTATGTGTACACGAAAAATGTTCTTAATGCTCGAGTTCATATGTAGAGACACTGATGATGCTTTGATCAAAGTTTCAAATTATGTCGAGCCTTCTTAGTGTTTGAAAAATAGCGATTTTGACACGACCATGTAGCCTACTAAACTACAGTTTGACTCGGGTACGTTCGTAGCCTTTAGTGACAAAATCTTAGCCTGGCGGGCCATCCTATATCATTGAAATGTATAGTCTGGCATCGAACCATTCACCTCGCTTAATCCAAGGGGCGGGCAGAGAATTGTCTTTCAAACTGCCTAGGCATGCAATAGGCCAGCGCTACGACCATATCCGTATCCGGTCGGCAAAACGGCAAATACATCCTTCTTCGAAAGGAATGACTTAAGTGCATTGTGTTGCTCAACTTTCAAAGAAAAGCACAAGTCCAACTTCTCCAAAGTTGACGCCAACGCCGACTTCGTTTGCCATAGCCAGCTTCCTTGTTGTTCACCGTCGCAGGACTGTCGTTATCCTGTTAAGCCCGCCTTAAGACTCTCTAACAAAATAGAGCGCTGTGATTGGATGAGGTCCACGGCGTCAGCCAATAGAAATCCCTATGGTTTGATACTAGACGTACAGGCTGAGCAAATTAATTTGCCGCCGCTAGGGTGCGTCTAGATTTCTAGGCTAACAAAATCTATGACTAAAGTTTAGCTGACGATATAACATCCTACTCCACTGTGACTTCGTTCATGACACTCCTGTTAATAGGCTAAACTATTATTTACATTTGCTCAAAGATTTCATAAGTATAAGTCATTTTCGCTCCCTACGTTGATGTATTCCAAGCGATCTGCTTCAGGGGCGGGGACGTAGTAATTGAAACACCATGCCTGGGTACGTAATCGCTCTCAGGGACGCCCACTGTTCGCTGGTTGGTCGGCTGCCCAACTGCCGAAGTAAACGAGCGTGAATCAACCTATTCCAGACGGAGAGTAAAAGAAATCGACCGGAAGTACATAGACAGGCCAAGGCCAGGCTACCTGTTTGTTGCCATCTTGCTAGGAATCCTCACAAGATGGCAGCGACTGAAGGAATGATAAGGTAATGACTATTCTTCCAGTCATTGCCAGTTGTTGTCATCTTGCATGAAGACGCCATCATACACTCCCAGAAAACATCACTCTAGTGAAGTGATGTGCACTGTTTTAACTCTCTGGCCTCTCTTGCACTGCTGTTAACCACTATGCATGCACAACTAATAATCAGCAGACTAACACATACACCCACACACATTCACAATCCCAACAGCTTCAGTGAGGGAGAGAATCACCTTTCACTTCACATTGTCAGAACCCTCAGTGTTGTGAGGGGTGGGGAGGTAAAGATACAAATAAATATCTAAACATCTATCCCATTCTGGTAAATGTTAATAATATCCACACTATGGACATTTCACAGCTGAGTTGTGAGAGCAGATCACGTGATAGACTGCAGCTTCTTACTGTTGAGCTTACCTCAATTGCTCTAGAACAGTAGGCCTGTATTAATAACTCTTGTGTTGTATGTGATATCTTAAGCACATCGCTCTCAGTGTGGTAAGTCTGAGAAGCATGACCTGAATGCTGGCCACAAACACACACATGCACACACAAACACAAAGGGGTAGATTCCAAGACATTTTGCTTCGCTCACACAGCATCTCACCAAGTGGGGCTTGATGGACCATATCTAAAATATCTTCAGGAAGAACATCATAAAAACATGCGTCACAGTTTTTTATTTGCTTTCCCGATAATGGGATGTTTGTTGTTTGCGGTGCTACAAGGTAAGAAGTTCCAAGGCTACAGTACATGTCATTGTGTTTTAGGCTGATTTTATACAAACATTTTTTCTGTTGATCTCAGGTGGTGTTATCCTATTTGTATCCTCGTATCTATTTGTATCTTGTTTATGTATATGACACTGAAGTATTTCTTCCAAATGTATTTCACTTGCACATTGGACAACAGAATGACATGGTAACATTAGACTAAATGTAAAGACTACATTGCTTATTGTCCTGAATTAATCTAAATGGTCAATTCAAGGTAGCCTAGCCTAGCCATCATGTCTGGATAGCACCCAGATCAAGGGTGGACAAGGGGAAATAGCTTATGGGCTTATGTGTAGTTTTAACTGCTCACTGCTTCTATATGCTGTTCTATGGTGCTTTCTGCCTCTTAGTTGCGTACACATGTTTTTGTGACATTGCATAGAAATCCATGTATAGTCTTTGTTTAATATTAACAGGCTTAGGCTATGTCTGAGTTTAAACCATAGTTTGAAATGCTTGGATTATTCCTGCAACAATTCCATATAAACCTGAGAAAGCAGCCTACATTTACTTAGGAGATGCTCTAGTTGTGTGTGGCTATTTTTTGTGGTTATTTTCCTTATGTTATTGTGCGTTATGGTAAAGACCTGTTTGTGGGATGAGCAGATAAACGTTAATGACCACGATTGTATTCAGCTTAGCAAGTGAAGCTTTGTTCTGTTTTATTATGATTACTATTATTATTATTGTAATTATTATTGTTCAGGTCTCTCTGAGGTTCCCTCTACTGAGCAGAGTTTCCATCACCTTAAAGAAGAGGGAGATGTTCTCAATGCCTCATTAAATAATAGCAACACTTCAAGTGATCCTTACCATGAGGAAGGACAGAAGTTGACCTGTGAGTTTTATACATGCATGCTTCACATCACCTGTAAATACGTAATCTATGTCAAATAAAAGTTAGACAATTGTGATAAGAGGTTTATTATGTACACCAAAATCTAAAATATTATTTCTCACAATGGCTGATAAAAGTCTTAAATAGCAGAACATGAGTTTTTTTTCTTTTTCAGAATGCTATTTGATTAATTACATATTCTCAATGCCTAGCAATATTTCATCATAACTCTGCAATATGTTTGGGTCTCTGTTTTCTGTAAAAAAAAAAAAGTAAAAAAACGGTAAAAGGCACGGCAGCAAAAGTTGCCCGTTGGTTACAATAAAATTATGATAAAATACCATACAAGGAATTGCCGTAAAATTATGGCTTTCTGTATATATTGACTGTAATTTGAAATTGTGTGATTTTACTACAATTGGCCCTAGAATTACAGTGAATATAGAGCGGAAAGCCGTAATTTTACGGCAATTCCTTATATGATATTTTACCATAATTTTACGGTAACCAAGCATGATAGCATGGAACCTCCTTTTTTCGTTTTGATCTGTAGCCCCCCCGCTGGACTGGACCCGCCGAAAGGAGGGTAGGGCAGACACAGTTTTCTGTGAATATCTCGAGAACCGTAGGGTTTAGGAGGACCATTTTTTTTGTATGTTGATCTCAAAGAGCCATGTCAACCCATTCCATAACCACTCATTTCATGTATAGCGCCACCTAGTTAAACACAAAAAAGTAAAAATGAGGTGTTGTAATCGCAGGTATCTGTGACCTAACATAGTCAAAACTGCACGAAATTGGAAGTGTAGGATCATTATGACACCCTCTGAATGCACGCCAGGTTTCGTGGAATTCCGTTCATGGGGGGCCACACAATAAATTAATTTGTTACTATACACCGACTGGCCTGTAGGTGGCTGGAGATAGTTTTCTGTGAATATCTCGAGAACCGTAGGGCCTAGGAGGTCCACCTTTGTTTTGTATGTTGGTCTTAAGGGGGCATGTCAACCTATCCCATTACCACTTATTTCATGTATAGTGCCACCTAGTTAAAAATTAAAAAGCAAAACATTAGGTGTTTTCATCACAATATCTCTGGCTGACATGGTCAAAACTGGACGAAATTGAAAGTGTAGGATCATTATGACACCCTCCGAATGCATGCCAAGTTTTGTGGACTTTCGTTCATGGGGGGCCTTACAATAAAATAATTTATGTGTACATTTAGTGACCGTACACCAACAAGGATTCCCGGGACACTGAAAGACCAGGGTATCTTGAGAACCGTAGGGCCTAGGATGACCATTTTTTGCGTATGTTTGCCTCCAGGGGTCATGTAAACCCATTCCATATGCACACATGTGCATAAACAGATACACACGCACACACATACATTCACAGTAATTCTATGTATGACACATACTCACACAGTAGACATATATACGCATGCATGCACATGCACACACACAGGCACATAAACAGGCAAACACACAAGCACATGCACGCACACACACACACCCACATACCCACACATACATAAACATAAACATGCACACATGCACACAATTCAAGAATTTCTCAGAATTATGAACAGGCAAGATGGGGGTGGGGTTGTATTAAAATGTATATTACATGTGAAATCTATGAACTAATCATGTTTTGGTACTTGTTGTCTAGCAGATACCAGAATGAGAATTGAGTGTGCATAATGCAATTCAGTGAGACAGTTAGAATCATATATGCCTTTCAGCGTGACTTATTTTTGTGGAAAACATGTGCTGGACTGGGCGGCGGTCATATTTATCTAGTTTAAGAATGCAATATGTAGCTTAACTTAATAAGGAAAATACCACAAGTATAATAGATAAAAAAATGGAAACTTTTGAATAGCACAATGCTAAAAACGCTGTGCTATGCTAGTTAGCTAAACAATAGCTAGTTGGGTTCTACAAACTTACAAGGACAAAGATAGGTAGGCTAAAACACACAACAGAGTCCTCCTCCTTAATCTCAATTATGATAGTCATGCATTATTGAAGGCATGTGAACACCATTGTGAAATATCAGAATTCATGGTTAACATGGGCTAGCACTAGCTTGCTAGCAGCAGCTGTTGCTAGCAGCAACCTACTTTTAATGTTAGCATTTGCAGTCGACAGTTTTATTATCACCCAAATTTCCTTACAATTTAACTAAACCTTACCTCTGGATAGCTGTGCCTCCTCTTTCACAAAGATTATTCCAGGACTGCACACGTGTTTCTCATACTTGAGGTATGTGGAACAGTGGTCCCCAAACTTTTTCTTCCGAGGGCCAGCTTACTATGACTGGCTGTAAGAGAGGGCCAGAGACTCGGAGTATATCAGTAACCATAAATAGCTTAGTGCTGTGAACAACAGCAGTCTACCTTAGTTGAATATTCCATTACATTTAATCTATAGGCTATTGCAATTTAATACCATTGTTAGCTGTGTTTATATTGCCATCATGTCATATCAGTGTAAAATGTAACTCAAATTAAATAATACTCATAAAAAGACTTTTGCATTCCCAAAAGTATTAGCAGGTAGTCCCAAAAGTGTATTTCATTAAACATGTGTGAACTCTGAACTCTGAATATGTAAAGTTCTCAAACTATGAGAGTTTTATATGAAGTGCTGAAGTGGTCTGAAATGACCACCATTCTAACTTTCACTCACCTGAACTTGTGAACATTGTATGAACATTTGAACAAATAAAAAGAATTATCCCAGAAAGTCCCAGAAATATGACTTGAATATAAGTTAGTTAGTTAGTTATTAACAATTCATTTATAAACTTTTAGAATACTTTGAGCACTGATGCAGTCAGCATAGGCCTCTTACATTGTTTGCAGATAGGCCTACATTTCATTCCGTTTTTGATGGCAAACGCGAAACAGCGCCAAAACAACCACCAGTGGACAAAAAGAGTATTACATGTGTACTGTTAAGACTCGCCATAGAGAATGAATGGGGGAAATTGCGGAGGTTATAGTTTGACAATGTCGTACTCCCGTGCTGGCCGGTTGCTATATACCACGGACATGTTTTGGGGGGGCACCCAAAATGAGGTGGCGGGCCGTAGTTTGGGGACCACTGCTTTAGAAGCTCCTCTGTTGAAAGTTGCTCCATCACTTCACTTGGTGAGTGAATGAAGAAAAAAGTAACGGTTGTTCCGAGAGTCCGAACAAGCAAACTCCCCTCCCCCAACAACATTTGAGTTCAACTTTTTAAACTGCTGCAGAGCTCCAGCCAATCAAATTGCAGTTATGCTAATAAGCAGCTCTCAAAGTAAATCAAGATGGCGCCCGGAGTTCATCAGATGGTCCGAGACAGACATATTTGCAGATAAAAGTCCTTTGTTTGGCTTTTTTTACTAGGATTTTGTGACCACTAGTGAGAAATAGATGCTGTACATTATTTAAAAAAGCTGTTATTGTAATCCCAAAACACATCTGAAATGTTGTTTGAGCCTATAGCCTACACCATCTAACATTAGCAAGTTAGCAGTCAGTGGTTAAAACACCAACCACCAACCATTTTCACAGTATTTTTACACTGATAACTACTAAATTAAAAGTATAAACCATTTTAAAATGGTACAACTGTGTTAAAAAACGGTGGATTCTTCTCATTTGAACATTACAGACTTTGTCCATGATTTTACAGCAGTCTCCTTGAAAAAGCTGATTTTACTGTATTTTACAGGTATATTCTCTTATTAATAAAAATAGAGTATACTAGAGTATAATAGAGTATAAAACTTTTATTTTTTACAGTGTGGAGTTGTCTTATATGGTTGCTGGTCGGAGTTGTTTCAGGAGTGGGGACTTCAGTATTTGTCTTTACTCTTATGGTTTTAGTGCATCACTATTCAAACTATGACGGTAAGTCAAACTGATTTATTTACTGTGGAAAATATTTTTGCAATATGTAGGACTGTTTGTTTGACTAAACCGACAATATCACATTTAACAGATAATAAAAAATATATATTCTTTACAAACTGTTACCTGTTTAATATAATACTAGTGCATGGACATTTCTACAGATCAGAATGACATAAGCCTAACAACTGTTTTGAGTTAAGGCTAAATGTGTATTAAGCTTACTGAATAACTTCCTAATACTGAAGACAAACCATTTTGTGGAATGAAGCATCATTGTTTGAAATTTGCAACAATGTGTCTTTAGCATAAGTGACATCGCTCAGCCTGCCACTTGTTGTCTATGTGGCATTAGCCTATCGCTCGTTTCAATTTGGGACCTTGCAGTCGGAATTAGCATTTGTTTAGTCTACATACTACATACTGTACCCATGTTTGTTGGCGTGTTGTTGCAAAATCCGCGTAATCATTTTATGCAAGCAAACTGCATACGATAAACGTCCTACGTAAATAAGCATATTTTGAAATATGCATTCAAAAATCTTCAAAATCGAGATTGCACACCTTTGTGCCACATACGAAATCTTAGGTCAGTCTGACAAATGGTCAGCGAGATATGCGTGCCAGACACACAGATGCTTCTTGCTTTATAGATAGATATGTGAATATGAACAAGTGACTACAGTGAATCATCATGTTGTTTTTGCTTACAGTTCTGTGTTTCAGGAAGAAAACATGGTAAGTGTCTTATCATTCATGACAATTACACTGTCATTATAATCGGGAGAAGTTCACAGTAATGACCTCTATCTCCCTCTAGTTGCCACAATCAGCAGAACACCAAAAAACATTTGGAGCAATGGCAAAACTGTCCAGAAGGGAGTGAGGGGGACCAGTCTTTCTACATGCCACTGCAGAAAGGTGAGTTTTACTCCACTTTATTGGGGGCCAAGCAGCGAAGCTGTGAAGGCTCCCATTGTGTTTCTACGTTTTCTTCCCTATTATTATTATTATTCCGTCATTGAAGTCAATGGCAGCCCATAGAACCGTCCCGTGAAAAGTTTTGAAATGTGGCACACTTATTGGGGACAGTCCCATGATTCATTTCACCAAGTTTCATGCCGGCACCTTGAGTGCTCTAGCGCCACCAACAGGCCAAAGTTGGACGTACGTTCACGCACGTAACTTTTGACCCGTATGCCCGATTGTCAAAAATGAGGTATTGTTGGCCCCAGCTGTGGCGCTACTGGCTGGGGCACCTGCACCATGCGCCGGCAACCCGGGTTTGGTTCCCTCTGCGTGGTCCTTTCCGGATCCCACCCCTGCTCTCTCTCCCATTCGCTTCCTGTCACTCTCCACTGTCACTAAAGGCATAAAAAGGCCAAAAGAATATACTATAAAAAAAAGAGGTATCGTTGGAATCCTTGGACCTGGACTTGGACTTGGACCAACGCATTGACGTCATTTTCCGCCATGATGGATTTTCCACCATATTGGATTTTAGTGAAAGTGAAACTAATTCTTCACAGGTCACAAATTTTGTCCGATCGTCACCAAACTTGACCCACATGATCTTCAGACCAAGCCTCACAAAAGTTGTGGTGTTTTGTCTTCGGAGCTAAAACCGTTCATCCATAATATCCAATCGAAATTTGGAAGCCAAACAGGAAGTGAGCTCATATCTCAACAACCCTTGCATGTATCAAAGCCAAACTTGGTGCATGGACTCATGACCCAATCTGGGGGATGCTCAAAAAATATGGTGGCCTTTGACCTCTAGGGGGCGCTGCAATTAAGAATAATGCCTTTTAGCCTGTAGCTGCTGTTGTGTTTAGAATTAAAATGCACTAGTTGTGTCTGCTAATACTGTTGGAGTTCCTTAAGCCGACCCACGTCAACTTGTGATGTCATCGAAATTGATTCGGCCGCCATATTGGATTTAATCAAAAACACAAAAAAGTTTTGGCAGGTCACAAATTTCATCTGATCCTCACCAAAATTGGCAGAGACCATCTTCAGACCATGCCTGATGAGTGCATTGCTTTCTGGAACAATTGACAGAAGCATTGACCTGTAACAGCCAATCGAAATTTGTGGCGAAGCCGCAAAACAGGAAGTGACCTCATATCTCAGCAACGCTTTCATGTATCAAAACTAAACTTAGTACATGTACCTCAGACCCCATCGGGAGGACGCTCAAGAAATTGGTGACCTTTGACCTCTAGGGGGCTCTGTAATTGACAAAAATGCATTTTGGCCTATAGTTGCTGATGTGCATTATTTTGCAATGGAAGTCAATGGCAGCCCATAGAACCGTCTGGTAAAAAGTTATACAATTTTGCACACTAATTGGGGACAGCCCAATAATTAATTTCACCAAGTTTCATGCTGGCACCTCAAGCGCCACCAACAGGCCAAAGTTGGACGTGTGTTCACGGACGAACCTTTGACCCGTTGACCCGAATGTCAAAATGAGGTGTCATTGGAATCCTTGGGCCAAGCCCAAGCTCTTGATGTGTGCTTGAGAAACACACCCTATGATGTCAATTTTTGACCTCTATGTTGAAATCACAGCGTGTGATCAAGTGTGATCATATCTCAGTCGATCTTTTATTTTTGATGTGAAACTGATTACAGCAAGTTCCATTCAGTTCATTCTAATGCATGTGTGCAAGAGTGGGGCAGGGTGGGACGGGCAGGGGCGATTGCGGCGGTGGGCTGGCTAGGGGAGGGGGCGGCGACACTGAGCCCTGGTTCAGCCCCACAAAATAAGTTATGTTTTGATGTGAAACTTGACCTTGTAACTCAGCCAATCTTGGGTTGTTTGACATGGAACTTGCTGTGACTGCTTAATGCTATATGGCTGATGCAATGGCATTGAGTTACATGGCAAATCTGGACTGTTGAACTGACTGCTTGGCCCCCTCATTGCTGCTTGCAGCTATATTTGCACTTGAATTTATCAGCCTTGGTAAATACAATCTGTAAACATTTATCTTTCCCTTATTCAGTTACTGAAGATGTCTATGACACCATTACTGAAGATGTCTATGAACTGAAATGAAGAAGATATAAAAGACCATAGAGGTTATTTTTTACATTTTGTAACATCAGCAAGGAGCCATTTCCGATCGATGATGAAAAATAACACCTCCTTTAAATGCTTACTGTAACTACCCACAACTATCACTGCACTGTAACAAATTGTTGTGAAGTTATTGTATTTTACTATGGATTCTGGGTATATTTGTTTGACAATAAACAGCTTTTTTACAAGATATATTGTAGGCTTCTTGTTCTAATGTTGGGAGGCTGCCCACATTTATCTTTTTATAGCAAACTATATGTTTTTTAGGTAACCAAAACATTAGAATGAATGCCACTGATTTGACACTACCAGAACAGATGTAAGGCAATGTGTTCTCTTCAGAAACCTTCCTTGTTATAGCCTCTCTGTACACTTTTGTAATACTTTGGTTTACTGTATCTATAGAAACCCTGTGTAAGGCTATTTTGAACTTTGTTTTTAAAATAGCAATTTATTTTAACGTCTGTCTATGCTTGCTGCAACACGCTATAAACGATTTTGTTGCAAACAATGGTCTAGCTCAAAACTCCACCGATTAACGTAATTTTGCTCCCAAACTGAAGTCGGAACCTGTTATCAACCACAAAAAGACCCCAGGTTGTATTAACTCCAGAACTTCCCTTAAATTGAATATTTCATAATCCATGACAAGGACCAGTCATATTTTCTTGCCAATCACCATGAAAAGTTTGTTTGACTTGAGTTACTTGATTCATTAACAAAGTCATGATGAACTGACTAGGGAGGATTTGTTGACAGTTTGCAATGGAGGAGTTCTAAGCACAGCTCAGAGGAAAAAGAGTTGATTTTCATTATTTTGAGCCAGTGCCAGTTCTTCTAGTTGATGAGTCAGGAAAGGAATGTTTTTGTCAATATGTGTCAATTAAACAGACCACCAGTGCTCTCATTGAATTCCAATCAATAAAGAATCGGGTAACACTACATAATAAGGTGCCATAATAAATAGCAAACTAGTAATTACCTAACCCTTTGTTAATATTTGTTAATTGTTACTAACATATCTATTTGGCACAAGTTAATAGTTTTTAATCATTAATTAAATATTAGTTGTTTGCATAAAATCTGTATGTTAATGTTTTAGCAAATCTATTAACTAATATTGTATTAATATGTGTTAATAGTTAACTAAATGTCTTTTTGGCACTAATTAACAGTTATTTCTTGCATAATTTAAATGTTAAATGTTTATTTATATGTATACAAACTATATGTTAATAGAAAAGTTAATAACTTATTATTATTTAACTAATTGTTATTAAACTGTGCTTCTGCCTATCCCAATATGAACCGCTCTCCATATGGCCCTTACAATATATAGATAGATACTTTATTGATCCCCAAGGGGAAATTCAAGAAAAAAACACGGAGCTACCTTGACATGCTGCCACTGTTGTCGGCGCCGGAACCGCTTGCAATAAAGTTGGTTAAGCTTAATTAATATATTAGTAGTTAATAGCTATAAGCGTGGGGCCCCTTATAATAAAGTTGGTTAAGCTTAATTAATATATTAGTAATATATAACTATCAGTATGGGGGACCCATTATAATAAAGTTGGTTAAGCTTTATTAATATATTAGTAATATAGAACTAGTCAGACGGTGAAGGGACTGAGACCAAAACTGGCTTATCACATTTATTCCTTTAGGAAAAGTTCAAACAAAACAACAAGTAGTTGAATGGGCTATATGACATGCATCATTCCTATACCATCACTGTCAGCCCTACTAGCAAGGGAGACATGCGACATGGAATGTTCAGGTGCACAGAACGACAGTTAATTAATATTCTGAGACTCACTAAACACTCACAGACGTAGACCATACGGAGGTAATGCATAAACATAATGCTAAACTAAATGTACATTCATTTCCTGCTTGACTGAATTGCACTTTCCATGCACACTAAGCTAAACTACACTGAATGCATGGAAAGTTGCTAGCGGAGTTTACAGCTAGTCACATTAGACTCAGTGTGTATGAACTCGTGGTCATAATGAAAACATTAATAAACGTTCTCTAAGTTGCTAGAATTGCACCCAAATCTTAACAATACATGTAAAGTGTCATGAGCTCTCTCTCTGCCTGGTAACACACGCTGATTGAAGTCTGATGACCTCCACCTGTTCCTGCTCTGCTCTGCTCTGCCTCACCCTCGTTAACCTACCAGCTGCACTGCATTCACCACTCATCATGCCCTGTATATAAAGCCTTGCTTTTCAGTCCACACTTGTCAGATCGTCTGCAACCAGCACCAGCTACCTGCCTGTTTTGGAAAACGCCGCTGACTCTTTGCCTGTGATGCCGGACCCGCTCGACTACTTCTGTGTTCTCCAGCCCCGGTAATCTTGACCTGCCTTCCGTCTCTCTTCTACGAATACCGCCTAGTCCTTGACTGTACTGCTGCTTCGTTTCATTTGCTGTTGTGTGTGTGTGTTTGCCCCAGGACTTCCCGGATTCATTAGCGGTTTATTTATTTATTGTAGGCCTATTATTAAAGAGTGTTTTTCATCTAAAGGTTCGACTTCATGCTTATGCACTAGACTAGGCATACTAAGTGCTCTCCCCAATCCCAGACTTGTAATGGATGCAAAACAGCCAGCTATTGCTGAATGTTTATGGAGGGAGGAATGAAGCTGTCCTCCCGACCAGGCAACCCCATGTATTCTAAGTAAATGCACACATATCTATGTTTATAGCCTACTATATTTTATGCAGGTGAGACATGGAAAAGCAGTTTTAGAAAAATGAGTTTTGCTATGTTAACCTATGGAGAGTGACGGCCTGTGGGTTATGAAGGGCAGTTATTTGGATGGGCGGTGGCCTTACCAACGTAAAAACAGAGTGAAATAACATTCTGTTTTATAGAAACATATCATTGGAAACATGTAGTATTCTAGCTATATAAATGGCATAGTGCATGGTATTCCCATAACTGTGAGACGCACTTCACGATGACGGCAATGACTTGTTAACAAACAAGACACAATCTATCTGAAATAACATCTATTTGAAGTAGGCCTATTAGTGGGCAGTGTTTAGATTTGGCCAGCTTCCCTCGCGGTCCGCGCACGGGATCACGCAACTTTAATTTGTATTTTTCCAGTGACGCTGCAACAACCCAAACAACCGGCAGATGTCTCAAGTGAGCAGGGTGTCTCATAAAAAAAAAAAAATGGAGCCTGGAAAACCCTACACAGAATTCACTACAGACTTTAGCAGACTGGTTTAGAAATAATCTAATAAAGAAATATTTGGTTAACTGCGAGTGAATCTGTTTGCAGCCGTAGAAGAAACGCAGGACAAATTAAACGTTCTGTTTTTGTCCGAGTGCAACAATGATAGACCGACATCATTTGGACAAAATATAGAGCATATTAATCTCTGTTGCTCAGCCAAATGCCTTCCTTACGTCCTGTTATCACGGAGTTACAGGCGATAAACGATTTTTGATGGTCACAAGTTTACTTCATTAGCGGTTTATTTTTTTTTATTAAGGTATGACTTTGTGCTTATTCAGTAGAGCATTTAGTGCTCTCCCCAATCTCAGACGTTCACATTGCATGTTTGTTTGTAATGGATGCAACCGCGAGATACGCGTTTGACGGCAATGAGTTGTTAACAGACATGAACCAAGATATAGCCTATACCCCAGCAGCAATCTAGGGACTGTTCGTTATTTATTGAAGGGGCCACCGGAGGAATTTTGTGTGCTTCAGTCAAAAGTTGCATGACCCTCCCTTGCCTGCTAGAAATTTTTCAATGACCCTCCGACAGAATTGTCAAAAAAGACATGACCCTCCCCTGCCAAATGTCGCGGTCTTCCGCCCGCGCTGCTTTGCGCCACGAAGACACACTTAAATCAATCTTTCCTGGGAGCTTGCATGCTACCAGTCCTTCCTTTTCAAATGTGTTGCACCTGTTTGCACAATTTCACAAATAATCACATGTGGTTAATAATATGACAAATATTATTACAATATGAAAACAACCCTGAACCAGTCGCTAGGTCTGAAACCAACACAACCATTAAACACGTTGAGACTGATGAGGGTACTAACTGGTGTCAGGGAGAGAGGAGAGACAGACCTATATCATCACAACCCAGTAAAGAAGTTAATCTTCATATGATGCGTATAGTAAGTGAATTCATTTTGAAGATCAGGTCATTCCATGCCAACTTGACCAGAACTTTGCAGGTCATGTTATGGATTTCACAAAGAAAATTCCAAAAAATATGTGATTTCTCAACATAAATGTACAAAATCGTACAACTATCAATCTAATAGGTTAGAAAATTAAATTAATAGAAAAATATTTTTTTCTGTGAATTATTTTTAAAGTTGGTGCCTCTGGATGAAAGCAGAGTAATTTCTATTGTTCTGAAGCCACAGATATTTAACCTCACCAATGGCTCAAATCACAATGGATCTAAGAGAAATTTAAAGCTGCAGTTGGCAAGTTTTTTTGATCATATTCACTAAAACTGACACTATGCTACGACAGAACAACATAAATCAGCTGGTTTTAGAAAAAACTCCACACTTCTACCTCCACGTAGAGCCTGTTTGTTTTGCAAAAATCCACAGCTCCCGGTTCTTCTGGTCCAATCAAAGCAGGGCTGTGTGAGATCTGATTGTCAATCACAGTCTGGTGCGCACTGATGAGCACAAACTCGATGAGAGGGTGCTCGGTGGTAGTGGGGGAGGGGCATGAGGGTTGTAAACATTCAAAATTTTGGCTAAGTCCCCTCAATCTGTCAGACTTGCCAACTGCAGCTTTAACCACGGAAACCATAAAAAGACCTTTCAGATGTCCATTGAATTGCAACATCTTACAACAACTTCTTTGATTTCTGTGTTCCTGAATTCTTATGCTTATTCAAAGAAGTAGAACAGTTCATGTGTCATGAGTTTTATGATGAAAACCTGCAAGGGTCTAGTGGAGTTGGCATGGCATACACATCAAATGCAACTCTTTTTTTTGTGTCTATGTTTGTTTCCACAGCTCTACCTGAAGCTAAGCTAACAGCAGAGCCACAGAGTCCCTTGTCCAATGGGGGATGGTCACTCTGAAGTGTGTGATAGTCGCACAATAACTGGACATACTGTATATGTGGTACAAGGACAAGAAGAACAATCTTGTGATTGAGGGAAACAACTTCACCATCACCAGAGCTACTGACTCTGATGAGGGTACATACTGGTGTCAGGGGGTAAGAGGAGAGAGCAACAGAGAGACCCACATCACATCCATGTCTCCTTTCAGTTTTGTGCCCTAGTACATCAGATCTGTAAGTTGTTTTTTTTTCTTTTTCTAAACAAATTTCAATCATAACAGGGAACTAAAATGTTACCTTAAAGCACATTGTCTCCCTCTAGTGCCCAACCACAGCAAACCATCAATCAGAACAGGCCAAGCCCAAAGCCAGCCTGGGGGGAGTGAAGAGGACCAATCTCTCTGTGCCTCTGCAGAGGGGTGAGTACTGTAGGTTATGACTCCAATGGGACTGGCATTGATAATAATATATAAGGAAGAATGTGTATAATCATTTCTCTCTCTCTCTCTTTTTGAGCGTTTCTCTGTTGTTTAAGGTAGTGAAGATGTATATGAGACAATTACTGTCAAGCACTGTGATGGGGAAGGTATTTATACATCTTCAAATATATATTTACTGCTTTGTGCTATTTGCAGCAATTATAGACTATTTTCAATTTTCTGCTGGAAGAAAACATATTTAAATAAAATGTAAATCTTGTGATGTAATATGGCACAATATTTACTTCCTAATTCCAGATAGTGAACAGGCTTCTAGAAGCTCATCTTGAAGTGGTTTTCCCACTGTCCCAAATAGGATCGCAGAGAACACAAAAACAGCGTGTTCAAATGTGCATCCAAAGCCAATCGAATGTCAAAGGTTCATCCTTTCCCTTTTTATCACCATCACCACAACCATCATGGTCATCATTATAGCGGCCATAGTCCATAGGCCACGTCCTGTGTGTTGTGTGTTTTTTGTATTAGTGCTTCTATTTTGATGTAGAACTGTGCTTGGATGGATGTTTTGAATGGACCTGGATTTTGGACAATAAAAAAAAAAAAGATTCCACATTTGTTTCTAGCAAGTCAGCAGTGTTTTGCCTTCCTCACTTAGTTTTTCAGTGACTTAATTTGTTCGTATAGTCACTATAATCATCCTCATCATCACTGAAATCATCGTCATTATCATCTGCACTTTCATTGTCATCTTCATCATCTTAATCTTCATCTTATTCATCACCTGTCAATTCAGTTTGAATTCACATGCTGGAAATATACAGTAAGAGAGGCATGGTGATGTTATAGTGTATTTATTCCACTGCTTGGTTGAATTTCCCATTGTCCTGCGTTCTTTAGAATGCGTATTAACCGTATGTTATGTTATTATGTCATCTACACACCTTGTTACAGTGATGATGTTAAAGTGTCCTGTCAAACTAGACAGACAGTTTAGAGATAACTTTCCTCACCACTAGGTGGAACTCTTGAGCAAGCTGAACCAAAGTGTAAATACAGTAGCCTACATGTCACATGTTCATACGCAGGTCATAATTCATGAAAAAACATAATGTAGAGGAACAACCTCAATCTATTGTCAGCACTATCAGAAATTAATATATCTTCAGGAACCTTTTTCATATGATTTGATTTCATCGGTTGGATGACAAATAGGTTCATCCAAGTTTGTTATGAAACAATCTTTGCATTGCAGTAAAGCCTATTATTTGCTAAGTGAACCTGTATGTGTATTATAGTCCATGAGGTTTCACAAACCTGCACCGACTAAACCTACTACACCTCATCACATGTTAGCATGCATTTGCATGTGGGTGTGTGTCTGCCTCTACTAAATGTGTAGATGATATGATCAAACAGTTCTACAAACACACACAGATTAGGGGTGATTTGTGCTGTTGAAAGCCTCACATGCTTATTACCATGACAACCTTTGAACAGGGGAGAACTGTTAACTGCTAAAAACATTTCTAAAAACAAAACTGTGAAAATGGCCATTATAGTTTCAACAGTAGACAAGAAAATGTAGCACATACCTTTGTTTGGTTAAGACACAGAGGCTATAAAAAGACAAACTGAAAGAAAACCTCTGAGGTCAACCTCAGTGTACTGTAAGCAGACGTGTAGAGAGAAATGAGACAAGGGACAGGCCTAACAAATAAAGAGATACGACTGCTTCATAGTTGGGCAGGATATGAAAATATACTCCAGTAGTACTCTCAAGAACTCTATAGACATTAAGTACATAGAGATCTGAATGTTAGGGTCAGTTACTGAAACACTATAATCAAGCTCACTGGTTTCTAGGGAACCGACACATACTGATGCTTGATATTTCATATTGCCTGTGAAGCCTGTGAAACTCTCAAACATAGAGGTTTTGGTTTACCTAAGTGCCTCAGTAGCATCCTAAAAATCATAGAAAACTCTGTGATGAGACAGAGTTAGTAAAAAAAGGAAGGTAAAGGGTCTCATCACTCTACATGGGAATAAGTTGACACACAAATAGACTTTGTGAATGAGGAATTGATCTTGCTGCAGCCATGGGAGTTGTCCTCCTAAAGCAAAAATGCTACATTAATGAACAAATGCTTTATTGGGAAATGTTCCCAAATCTAGCGGCATCATTAGTCCAGCCTAATCAATCACATTGATCAGGAATTCCTAACATTGCTTCCTACCACGCCTAAACTTTACAAACTGACATTAAACCAAAAAATCAGCAGTCAGGATGTATTCATTTGTTATTCCCTGTTGGTAGGGATGGGTCGCTCGACACACCCCTCGAGCTTGCGAAACACTAGTGCTTCGAAACACCGCTTCGGAGCCTATCTTGAAATGAGGTTGTCACGTGACCTATTGAAACGAAGCTTCGTTAACTCACTGACACGTCATGCAGGTCTCAAAACACAGCACAGACTCACCCAAATAGGTAAACTGTTAATGCATTAAACTAGATGTACCGCAGAGCGGTACAAAATATGACCGCCGCCCAGTCCAGCACATTTTTTCCACAAAAATAAATCACGCTGAAAGGCCTATATGATTCTAACTGTCTCACTAAATTGCATTATCCACACTCAATTCTCACTGGTATCTGCTAGACAACAAGTACCAAAACATGATTAGTTCATAGATTTCACATGTAAAATTAATTTTATACAACCCCACCTCCATCTTGCCTGTTCATAATTCTGAGAAATTCTTGATTGTTTGTGTTATGTTTATGTTATGTGTGTGGGTGTGTGTGTGTGTGTGTGTGTGTGCGCGCTTGTGTGTGTGCCTGCGTATGTGACTGTGCATGCAAGCGTACAGTCTACTGTGTGAGTATGTGTCATACGGATGATTACTGTGAATGTATGTGTGTGTGTGTGTATCTGTTTGTGCACATGTGTGCACATGAAATGGGTTAACATGACCCCTGGAGGCAAACATACGGAAAAAAATGGTCATCCTAGGCCCTACAGTTCTCAAGATATTCACAGAGAACTGTGTCTGCCCTACCCTCCTTTCGGGGGGGTCCAGTCCAGCGGGGGGGCTACAGATCAAAACGAAAAATGACGGTTCCATGCTATCCATGTGGGGGTACATGCCCACCAAGTTTTGTGTACCCCGGTCTTTCAGTGTCCCGGGAATCCTTGTTGGTGTACGTCACTAAATGTACAAATAAATTATTTTATTGTAAGGCCCCCCCATGAACGAAAGTACACAAAACTTGGCATGCATTCGGAGGGTGTCATAATGATCCTACACTTTTAATTTCGTGCAGTTTTGACCTTGTCAGCCAGAGATATTGTGATGAAAACACCTAATTTTTTGCTTTTTAATTTTTAACTAGGTGGCGCTATACATGAAATAAGTGGTAATGGGATGGGTTGACATGCCCCCTTAAGACCAACATACATAAAAAAAGGTGGACCTCCTAGGCCCTACGGTTCTCGAGATATTCACAGAAAACTGTCTCCGGCCACCTACAGGCCAGTTGGTGTATAGTAACATAAATTAATTTATTGTGTGGCCCCCCATGAACGGAATTCCACAAAACTTGGCGTGCATACAGAGGGTGTCATAATGATCCTACACTTCCAATTTCGTGCAGTTTTGACTATGTTAGGTCACAGATACCTTAGATTACAACACCTCATTTTTACTTTTTTGTGTTTAACTAGGTGGCGCTATACATGAAATGAGTGGTTATGGAATAGGTTGACATGGCCCCTTGAGATCAACATACAAAAAAAAATGGTCCTCCTAAACCCTACGGTTCTCGAGATATTCACAGAAAACTGTGTCTGCCCTACCCTCCTTTCGGGGGGTCCAGTCCAGCGGGGGGGAAAAAGAAAAACAAAAAAAAAAAAATTTATAAATCTGACTAAACCTATATGACCGCCGCTTCGCTGCGCGGCGGTCATAATAATTATATACATAATGTATAACATAAGTCTGTGTATCCCCCATCTTCATGCTCGGGCCAGTATATACTGTATCAGGCTTTTACGGGCACATCTGTTCCACATGAATGTAACTTTAGCCAGTATGCTAGGCTATATGTAGCCTACATTAGTAGCCTAAACAACGTCAAGAATAGTGCCTATGAAGGAGCTTTTAGCTCGGTTGACTGCACGCTCGACTCCCGATCTGGGATAGTAGCCTACTGTTCGCGGGTTCAAGTCCGACGGGTGCAGGCAGATACTAAAGTTAATATTTTTAAACGTAGGCCTACATTTTCCAAAGCTGGTGATGTCTTCAGTAAAAAGAGCCGATTAAGCGCCAGCAAAGCAGAATAAATCATATGCTGAAATAAAAACATTTGTATTTGAGTATTCGTGCATTTCTGCAAATTCATGCATGTCTGTAATGTTGGTGTAGGGATTTTTATTGACCACCAGATGGCGTTGTGGAGTAGTGTGTCAAAAGCTTCGAAGCATCAAACCAGTTTGGCTGTAGAAGCGCCACTGTTTCAAAAGCCTCGCTCGGCACATCCCTACCTGTTGGTTGAATGACCTACCAAGTGCTGCCAGAGTAGAGGCGTATTGTCAGGGTTACAAGGATAGGACCCAAGTGCAAGACTCCTCCAGGCAGAATTACAGACAAACACACTTTATTGTTAACTACAACACTTACAGCATTCCAAACATCCAGGCCTTCGACAAGACAGAGAGACGATCCAACAATGAACAGAGAAACAGGGGGGCAGAAATACACAGACTAATTAACAGAAAGACAGAGGACTGGACGAGACCAATAAGACAATAACAGGGAACCGACAAGACAGGAAGTGCAGACCATATAAGGGAAAAGGGGTGGAGACAGTCACATGACAGCAGACAGGTAAACAGAGCACACGGGGAACAGGCAAAAGCAAATACAGGACAATACACAAGATGGCCACCAGGGTGGCACAAAGTCATCAGTCCAGACAGGATCCTGACAAGTACCGTATATCGCCAAGAAGCTCTTGAAGACCCAACTCTTCTGAGAGTACCTGCTATCCTAACTCATGTAACACCAATGGTGGATAGCAGGTACTCTGTCTGCTCTTACAGTAATACCACCTAACATGAACTGACCATGCACTTCCTGTCTTCCCTCATACCTCCTCCCCCCTTCTATCTCCATCAACTCCACTTTGTGACTTCATCTCCATTAACTGCACTTTGTAAAGTTATGTAAAAGATTGAATAAAAGTGTGGTAAGATGAGGTGAAAAGGGGATTTTTGTTGAGTGAAGGGGAGCATCCTCAGCTGACAATATGAACACATGAACATCAACAGTATTCCTATTCCCATTCACTCTCATTCAAACACATCAGTGTGTTTATAAAAGTGAGAGAACTTTAGATTTAAGGGTGTGTCAGAGAGGGCGAATGTAAAAGACAGTGTTGGGCAAGCGTGACAGTGTTGGTCTCAGTATGAAAAGACAACACATTTGGTAAAGCAGCTTCAGCACAGTCTGGGGTCATGAACATAACAATGGCCTGGAAGCTCTAACTTTCTGATTGCATAAAATCAATTGTTTTCGGGGTTTTTTTTCGTATATAGTACTCATGACCTCGAGAAACGGATATCTATAAAAAAAATCACCGGATTTCTTCTTTAATATAATGGCTTGTAACTTAGCTTATCCATCACTGTTAAAAGACTGAATATAAGTGTGGTAAGATGAGCGATGAAGTTCACTGAAAAGCCTCTGAATGTGATGACAGACAGATGGCTGGTCTAATAAAACTGCACTCACTCTGACCACAGTGTATCAGTTTGTGTGAGTGTGAGTGTCTGTGTGTGTGTGTGTGTGTGTGTGTGTGTGTGTGTGTGTGTGTGTGTGTGTGTGTGTGTGTGTGTGTGTGTGTGTGTGTGTGTGTCTTTGTGTTTGTGCGTGCTCGAGATCATGCATGCCTGTATGAATTCTCTCACTCTGTGGTTGTTAGATACCACAGGTATAGACGATGTGATCTAATGCTCCTACAGAGAAGTGCACAAAGTTAATGATGCCGTTGATGGCCACACATGCTTACATGTATTAGCAAGACAGGCATTGTACAGGCCTGTGCACTTCCATTCTAAAACCAAAACTGTAGACATAATCTTAAAAGGCATAACCTTGATAGGCTTGAATGCATAACCTTGAAATGATAGAATTTCAAGAGTAGATTACAAAAGCAGCAAGTACCTTCATAGGGTTAAGACATAAGAGATATAAAAAGTTGAAGTGGAGGAAACAGGAAAAAACACTGAGGTGGACCTCAATGTGAGCAGAAGTGTAGAGAGTGGAAAGAAGGGCCTTAACCCTTAAAGGTGTAGGTTTTTGAACGTTCTAAGTTCCGCAACAATTGAAGGTTCTAAAATTCTATGTTGAATTCAATGAACCCAGATATTCTTTAGAATGTTCACTTCTCAACATTCCTGTCACACCGGTGTGACGGTACTCCTTTAAGGGTTAAATAGGAAAGGTGAAGAGTCACGGACATGCAACTGCGAAAATGAAAAATAGAGACAGATTAAACTGCTTCACACACATTTAGGTCTTGAGCAGGCCATGAAAACATGCACATAAGTACTACTAAATACTATCATTAACTCTCATGTGTGTGGGTGTGTGTGTGTGTGTGTGTGTGTGTGTAGGAATGTGGGAATAAACACTATAAAATTTGCTTCTATACGTTTTATCACAAATGCCCTTTGAGGTTCGCCACAGTACACGTCATGTCACCTCACGTCACGACTGTTGAAGAGAGAAATGACACATGGGTTGGGCCAGGGGGCTGAATGGAAAGAGACAAATGCAGGTTCAGTTCCTCTAAAGGATTATGAAACAGCACATGAAGATAACATCAAGGCCATCACCGCCATGAAGCTCATTCTAGCAGTCTGTGAGTATTTTCTCTATGTTTGTGTGTAAAGTATCATCAGCTGTTTTTGTGAGCAGCACACGTGATAAAAACCAAGTCCGTTACAGTTACGTTGTCGACAATGTGCGTGTGTGGACAACATTGTACATGTGTTTATAGATAGATAGATGGATAGATACTTTATTGATCCCCAGGGGAAATTCAAGATTTTACAAGTTTATGTGTGTCTGTGTGTGTGTGTGTGTGTGTGTGTCTGTGTGTGTGTGTGTGTGTCTGTGTGTGTGTGTGTGTGCGTGTGTTTGTGTCTGTGTAGAGAGATAGACCAAGACTGAGAGAGAGAAAGAGTGTGTTCTGTTTGTGTTACACATGTAGCAAGAGAAGTTTGCTTTAATTTAAACTGAAACGTGTGAGAGATCAGAAATATAAAGGAGGGTTGGGGTGTCCAGTAAATAATAGATTAGATTCAACTTTATTGTCATTTAGCAGAGTACAGTGCCAATGAAATGCAGTTGACATCCAACCAGAAGTGCAAAGAAGCATTACATGTAAATACCAAGTGCAGGTTGAGTACGGTATTCTGTGCAGTTGTGTAGACAGTACAATGTGGCATCTGTGTGTGTGTGTGTGTGTGTGTGTGTGTGTGTGTGTGTGTGTGTGTGTGTGTATGTATTTGTGTTTGTGTCTGTGTGTAGGGAGAGACTGTCAGAGAGAATGAGTGTGTTTTGTTTCTGTTACACAAATGTAGCAAGAGAAGCTTGTTTTAATTTAAACTGAAACGTGTGAGAGATCAGAAATACAAAGGTTGGTTGGGAAGTCAAGTAAATAATAGTACAAGACATATAATGAAACATGCACACACACACACACACACAAAAACCATGAGAGTGAGAAAAAGAAAGAGAGCGTGTGAAAGAGAGAATAACACAGTAAGAGTGAGGAAAGAGGAATTTAAAGCGTCTTAACACTTAGAACCCTAAGCTGTTTTTAGGGCATTTTCACTACCTTTATTCATAAGGATTTATTCTGGTCATTGTAAGTGCCACACACACATATTATATATTGTTTTTTTCAGCGAGTCTAGGCTATCCAGATCTGCCATCATTTCATGTATTAGTACTAGCATTGATTTTATTTTGATTTTTAAAGAATTAAAATATAAAAATCATATTATAAAAATTCTTATATTTTGACCTGTATCTCACCACAGCAAGCTCATAGCTCTACATGCATTTCATGTGTGTGTAGGGCTGACTGTCCTGAAACGGGCAATATCATTGCCATGTTGGAGGGATACTCTGGGGCTGAGCAATTTACAGAAATATGTGGTGTGTGATTTACGGAAATAAATGCCATTTTTTATTTAGCGATGAAAAATGACTATTCTGCGCTCCATATCTGTGACACGAACTGATCTGACCTGACTTGACCCAAGTTTGCCTGTTAGCATGTGTGACTATGGTGTATGCACTCATTATGATTCTCAACTTTTTACTGAGAAAAAGAAAGAGAGCGTGTGAAAGAGAGAATAACACAGTAAGAGTGAGGAAAGAGGAATTTAAAGCGTCTTAACACTTTGTGTGGGAATAAAGAGAATGAAAGTATTAGTGAAACTGTGAGAATAAGAAACTGGACTTGTAGCAACCATGTGAGTTGTCACTCTTTAAAGCATGTACTGTATATCAAACTGCTAGATAAATACAGAATATGCACTGTTGCCGAGTTAAAACCATCTGGTTTTAATAACCAATCAAGTGAGACATAAAGCCAGATGGGTTTATCAGCAGTAAGAAGACAAGACGTGAGACAGAACACAGATTAAACATGACATATGCTTTTGAAATCAGACATCATAATGAATCAATTAAGACATGTACATTTGTAATGTTGAATGACATACTGATTCTGTTTCAGTTTTGGCCTCCCTGTGTTGTTCTTGTTACACAGCAGGTAAAAGAACATCTTGTTAATCTCACATTACAGGCCGTTTGTATGGAATGGTGTCCATATTGCTCATGAATATGCCTCTTCTTTAGAAAGTCTCAAAGCTGTAGTGGTTATGGAGCCAAACCTGATGCCCATTTTCCATGGAGAGCATATCAGCCTTCGATGTGACATACAGGGAGAACCAAATGGTCGGTGGCGGTACTGCTGGTTCAAAAACGGTTCTCCATTCAGCAATTATATAGAAAAGAATGAAATTGCATTTCAACCGATTGATCACAGATTCAACAACAGTTTTTTTAAATGTATGCATTACATGAAGAAAACCAACTGTCTGAACTTGAAAGTGAACCTTACACAATGGTTGTGTTGGGTAAGTCTTCAGAATAAAAATTAATTTCTTACTCAGCCATAAAACTGCAATATCTTATTTTTTCATTATTGAGATATTTCCCTATTGCAGTGCATTGCTGGATCATTATCATGTTGTAATATGAAATGTTTATATGAGATAATATGAAAGTACAGTAGGGTGCCATTTTCAAGTGGCCACTTAATTTGCGCTTTCCGTGATTCACGCAGCTGCGTGGAATGTATTACAACTTATCGCCATGAGGTGGCAGCTTAAGTCTGCTGTAGCATTGCAGGTAAACAGGGCAGCGGACTGCATTCAAAGGCGTTGCAAGCGGCAGTGTGATTGATACTGTAAGCTACAGAACGATACTAAAGATCACCTCGTTGAAGTCATACAGTAGACTAGGCTAAATCAGAGCCTACTTTTTTTTTTATCAAGCTGGGGCCAGAGATGATGGCCTTTGGCGAACAGTTTAGGCCCACTCAAAATGAGTAAAACCAAACAGTTTAGGCCTACTCAAAATGAGTAAAACCAAATTTGGCAAAATCTCACACTTTTTTCCCTTTCCACTTTGCGCAACATTTCATCATTTTATTAATTCCAATCGGAGGAAAGAAAGACATATGCAGTTTTCTTGTTTAATTAATTGAAGTGTCTACCCCTGGTACGAATAGCCTTGGCCTCACAGCTGGGCTATTCACATCCTGTGACATAACAACAAAAACACGTTGCTCACTTCCACAAAAAACATGGCTGACATTTGTTTTTTCGTCAGCAGAAAGTAAAGAATTCTGAACAGTTTCAACACTAATATCTGTTCAAATTAAGTTTTAGATGGAAAGGTTGTGTTTTATTTTCATAATCTTTGTTCAGTGAACACATACAACTGGCAGTTTGTTAGCTAACAAAAATGAAGTGATTGTGACGCACAGGCCTATGAAGAATAAGGGTTCATCTGCCTGCAAACTCTCACTGAAAAGTGGAAGTAGATGACTCAATGGTTAGAGTTACATACTGAGACGTGGGAATCCGGGGTTCAATTCCCATGTGAAGCGTTTTGGCAGAGATAAGTAGAAGTGTTGCCCTTAACACGTACTGTAAGCATTGCCGATAAACAGGGCAGCGGTCTGCATTCAGAGGCGTTGCAAGCGGCAGTGTGATTGATAGGCCTACTGTAAGCCATTGGTTCCCAAAGATTTTATTTGGGTCGCCAGCATAGCCTATAGCGACAATTTATCAGGGGTAGTAACGTGTTACAAGTAACGCACATGAGTAAAAAAGTATTTTTTCGAGGAAGGCAACTTTCCATATTCCTTTTTCACCTCAATGCTGGAGCCTACCATCCCCCTCATATGAGGCTGACTTCTGCGCTTCAGAAAACGTGTTACGCCACTAGCTCCCCTCCCCCAGCTTATTTCCATGACAGTAGCCAGCAGGGACAGGCCAGCAAAATTGAAATTGACACAACAATGAAAATCTTCACAGTGGACCAACAATCTCCCTCGGAGTGCAGTGCCCATCATTTGCATCAAACAGTACAGGGGTAAATTGAGTCAAAAAAACACTTATGAATATTTTCCTTTCCATATTAAAAATCCCAGGGGACACAAATCAATCAGAAGGAGATAGTAGGCTATATAATATAAAAGTAGCCTACTTTATTATAAATATTCGCTAAAACGGATAGCAATTGGAATAGAAAAATTGGAAAAGAAATACACACATTTTCGCCAGGTGAGACGACCACCCCCCCCAACTCGAACTCAAGCATGATCTTCCGGCAAAAATGTGCATTTCTAGGAGAGAGGGAGATAGAGAGCGTGCGCGTAAGTGACGATTATTTCTGGTGGTAGAGTAATGGATACCTACAAGAACTGTTTTGAATAAGACAAATGAATGAAAGGTTAGGTATCCACACTGTAGGTAATATTGTGGAAACAAACGTTGGGTAGGCTAAATTTATGGTCCATACTGTAGCATACTGGCGCGTATAGACTCAAAGCGGCAAAAGGCGACGTTCCTAACCCAGTTCACAAGTGCCACCTGGTGGTTGTTTGGGTCATTGCAGCTTCACTGGGGGATTATAAATAAAAGACGCGTGAGGTCATGTGAGAATCACGGACAATTAAATGTAGTACCCACTGTATCTTCATAAACTTAATTTGATCCGATTATTTCATGAGAAGACATTTTTATTGACTTTTTTTAATTAGCATGACAACAATGCACAGCCACAGTTTTAAAAGCAGGATATTTTTTTAAATGATCTGCTCATTTTTATTTATGGTCCAAAGTCAAGAAGTGCATACACATAGGTTCACTTATCCATTGTGTTGCCCCTCATGCATATCTCAATGTGTGTCACATTCATACATTTGTACTTCTAAATCAGTATGTAATGACCTTCTCTGGGTTTAAAATAGGCTACCTACAGTATGATGTTTATACCTTTGTCTGTACAGATATTCCTACTCCCACCATCACCATACAGCCTCCTCAGCAGCTCCACAGTGCAGACCGAGTCACTCTGAGTTGTGACATCACACAGGGCGGAGGCTGGGAATATCACTGGGAGAGGAACAATAAACACATTCATAATCTGATCAACAGAACCATCACCTTCTCACTCCCTGAAGAGAGTGGTCACTACAACTGTTTTGGTATAAGAAGGGGATTACGAAGTTACAGCAGCCCTGACATGACTGTATCTATGAATGGTAAGATTTACATTAAATATATCTATTGCACAATCTACTGTATGCTGTACTTGTGTTTTACATTTGATATGCCAAATGCTACATTTATACATTTAACGTACAAGGCACATATCTCTCCTTGTCTGTTACAGCTACAATAGCTGTACAGCCACAGAGCCCTGTGTTCACTGGAGAGAACGTCACTCTGACATGTGTGATAGAGTATCGTAGTGACTGGACATATAAGTGGTATAAAGGGTCAAGTGCTCTTGAGTCTGAGGGAAACATCTACACCATCACTGCAGCTGCCCGCTCTGATGGGGGCCAGTACTGGTGTCAGGGGGAGAGAACAGACAGATCAACAACATCAGAAAGGAGTAATGAAGTTAATATTCAAGTGATGGGTGAGTTTATCTATCTTGTGCAAGGTGGAATATTGTATTTATTTATTTTCTGTCATTTCAGTTGCAGCATCAATTATATTGTCAGTACAGTAAATGCCATGTAAATCTTATAAAGTAATGCTTTCCCTCTATGCTTATGTCCTCAGTCCTGTATGCAACGTTAACTATAGAGCCCCAGAGTCCTGTGTTCACTGGAGAGAAAGTCACTCTGAAATGTAAGATAGACTCTTTCAGTGGCTGGACATATAAGTGGTATAAGGGGTCCAGCAGAACCCCAGTGTCTGAGGGAAACAGCTTCACCATCAGAGGAGCTGCTGAGTCTCATGAGGGCCAGTACTGGTGTCAGGGGGAGAGGACACACAGACCCAGAGCAACACAACCCAGTACAAAAGCTAACCTCAGTGTACAAAGTAAAGACTTATTCATAAAGATAACAGTGGGATATTGTTTGTAATATTTATGATTTTAAGCCCAAACCCCGCTATTCTGGCTTCAGGTTGTTGATATTTGAGGTATTATTTAAACAGTAAGCCAAAACCACATCTCACTCCCATCTCCCTGAAGCAACCTGTTGGTTGGTTAAAATTGTTTAGTACTTGAGCCACTGAGTTTCTCATACACAGTAGAATCTGGCCTGTGTCCAGCAATTTGCTGAGTTTGACAAAAAGTGTGCTGGGGTAGAATTGTGTACTCTACTCTTCTTTATACCTATTTTTTGTTTCCACAGCTCTACCTGAAGCTAAGCTAACAGCAGAGCCACAGAGTCCCTTGTCCACTGGGGGGATGGTCACTCTGAAGTGTGTGATAGAGTCTCACAGCAACTGGACATATAAGTGGTACAAGGACAAGAAGAACAATCTTGTGATTGAGGGGAACAACTTCACCATCACCAGAGCTACTGACTCTGATGAGGGTACATACTGGTGCCAGGGGGTGAGAAGAGAGAGACCCACATCATCACAGCTCAGTAACTCACTTCCTGTTGGTAAGAGGGGTGAGTAAATTGTGTTATTCATATTGCTCATTTCTTTTCCAAAACATGGAAACATGGTGGTTAATACAAAGCTAGACACGAATTGAGTATATTTCCTACATTAATATTTCCTATATTAAGATCATTGTTTCTATTCAGTGTTAGTCAGTCTACACAGTCTCGTTCACCAGCTCTGCGTTAGTACTGTAGGCTAGTAGGCTTTTCCATTCTGTAGAACTTAAATCTTTCCCAATACATGATATGACACCCCTCTAATCTGATTGTGTGATTGTTGCCCTCTTTATAAGATGTTGATTGAATATTTTTCAGATTCTGGGTCCAGTCTGTTAATAATGGGTGTGGCTGTGGCTGGGGGTGTGGCCGGTGGAGTGGTCCTCACTATCATCATTTTAAAAGTTGTACCACGTTGCTGCAGAAGACAGACAGGTTTGTTATAGTTATTCATATGGTTTTTCTGTTCTGCACCTGGGATTTGCACCAAGACTCTCTCTAAGTGATCATACCAGCATTTGTCATAGTTGTACCTTTGCTTTGTGTACATTCCCCATAGAGTTTTAAGGTGCAGACAACAATTCTGAGATTGAAAGGTTTTTCATTGAGGTCAACAGCTAATCAGCCCTCCTTTCCATGCTCGCGAAACACTGAAATTATTTGGCTGTAATTGTTCATGGCTCTACGTGCCACTATGTTTGTTTCCCATTTACAGTTTATATACCGTATGTTGAACTAGATGTGTGTGATCAGCAAATCACTGAATTTAACAAAAAGTACATTTGAAAATAATTTGCAGATTGCACTTTTAAATAAGATATGACACTTTAAGATGCCAGTTGTGCTTCTCTCCTCCGTCTGCCATTCACTGTGTCTTGTACCTCTGCAGGTGCTGTGTCCAACACGTCTAGTGCAGGGCCGTAAGTAACCCAGACAATGCACCTTATGCACAGAAGGCTCTTTAGTCAGCTCATTTATTTCCCGTGGAATCTTAGCTGAGTTGTAACAACATCTTCTGTTATATTATGCTCCTTACATGTTCACTCCGACACTGAATACATTATTTGGGTAAGAGGAACCCAGATACTATATTTTTGAAGGATACAGATAAAAATGAAATTATTGATATTGTTAACAAGTTTAAAAATAAAACATCAACAGACTGGAATGGTATTGATATGACAATAGTAAAAAAAGTTATTATTAATATAGCAGATCCCTTAGCACATATCTGTAACCTTTCATTTAAAATGGGCTCCTTCCCAACCAAAATGAAAACTGCTAAGGTAATTCCGATCTTCAAAGAAGGTGAAAAAAAATCTCTACAATAACTACAGACCAGTTTCCCTGCTCTCCCAGTTTTCAAAAATTTTGAAAAAATATTTGCTTCTAGGTTGGACAGTTTCAAAGACAAACATGAATTACTCATAGATAGTCAATATGGTTTTAGGACAAACCGATCAACATCATTGGCACTCATGGACTTAGTAGAAGAACTGACAAGCACAATAGACAACAAAAAGTTTGCAATAGGGGTCTTCATAGTAGGGATGTTAACCGGTAGCCGTTTAACCGGTGGTTGACCGTTAAAATTTTCTGCTGCCGGTTAAAAAAAACAAAACAAAAAAAAAAACACAATTTTTAAAGCTCCCGAATGCCAGCCAGCGTCTGTTATTACACTGCGCACACACGTGTTATTGGTGTTGTATTGTATGGGGCGATATGATCACTCAATATCTAAAAATGATAAATGTGAGCATGAGCCGCCCCACGGCAGAATTTATTAAGCACAACCACAGCACAGAGCCATGGCTCCAAACAGTTTACCGGTTACTTTAGTGATTTGTACGCCTTGCGTGTAGCCTATATATTGTGACAAACTTCACTGCTTGTTAGTGGCTGCGTGTTGACTATGGCATGATGATAATTGTAACAATGTAATGGCAAACGAAAACACGAAAGACTAACTTAGCATATGCCTACTTGTTGTGTTTTATTATTCATCTGTACTTAAATGGCATGACGACAGGAACTTATTGCAAAGGATTTTGTGCAGCACACTACAGAGGCTGTTGGCAATCGGTAAGTTTTTTACAAAGACAAAGACGTTGGTTAATATACTTTCCTGTAACACCACCAAATGTAGCGTTCTCTGTTTGTGACTTTGTAACGCGAGCTTTTTATAGCCCGAGTTCGGTGCCGCGTTGCATGGAAGGTCGACGTTGTGCGTAATGTGTGCCTGTGCGTGGGTGCGCAGGGAAAGCAATTATTTTTCTCCCCAAAACAAAACCCTTATTCCTCCACAAGTAGTGGACAATGATTGGGGAAAATGTATAATACAAAGGGCATGAACTAACATTGTGTGACGGGAGCCTAACCATTCTAAAATGGGGGGATAACTTGTTTCACGGGCAGAGAAAGACGTGCAACAGGACACGGGTATCATAAATGGCAGTTATAGAATTTTCGGTGACCGACTTTAACCGGAATTATGAGGCTCAGTGGCCGGTTAAGATTTTTTTTTAAATTTCGCCACCCCTACTTCATAGATCTGAAGAAGGCATTTCAAGTAATTCTTCTATGGTCCTGAACATTTTTATTTTTGCTGATGACACAAATGTATTCTGTGAAGGAGGGAACCTCAAACAGTTGTTGGAGGTTGTCTCTACTGAGTTAACCAAGTTGAAATTGTGGTTTGATATAAATAGATTATCACTCAATGTAAAGAAACCCAAATTTATGGTTTTTGGTAAATGGAACACACAAGCAAACACACACATTGAACTAAAGATCGATAATATAAAAATCGAAAGGGTGTTTGAAAACTCCTTTCTAGGTGTAATTATAGACCACAAGCTCAGCTGGAAACCTCAGGTCACCCGTGTACACTCAAAATTGGCACGATGTGTAGGGATACTAGTCAAAGTAAGACATATATTGAATAAAAAATCCCTGCATACACTGTACTGTACACTGTTTTCCCCCTATTTGAGTTACTGTGTGGAAGTGTGGGGTAATACCTACAAAAGCACCCTACAGACAATATGCACAATTAAAAAAAAGCAATAAGGATAGTTAATAATGTGGGGTACTATGAACACACTAACAAATTATTTCTTAAATTAAAAACATTAAAGTTTATGGATTTTATAGATTTTAAAAATTCACAAATTGTATTTAAAGCAAGAAACAGCCTACTTCCAGGAAACATTCAATGATGGCTTAGTGACAGACTAGGAGATTATAATTTAAGAGGGAGATTGAAATTGAGGCAACCAACGGTACACTCTACACTCAAAAGCATGTGCATATCTGTCTGTGGGGTGAAGTTGTGGAACAACTTACCAGATAAGATCAAAGATTGCAAACATATTGCACAGTTTAAAAAGCATCTTAAATTATACACAATAGCAAAATATGAGATGTGTGAAAATATTCAGTGATGGAAATGACAAGTAATGCATGGCCTTTAATGAGTACAATTATATATATATTGTGTGTGTGTGTGTGTGTGTGTGTGTGTTCGTATGGGTGTATGTATATATGATGAACATAGGAGTGATTTTAATCTTCAACGTAATATATATTATTTGTGAATATAAATAAACATAGGAGGTATGACTGTTAAATGTGCAAGTATAAGAGAAAGGTTTACAAATATGTAAGGGATAATGGACGACACGGTGGTCTGTTCACAGAAGTTAATGCACGGTCGAGGTTGTAAAACGGCCGACCGAGGTTGTAAAACGGCCGACCGCGAAGAGTTTAAACCTCGTAGTGCATTAACTTCTGTGAACATACCACCGTGGAGTCCATTATCCCGCTTATTCCACAGTTGCCACTTGCGTTGTGTTCATTTCCTGTTACAATTTAAACGCTTTAATCGCTAAAACTGTCTTGTTTGTAGAACTAATTTCTTCCGACACATATCAACTAATTTCTCAACTCACAAGACAAACTGCCATTACTAGTTCTAAATGGATGGTTGCTACGGCCAAAGGCCAGTCGTTAGTTCTATCTCTCCCGTTGTCAAGCTTGCGTATCCCAAGATTCTGATGAACTTTAGCTTTGAAACATCGCTTTTACTTAGCCTGCTGTCATCCATCTAGCTAAAAGCCACCTCTGTCATATGCTACAATGTTGCAATGTTCTGAACGTCTGCATTTTACAGCTCGGATGCAACGTGACAGTTCATTTAAACTTCACAACGAGTTCGGCGAATTAATATACAAGTGTGATACGGCCAAAAAATTGGATCTACTTCATAGGTGTGCAGATAACATACGGTTAATGGTCGTTCTAAATTACGTAGGACAATGGGAAGTTCAACCAAGCAGTGGAATAAATATATATATATGTGTAAATACTAAACGTGGATGATAAAAGATTCATTTAACTGAAAGATGGGGGTAGGGACCTACAAGCTTTTGCTTCCCTCTACTCCTTTTTCTTGAACAAAATGTGACTTTTCATTTTTATTTTGTTGTCTATGTCTATGTTGATTCTTAAATATTTTATTTGTTAATGTCTACATGTTAAAGAAAATAAACGTTCCAAATCAAAAATCAATCGAATATCTTGTTTGCCCAAAATAAAAATAAAAATAACACACACATACAGTAAATCCTTTTACATTGTAATGTGCTGATTCACTAGATGCAACACCCAACCAGGTCCCTGTACATTAATTACATTAACTATAGCAGCGACTACAACTCACCTGGCTCCACCGGAAACAAATGAGCTGCCTAATAAGACTTCCATGCATAGGGTCTATCAACATCTACTCAATTACTTAATGCAGTCAAAAGCCACCTTGTTTGCTCAAGAGACTATTATCTGTCGGTGAATAAAATGTCCCATAAATATATTATGGTTTTATGCTGTGTTGAATGACTTTAGATATCAACTAATTTGGTGACTTTACAAATGAACTAATTTGGTGACTTTACAAATGAACTAATTTGGTAGATTGCTGTCTCCCTCTAGTGGTCTTGCAGGCAGAAACACCACTGATGAGTATGATGGAGGTGAGGAGGGTCTCTATTTGAATGTCATTATATCTCATTTTAGCCTACCTCATATTTCCTCTTTTGTAAATTTAAAATAAAAATTAAAATTAAAACTCACTATAGTGTAATACCATATATTTCTTGAAAACTTGAAACTCTGAAAGACTTTAATGAAGATTAATGCAACCTAACACTTAAAATACTCTCACCTCTAGAAGGGCGTCATATCTATGAAACCACTGAATTCACAGAACCGAGCAGACCAGGTGAGGTTTCAACAGACTTTTTTTTATAATTTATCACAGTGCCAGTACTCATTGATGTCTTTTTTTTGACAGTGATGGATACAGTGTACGACAAACTGTCATTAAGCAAAATGGGTATGTATCACTAGATGGAGAAAATATGACTTTGAAATGAACCTGGAATTACTGATATTAGGGAGGTTACATGGAATATAACCCTGGAATATATTTTTAAAATGTCTCAGCAGGCATGCTAGAGGATCCATCAGATGCAGGTCTCTGTACTTTGGGAGGTAGGAACTAAAAGTCCTGTTCTCTGCACTTTACTAAGTACATCAATAATGTCACATTTTGAGAAATGCCATGTCAACTGGAGTCAACAAATTAAAACCACAGCAGTCAGGAAACAGCACACCCTCGCTCTCCACTTGCAATTGTAGCGTTAGCATCACACTGCTACAAAAAGTTTGTGTATCCCTCCCTCAGTGTGTTACTTTAAAGGGATATTCCACCATTTGGGGAAATACACTCATTTTCCACCTCCTCTTGAGTTAAACAATTGAGTTTTACCATTCCCCAGTTCATCCAGCCGTTCTCTGAGTCTGACAGTAGCACTTTTAGCTCCAGCTCATTGAATCAGATTAGACCGTTAGCATCTCTCCTATAAGATAACGGTCTAATCTGATTCAATAAGCTGGAGCTAAAAGTGTTACTGTCAGATTCAGAGAACGGCTGGATGAACTGCGGAAAGAAAGTGTGTGATGTGTGTGTGTGTGTGTGTGTGTGTGCTTGCGTGTGCATGCGCATGCATGTGTGTCATATTATGCATATCATATTATGCATCATATCATATAAATTCCAATAAGTATAAGTATATATACTCTTGATCCCGTGAGGGAAATTTGGTCTCTGCATTTATCCCAATCCGTGAATTAGTGAAACACACTCAGCACACAGTGAACACACAGTGAGGTGAAGCACACACTAATCCCGGCGCAGTGAGCTGCCTGCTACAACAGCGGCGCTCGGGGAGCAGTGAGGGGTTAGGTGCCTTGCTCAAGGGCACTTCAGCCGTTCCTACTGGTCGGGGTTCCCTCCGGTTGTCCGAAGCGCTAACCAGTAAGCCACGGCTGCCCCCAATATCTGGATTCTGAGCCTGATGTGGATGGTCATGTAACACGACCGAGATTTGGTGCCTTGTATAAAAATGTGACGTAGATCAGACTAGTACTTTCAATGTTATGTGGACAGACTCACCCAAAGGGACAGACGGACGTATCCAGTCACAATACCTTTTTCCTGTGTCTAGGAAATGCTTCTCCACTGTCTAGCCCCTATTCATTAGCAGAGTGAAGCAACTTCAGCGTTTCTGAGGAGAACAAGCTGGGAATAGGACAGAACTGTACACACGTGGGCAACACACACTGTGGTCAGATCACTTTGATGACAGTAGATACGTAAACAACCTTGATGATACTTGATATGTGAGCAGTATTCACTGTGTGCTCCACAATAAACTTCTTGTGAAGTTCTGGTTGTTGTTGTTGTTATTGTTGTTAATTTCCCCTCTTCAAGGCCTTGCAACATTGTGATTTTTAACATAAACCCATAAACCCACATTTCTTGATAATGAAGCAACATAACACAGTGTGATTTCATCTAGACCCCACCATCTATAACAAATGTTTGTGTATTAATTATGATGACCATTTAATTGCATGGTATGTCTGCATATTCTGTAGGTAATATTGTATCTACACCAGTAGAGGGCTCAAGCTAAATTTAAATCTCTCCCCTCCCTGAAGGACATTTACACCTCCCACCTCACCCGCAAGGCGACCAAAATTCATACTTCTGCTGCTCTTACATAAATTGCACCACTATGCCACTTGCATACTTAGGTCAAACAAAACTATCTCAGCCATTTATTGGCCTGACTTTTGCACTATTATATTGACTGTCTACTGTATGCACAATTGCACAATTTCTACCAAATTTTGCTGCTCTTATTTCTTCATTGTATGTGCCTTCTTATTTTTACTTTTTATATTGTTTACTTGAATGTTATGTTTGTCTGTGGACCTAATTGGTAAAATATGTCTTGTCTCCACCGTGGGATAGTAGGAAACGCAATTTCGATCTCTTTGTATGTCTTGACATGTAAAGAAATTGACAATAAAGCAGACTTTGATGTGACGGCTGATAGATCACTGTGACTTCCTGGCCCTCCACCCCACTTGTGTTGCAGTGAATAACCAACATCCTGCACAGTCTAATGCTGACTCATTTGTTAATTTATTTCACATCAACTACAAAATATTAACTCAGTTGAGTTGGCACTGACACACTGTTGTGTTTCACAAACTGTGTTGCTTTGCTGCAGAATTGGATTCGGGTTTTTTCTCGTTTCACATGTACACTCAAGAACTTTATCAGCATTTTGGTTGTTTTTGGGGGCGACCATTGCTAATACAGGAAACACACATGATTTTAAGCGCTGATTCCCTCCATTATAGCAATCAGTCTGTTCTTATAATTCAATCGGAAATGACAGAGTGATATCAGTTGATTTGTACTCATCCACACTTTGCCCTGTGCTGATGATATGATTATACTGGTCATAACATGGTGTTACGACCCCCTGTGCCCTCTTCAGGCTTGGCATAGCCAATGCACTGATAGTGGTGTCCTTGGTTCCACTAATTGGTGAATAGTATACACCTGGGTTAATGGGTTGGGCTATATACAGGGTTGTTTCTCTCTCTCTCTTGCTGGGTCACTTCTGGGTTAGGCACATTTCTAATTTGAAGACACATTGATAGATTTCTTTCCTACACACTTCTTATCTCTTTCTTTATCTTTCACTCCTCTTTTGCAACACCATACTGACGCTTGCGTTACACCCACACACTTACATACATTGTAGTTTTCTCCCCTAGACATTTTGTGAACTGCAGTAATTTAATATTTAATGATGACTTTTAAATAAATATATTTTGGTTGACCAAACCACCTTGTCCGCCTTCCTCTTTTATGTTATGGTCTCGAGCCGGCCGTAACATACATTTGGGGCTCGTCCGGGAGAACAAACAAGTTGTAAAATTTGGATCCTTTCTGACTCGCAACTCGCAAAAATCCAGGTGAGAAGCTTTTGATTGATTCAATTAGCCTATTAGCAGACTCCGGCTAGTAAGAGTGCTCCAGCTAGGTTGCTTGCAGCCTTTCCATCGGAGTACTGTTTATTTCTTTGTTATCCTGTTTTAGTTTATTTTCATATAGGGGGTAATCCTGGTCGGGAGTCACGCATTCCTGTCGGGGGCACGCTTCGCGCAGTTATTTCACCATACTGTGACGAGTTCATGCGTTATTCAGTCGCCCCGAGGCCAGCAGGCCCTTGAAGACTAGCCAGGTGAGTTAGTAGTTTGGTGCGGGCATAATTAGGACCGGAGCTCTGTTTTAAATATTGGATGCAGCGAAATAGCAGCGACTGGCTGGCTAGTTCCGCCTGGATTTATGTGGAGTACCTTATGCAGTGCGTATGAAGTTGGGTAAGTGAATGTTGCGTTAGTGTTGCAGTTTGTGTGTTTGTTAATCTAATTACATCTACGATATTGGAGACAACTCTATAACTGACTTTGCGTGTAACGCCAGTGGTTAGTGTCTTGTGTGTGCGCGAACGCTTGATCTTTTGTTTGAGTTACTTATGTTACTTGTTTGAGCATATACTATTTAAAAATGTGCGGTTTGCGTTATTTTTGTGGTGCGTGTTAAAAGTAACGTTAACTTGGCCCAGAGTGGTAGCACAGTTAGTGAGAATTACATGCCAATTAAGCAACCATTAAATAGCATTTTGTTTATGCTGTGTAGAGAATTGAGAGCCTTGGTTCCTATGCTATTAGTGTTCTGCTTGCAGTAACCTCTCTAGCTGTTGTGTTGGTGCATGTTTTATGTGTGGAGAGAGTCTTAATTGTGCCATTGTCTATTGTGACCCTCTTGTTTTAAATCACAGCTTGGTAGCATTAACTTATCTCTCTGGCTATTCTGCGTTGTCTGCACAGTAAAATTTTGCCTGTGTTTAGCTGTTTGGACTGGTTGTATTCCCCTTTATCTAGGTGGCAGGCTTGATCGGTGAGATTATGGCTTCATTTCTCGACGAATTTGTAGCTGATCCCTCAGAGGAATTGCTTGCAGGTTTTACTAAAGACCAGTTGTGGCAACTTGCTGAGCACTATGGGTTTATTATAACCTCTCGAGAAAAAGGTAAAAGAAACATTGTTTCTAGCCATTAAAAATCAGCTGGTTAATAAAGGTCTGTTTATTGCACAAACTGATCATCCTAGCCAACCTGTTTCATTAGTACCATCTGCAGTGGGTAGTGACAATGCAACAAGGAGTACAGTGGTATTGCAAGACCAGTCTGATTTAGAAAAACTGAAGACTGACCGTGAGGTAAGATTTCTTCGGGAGAAGGAGATAGAGAGAGACATTGCGCTTCGCAGGCTTGAGCATGAAATAGAGTTAAAGAGAATGGAACAGGAAGAACGTAAGCAGGAACGCCAGCATGAATTTGCTTTGAAGAAACTTGAGTTGGAATTCGGTGCCAAACGACCAGTCTCTCCTTCCCGTACATTACCTCCAGTTGACCCAGCCAATCCATCGGCCCCTGTAGCGCCTATGTTTGATGTCACTCGTAACATCCGTTTAGTGCCACCCTTCATAGAGAAGGATGTCGAGAAATATTTCTCACATTTTGAGAGGGTAGCTACCACATTGAAGTGGCCTGAAGAGGTTTGGCCCATAATGCTTCAGTGTGTTCTTACTGGTAGAGCTCAAGATGTATTTTCTGCCCTTAGTTTGGAGCAAAGCCGTCAATATGACTTAGTAAAGACCACTATCTTGCATGCTTACTCGTTAATTCCTGAGGCATATCGCCAACGGTTTAGGAACAATCAGAAATCAGATCAGGAGACCTACATCGAGTTTGCCAGAGAGAAGGAGCGGGCATTTGAGCGTTGGTGTGGCTCTGAGAGAGTTGACTCCATGGAGGATCTCAAACAGCTGGTTCTTGTTGAAGAGCTTAGGAATTGCCTTCCTGAGAAGGTAGCCACTTATTTACATGAGCGTGAAGTCCGTACGTTGGACGCGGCAGCAGTTTTGGCTGACGAGTATGTGCTCACCCACAAATCTGTTGACTGTAGATGGGGTAACAGTTATGACAGGAGCGACCAGGGTAGACGGAGGAATAGGGTTTCCGGTTCCACACAGTCCTCTCCCCCAGGTAGCTCTAGCCGTGCCCTAACTACTAAGCAGGAGATCACATGCTTTTATTGCAGAAAGCTCGGCCATAAAATTTCTGAATGTCATGCTCTTAAGAAAAAGGAAGAGGCTAAATCAGTGGGTTTGATAGCAACTGTTTACAGGGAAGCCCATGCTACCCTGTACGGCCATCCCACTGGTTATGCTCCTTTTATCAGAGGGAGAAGTTTCCTTGCCTGGTCAAAATCATAGTGTTGCCATTCGCATTCTCAGAGATACAGGGGCTACCCAGTCTCTTCTGCTGGATGGCGTGTTTCCTCTGTCGGACCAGACTGCGATGGGCAAGAATGTTTGGGTTCGAGGTTTTGAGGCCGTGTCTGTTCCTGTGCCCCTCCACCAGATTCACTTGGCCTCCCACACGGTCACTGGTAAGGTTGTAGTGGGCGTGCGGCCTTCCCTTCCAGTACCGGGAGTGTCATTTATTCTTGGGAACGATCTGGCGGGAGGTAAAGTTTGCAGGGAAATGTGTGTGGTGTCGTCACCTGTAGGTGTGCCCGTGTCTGAGGTGAGACATTTGTGTAGAGACCGCATTGAAGTGCCAGTTTGCACCGTAGTAAAGCAGCTCCCAGATTTAGGTTTTGGACAACTGGCTAATAATTCTAAGTCTGAGTGTATGAATAAGGGTGACTTAGGTTCACCTGTTGGTCAGGTGAATAATCTGCCTGTTGACACCATTGAGGTAACTGTTCTGATGCGGAGAGTGAGGCGTCCGTGGTGGAGCCTCTTGTGGAAATTGAGGGTAGTGCCTCAGCTGAGACTGAGGGCGGCCTACCAGCATATTTACCATCATTGTCATTATTGCTGTTATTGTTTTTGTTAATGACATTTGTTTCTGTCTTCACAGTGCATAGTACTGAGCTTGGGTTGGCGCCACCTATTTGGTGCTTGTGTTCTGTGGAGGATCCCAACACAGTAGGGCAAATTAGGTGTTGCTCTGTGTCCTTCACTGGTAGTCTGGTTCTGTGGCAAACCTATTTGGGTTTCAAAGGGGAGTCTTGGCAACACTCCCCATTGTTTCCAAAAACTACTCCAGGGTAACTTTGCGTGGGAAAATAGGCCTTATTTTGACACTGATTAGTTTATCATGTGGGATGGTGTTTTTGTCTGTTCTTGGATTTAATTAATTTTATTATGCATAGCCTCTGTGTTTTCTCGTCCATTCTGCTCTCTACTGTCCTAGGGCCCGGGATATGGAGGTAGTTGTGGATATCGTTAGGACCACAGGAGGTCTTTGAATTTGTTTTGAAGATTTCCTTGAGGAAAACTTCTTTAGGGAGGGAGGTGTTATGACCCCCTGTGCCCTCTTCAGGCTTGGCATAGCCAATGCACTGATAGTGGTGTCCTTGGTTCCACTAATTGATTAATAGTATGCACCTGGGTTAATGGGTTGGGCTATATACAGGGTTGTTTCTCTCTCTCTCTCTTGCTGGGTCACTTCTGGGTTAGGCACATTTCTAATTTGAAGACACATTGATAGATTTCTTTCCTACACACTTCTTATCTCTTTCTTTATCTTTCACTCCTCTTTTGCAACACCATACTGACGCTTGCGTTACACCCACACACTTACATACATTGTAGTTTCCCCCCTAGACATCTTGTGAACTGCAGTAATTTAATATTTAATGATGACTTTTAAATAAATATATTTTGGTTGACCAAACCACCTTGTCCGCCTTCCTCTTTTATGTTATGGTCTCGAGCCGGCCGTAACAATGGTTATATCTAGCTGGTTATTAATGTCAAGGCCAAAATGCAAAACGTTTTAATGGTAATGAAGCTATTTGCAATAAATTACTGCTAAAATGCATCTGATTACATTGTCCCAGAGCAAAAATGGTGTAAGCCGGATATTGAACCCACAACTTTTCAGGCTGCACACTACCCCAGCTCCTAAAACAATATTCAATGCCTTTTAGTGCTGAGATGGTACCCAGTTAGTCAACATTTCTCTGCATAGTAAGTCAGAGTAACATCAGAATGATTTTTAAAGCTGTCATTTTGTGGAATACTTGTATACTGTGTTTTTGTATTTTGAAAATACTAAAAATACTCTTGAAAAGGGAGTATGACATCACTTTGCAAACCTTCCGTATCTGTTTCTTTGAGCTACTCCTTCATCAATACACTGATTCTTGATGAAGTGGACAGTGTTTGAGAGCAACAGCTTTTCTCTGCCTACAGTACATGCCATAAACCTATGAACAGTCAACAGATCAACTATGCTAACCTGCCGGTTACATCCCATAGGCTAGCTAGCCTAAATACTATATCAAACATGCGCTCGAAAAGTCAACTGAACTTGTCAAGTGGTAGAAAGTGGAGACAAGTCTCTGACATTGTCAATGCATGCCCAGATTGCTTGATATTGCACTATGTAATGCTGCTGATAAGGAAGGATCATGACCCTTTTAGTTGTTTTTAACTGGGTACACTAAATGGTGTTATGTTGACGTAAAGGGGCATAAATATGAATTCATCATGTTGCTTAAGGTGATACATGGGGCAACTTTTTGAGCAATGTTGCAGGGCAACCACATGACCAGTTCCAATTGGATGATTAAAGTTCTCAAGAAATTGATGACAGAAGTTCTCAAGAAACTGTGTGAGAGTGTGTGAGCAACCTACACGTTACCCATCTTGCACTGGATCACCTCAATATTCTGATCACAACTCTACGCAAATTAGTAAATCAGCACCAGACAGAGGTGCTAGTCTGGAAAAATACACACCCATAACGTATTTTGATACAAACTACTTCAGCCATTTTTCTTCAACCCAATAAAATACAAATGACAAAATACTATTTTGTATTTCAAATACATGTCATATATACTGCCCGTCTACCCCCCATCCCTCGCCTTCGTCGCTTTGTACCCCCAATCTGACAAGCGGGTCTGTGACCAGCACCGCAAATGGCTGCAGGACCGGATGGCTGCACTTTCATTACATGTGTAGACTAACAGGCTACTCATAAACAGACGCCATAGCTGTATTCATCTTTTGCTCGTTTCTCCTCTCCTTTGCTCTTTTTCCTATCCGATGGCTTGACCCTTTTTTGTCCATTGTTTATTTGGCAATCCAGAATCAAATCCCCTATCCCTCAACACCTAGCCTGACGAGCCAGACCCACATTAAAATGTAGGGTCTGGACACTCGCCGTTCGCAGTGCTCAGTCCGAGGGGCGGGATAATCAGTTGTCTTTCAAATTCCCTCTGCACGCAATAGGACAGCGGCAGCGCTATGAGTCCCATGCGTTTCCCACCAGCGGAGCTAGTTGGCTAGTTCAAACGTTTGCCAACTTAATCAAAGCTTAACTCGTGTCACACTGTTCGCCAGCAGCAACATCCATCTTATTTGTTTTCAAGTAGCAGGGAATTCAAGCCAAACCGTTGCAACTCTGCCATCAATCATTATGTTAAGCCCACCTAACGACTCTATACACAATTTCATTGGCCTGATTAAGTTTCGATTTCTGGAGCTCACAAGCCAACGGAGAGTTGCTAGACTAGCCCTGGCAGCAAATGTAATTCGCTGCCGCTAGGGGCGCGTCTAGATTTCTAGGCTACTTAACACCGTCAATACTAAACCAATTAATTTTGGTGTGCAGATTCGTTTTGTAGTTAGGCTGTTATCTTTTTTTTTTTTTTTTACTATTTCACAATCCAGAAAAATAACATGTAGCCCTGTATACACAATGTTATGAATGAAATGTGCTGTTTTGGAGCCAATTCGTATGACTGACTTTAGCCTACTAATTGCCTATATGGCGCCCACTCCCCACACAGTGAAATATGATTGACGTGCAAATGAGCGATAGAAAACTGATTAGCGCAAATGAAAGCTAAAAACTACTTTATTTATTTATTTTGGTGAGCGTTCTTGCCGTCGCCCACGGCAAGATGCCGCCCCGAGCCACTGCCCGCTTCGCCTGTGTCAAAAACCACTACTGAGCTCTGGATGGGTACAGATATGCTACCAGAAAGGGGGATTCCTACACTGAAGAAGCATAGATCGACAGTGTTGTGTGTTATGTTGATTGATCCACTTCCCTTCTCATTTTTTGGCAACAAAATACGTCAGCTAAGAAATATGGCTCTTCTGCTTTTCTGGAAACTGCGATCACTCACAGTATGTGAGTATGGAGAAATGATGACAGCCCTATTCTAAAAAGCACTATTACAAGCTTGTTTGCCATCAGCTTTTCTTTTGGTTCCTCTTAGACTGCTTGTATTCGATGAGAAATGACGAATATCTGTGAGTAAACCCGTAGTTTCTGTGACAACAATGGCGTGGCCTTCAACACATCAGATCATACGGCAACCCTTTAAACCTTTCATTTGCAGCAGACCCTGTTCGATTTCAACTCCTTGTTTCGCCTCACTTTAACTGAATACTTGACTGAAACAGACACACTTACTTACACGTGCATGCACACACACATAAATATCAGGGGTCAATATTTTGGGTGGTAGCAAGTACATAGGTGGTATGTAGTAAGCCTTTATACTTGCTACACAGTTTATTTGCAATGCAGTTGTGTTGTGTTGTGTTGTGTTGTGCAAGCATTAGAAAAGCCCACATGAGATCTCACACCTTTAACTTCACACTAACTGAAGCAGACACCCTTACACACACATGCACGTACACACGTACATGCATGTATATACACTCAGAGACCATTGCGGCTCTGGCCACGAACTGCCTGGAAATGAGGCTGCAAATACCTATATGCAGCGAATGAGCAAACGCTGTCCGCAACTTCACTTCCTCTGAGACGGCTGGGTGAGTGTGGGTGGCCTTTCACTTCACTTCACGCTCCACACCCCCACCCTCCGAAACACTCACTGCTCTTCCCTCTGCAGAGCAGGTTATACTAAATGGAGCTTATTCACCTGAGTATGAAAGCTCTCCCAATTCTCAGGTCCCACTGTGTGCATTTGAAAGAAGCTGTAGAACACTACACACAAGGAGGGTGTGTAAAACAAAACAAACAAAATTAAAAACATTTGTTCTTTTTGCTGAATAATTATGAAAAACATGCATCTTTTGTGCATGCAGGTTTATGTAATTGTTGATTATAATGTTAGCATTCGCAATTGTAGGAAGGCTGATCAGATGAGAAACACGATCCACTGAAACCCACCCCACCACATTGGCATTTAAACTTAGTCACAATCACACACACACACACACACACACACACACACAGCAGAAACCACACAAACATACAAACACACACACACACATGCACATACAGTAGTGCAGTCAGAAGCGACCAAGGTGCTGTTAGCAGCTCCTACCACTGGGGTTGAGCTGTTGGTCTATCTTCACCATATTCACACACACTGAGACTTATCAGTCTCAAGCTGCAAAGGAAGTCCCCCCCCCCCCCCACCCCTTCGTCTCTCTTTCCCTCTCACTCTCTTTCTCTCTCACCCTCCTGTACCCACCCTCAGTCTTCTCCCTCGATTTCCTTTTTTTTTTTTATTCTAACTCAGCATCCTAGCGAGGCGGGCCTGGTAGTCAGTTAAGGGGGTTGGAGGAAACACTGCACTCTTGTTTGCGTCTGTCAGAACAGCAGAATGTCTCTACACCACCGTCGTTTTCTGATTCTGTCCAGCACCGGAGTCCTGACCCTCCTTCTTCTACAAGGTAAGGTCATCGGACAACACCACGTCTCTTTTTTTACTTTTAGTTTAGTTTAGTTTGGTTCATTTGTTGGTTTTCTTGACATACTTCTACAAAACTAAGGCGAGCCCAGAGAAGTGAAGACTTCCTCTTTTGAGTGAATGTGCTGAGTCCATCAAAAATCTAAAGACATGCCAATGGACAGGTCAGATCAAAAAGGTTTTAGGTTTCAGATTTAGACACCGTCATTCATTTATTTACATATTTTTTTCTGCTAGCTTTCATGCTTATTGCAAAAATGGGCTCATTGTGTCAAAACTCTACATATAAGCCAAATAAGACACAACACTTGGAGATAAATGACACATCTAAACTGTAAACTATGCCAGTCAAACTAACTGAGACAAAGAAACTGATTTTGCCTTTAACGTTTTAATCAAAGTTTGAAAAAAATATATATTTGATTTCAGTAACTCAAAATTATATTTTAAGATGACTTAAAGTAATTAAGTCTATGGCGTATTTTGAAAACATATCTTGCATTTCTCACAACTGAGCAATGGACAGTAGCAATACAGTAACAGTATTGAACTGCCATCAGCAGGGAAGAATGTACATCGCAGTTGGACAATAAAGGCTGAACTGTGTGACCTCTACAGGTGTGCTAATCAATAAAGGCAGAATGGTGTGACATCTACAGGTGTGCTAATCAATGCAAATTGACTATATAATCAGTGTCACATTGAGAGCACAGAGAAACATTTTAAACACTCAAGTAGGTCTCTTAAGTTTTTTCACTGGACTACTCATCAATGGTTACCCTAACAATCCAGATTAATTCACCTATAACCAGCATTCACAACAACTGCATATCTACCCACCAGCACATAAAACAGTGTAAAGACACAACCCATGTCCAACATTGCATTGGTAATAGTGTTCAATGGTGTTAAATTATTTTTAAAAAAAAATAAGCGTGTTGCAGAATTGCAACAGAACATCTATATATAAAGCAAGAAGCGTCTGTGTGTCCGGATGTGTGTCTGTGGCACGCATATCTCGCTGACCGTTTGTCAGACTGATTACAAACGTGGCAGGTGTCTTGCTACGTGCATGAGTAAGTGCACTGCCAAATTTGAAGTTGTTTGAATAAGAAATGCAAAAGATATCGTTAAATAGCCTTTATCGGTAAAAGAAGCACACATTGGCTTTCACAGCTAACCACTCCCTCTCCCACACAGCACTGTAGGACTGTAAGCTACCAGTGAGGATAGAAGCAGGGCTTTGGCAGAACTTGATCAGTGTAGGTTACACGGGTAAAAACGTAAGCGAGTGCAAGATAACTCCACGGATTTTGCAACAACACGCCAACATGCCAACACACACAGGTAGGCTATGCGGTGGCTCTTCAAAATAACATAAAATGATGTGCAATAAGGGGACCCTTCGAATAGCCCCGGCTACTTTGGACTGAGGGAAACGAACGATATTGGTCCCGAATCAAAGAACGTCCCAGAATGCCACACATGCAAAGCATAACCAGCGACAAGCAACGAGTGGCAGACAGAGTGTGATTTCACTTATACTGTAGGCCACCAGAGACTGTTTTTGAGTCACACCGTTGCAAATTCCATATGATGAATCATTCCACAAAATGGTTTGTTTTCTCTATCATCAAGTTATTCAATAGGCTAAGCATATAGCCTTGACTCAAAACAGCTGTTAGGATTATGTCATTTTGATTTGTAAAAAATGTCACATGCAGCCATGCTTAAATTCTGCTCACTTCACATTTATTATATTATCTGTAGGCCTATTCATTATTGAATGCTTACCTGGAATTATGTTTTTCCCTGTCATCCTATTTTTAAAGCAGGCCTACCTGCAGGCATGTAATTGGGCTACAGGAATAGCATGTTTGAACGGGCACTGCACTAGTGTGTTTAATTCTCAATACCAATTTCCAGGTTTTGCCTGAAATTGCACAGCGCCTGCTTCAGAGGGTATTGTTCCCACCTCTTTTGGGGCCTTCCATCAAATGTTTGAACTCTATAGAAAGCTGAGATCCTGTAGTTTTCGTAGGAAACAGTCGTGTGATAAATGTGTGATGTACTGACACAGAGATACAGAGGCTAGAATATAGTTTTTTCTTTCTGCCAGATTACAAGCATCTCTGAACTGACCACATTTCAGCCCTCTAGGTAACTTGATATGACTTAGAAACACAACTGAGACCTAGCACAAGGTCTTGTGAAGCTGTGTTCAAAAGTAGATCAAATGGGGGGCACTGTGGCACAACAGGCTACAGAGCCCATACCATGTATGGGTCCAAGTGCCCACGGGGACCCAGGTTCGAATCCGACCTGCGGTCATATCCCTATCCCACCCCATCTCTCTCTCACACACTAACTTCCTGTCTATCTTTACTGTCCTATTGAAATAAAAGCAAAAATCCCAAAAACGATACTTTAAAAAAAAAAAAAGTAGATCAATATAGAATGAAAATATGTGTACTTTAGACCATTATTTGCCAAGGTATGTTCATGTGTTTTGTAAAATGCCCTATGGAAACTCCCCATAGGACTTTTGGTTATCCAAAATGCATACTGACAATCAAATGCTTACTGTCCATTAGGGTGCATCATGCGCCTTGACATATCCAAATTAATCTGTCCCTATGGATATTATGTTCCAATGAGCAAAAAAACATTCCTGGTAAATTTTGAAGTAAATTAGATAATATTTAGGTGGCCCACCATTAACCTTTATGAATGGTCGAAATTGTTGCTAAATTCAGGAAATCGCCTGGCAATATGGGGGACTATGGGGGTATATTTCACATTATTTCACTATTATAATTTTTTTAGCCAGTAGTTATTTGAATAATAACTGTATTAAGGGCATAAAGCACACAGCTCACTGGATAAACATTGGGTCAGAAAAACGTTTTTTTTTTCTATTTTGAATAATATGTTATTTGATGAAAAACACCTTATATTTGTTATTTTATATTGTTAACACCTTACATTTGTTTGTTATTAAAATCTCATAATTCCAAATCAGATATAGGCTACATGCGTGGAAATGTTTTGTTTAGTGTAGAGTAGTAGTTGTATCACGCAGGATTACATGAACTTTCTTGCAACATGGCTTCTAGTGGAGAGTGTATTAGTAATGACAATCCACAGTCTTCAAAATGTACTCTGTCTACAAGACAATCATCTTGGATATTTGGTTTGGGCAGTGGCCTTGTTCCGGATGACTCGATTATCACTGGATCCTGTCGTCAAGTTCTCAGGTGCTTCATGTGGTATCTTTCGGATGGTTCATCAGAATACAGAACAAAGTGGGAATCAGCAAATATCGTGTGAATGTAAAGTGATAATGACTGATCGGATTATAGTATAAATGGCAACTTTCAAATATGATACATCTTTTACATTGACTTGGTGGGCCACATACTGTATATATTGTTTTCCAGCCTTCAAAAAACCCATGACAGCAAGCTTTTATTGATAGTTTACTTTCATGCTGTTTATTAAAAATGCCTGGCAAAGGCAATTTTTATTGCATCTTCCAACAACAACATGTTACATTTATATATACTTTTCTCAACACTCAAAGCGCTTCACATGTTAAGGGGGACCTCACTAACCACCTCCAATGTGTAGCACCCACCTGGGTGATGCACAGTAGCCATTACGCGCCAGAACGCTCACCACACACCAGCTTGAGGTGGAGAGTGAGGGAGTGAATGAGCCAATTACAGTGGGGGATGATTAGGGGGCCAGATTGAATGAGCCAGGTTGGAAATTTAGCCATGGACATTGGAGAATCCTGATAAGTGCCATGGGATCTTTAATGACCACAGTGAGTTAGGACCTCAATTTAACGTCTCATCCGAAGGACGGCATCTCCTACAGTTCAGGGTCCCTGTCACTGCACTGAGGCATTGGGATCGATCTTTTTGGCCAGAGGGAAGAGTGCCACCTACTGACCATCCACCAACATGAATTTCAGCAGTAACCTACTAACCAGGCCCACACCTGCTTAGCTTCAGTAATTCAGCTAAAACAAGGTGTCCGTTGGTCTGGCTGCTTCCCCCAAAATGTACACTACTGCCATATCGCAGGAAGTAATAAAGATAGAGACACACCAAATGATGCGGAAAGTCCATATTTATATTCAACTTCCATTGACATTATAGAGCTAGACCCATTATTTTTGGCGTTATTTAAGAAAAAATGATATTTTCAGCCTTGCTTTATGGACGTCTTTAGTTGGAAACTTCAGAGGCTCGGTGGGCCACCTAAACATCAATAGAATTCAATAAAATTTCTCATGGAAGGTTTATTTGGTTAATGGAACAAAATTATTCTAGGGACAGATTGATTTTCAATTTTTTTTTCAAAAAGTGAGGCGGATGATGCACCCTACTGTCCATGAACCCCTTTGTGTATTGTAGAAGCATAATCTTGGTCTCAAATGAAAGGTAACACTTTGAAGTGTCATGCTTGCATTTGAATTGTACTTAAGGGGTTCTGATATGGAATGAATGACTAAACTAAATATGGAATAATTACACAAAAAATATAATCTTATATAAATGCAATTTCTATTTCAATTCAATTGGTGTGTATAAGATGGACTATCCATCTGCACAACTAATATTGGATAAAAAAACATGATTATTAAATTTCTATGGACTCCTGTGAATATTTTAAGACTCAATATGCTATATCTAGCATATTACGAAGGATATACACTGCAGCTAGAAGGTAGGGAAGGATTGTGCAGTAAACACTCAGTAATGGTAACAGAGAGTGAACCTGAACAGTGGTGCACAGTGTCATAGCTACTGACATGCTTGTTGTTGTTGTCTATATTGAGTGATGTGATGCAATTCTGAGGCATATATAAAGATACACAGATGCTATGGCTACCTTTCTTGATAAGCCTTACCACAAGGCTAAAGCCATAACTTTGAACAATGGGCTTTGCTGGGCTAGTTACATAGAGAATGCATCTTGGCAAGTTTAGTTTATACATATACTTGCCAAGTGTTTATTTTGGACAGCGGTGAGTGAAATGCTGTGGAGAGATGAGGTGCTAAAAAAGTAAAAATAGGAGATGGGGAGAGAGATGTGTGTGGTAAATGCCGAGAGAACTTCAAGATGTACAGATAGTCTCATTTAACCCTTTGGGGCCTAGGCCTCTTTCAGTGTAATGTTAATACCTTTACTTTTAAGCACATATCTTGATCCCTGTAAGGGCCATCTACAACCTATATTTAGTGTTTTTTCTGGACAGTCTAGGTGAGAGGTTCTCAACCTTTTTAGGGTAAAGGCACACCAAAGGTCAAACCAAAACGCCAGCACACTCCAACTTATGGTTATTAATTATAAAGTTGTAATATGTCGCACACTAGGCTATAATAAGGATGTTATATTTGTTCATATACAGAGTATTTATGAGCAGAGACCATAGGCATATCCTCACATTATGTTGACTGAAGCTGCATCGTTGATGCATTTCAAAATAGCCATATAGCCCATTTCATGAACCTGATGTTTAAAACCATATTGGGTTAAAATTTAAAACTTTGCCTCACTGCTCACCAGTGTAATACTTACATATTTCTTATATTAGTCTTTATATCAAGGAAAAACTTTTTTGGAAGCATTCCAGTAGAAATATCCCTTCATATCTGTATAGTTAGGACTGTCTGGAATCTTTGTATATTTTTCAATATATTACAATATATTACATGAATATATAATATAATAAATGTATCATTATTATTCCATGTATTTCCAATATATAAAATAATATTTTACAATATATCACAATACATTTCAACATATTGGTAAATATATTTTCCTTTCATAAGGGTGGGTACTCTATGGCTTATATGTGGCATTAATATTTTATTCATTATGAATTGAATGAGATGTGGGTGTTAATCAAAGCTAACTTTGAGTAAAAATCACAAAAGACAAAAGTGTGTAGAACAAAAATGTCTGCATTTCAGACTCCTTTGTCCCCGCAAGAGTTTAGCAGGTGCGATAATTCAGAATCCTATTGTTATTTTCCCATAGGAAAAATAGCGGATCTGGACAAAGATGGCAGCCATTTTGTAGGTGAACTTAAAAAGTCTATTGGATGAAGAATGCGCCTTATATGTAGTGGCTTACATATTTTAGTCATTATGAATTGTTTTATTTAATGAAGTCTTGTCACTGAACCGTTGGATGAAGAATGTGCCTTGTAATCCTCTGCACGTGTGACCTAAATTGACTTGCTTGCACATGTGCAGTCATGAAAGTAAATCAGAGAGTCCGCTTTGTGGCCAGAATATCAAAGTTTTTGGATAAAAAACAAAGCTAATTCTGGCAATTACAATTAGATTCTTACACTAGAAACCGGATTACTCTTACTACGCTTTATATACCTGTATTCGGTAAGGTCTGCTGTTTGATGTGTTGATTGAAGACTTTGTCAGATATTCCACTGAATGGGTGTGGAGATGGGCGCAGAGCTGTATGCAGAATGTAAATATGATTACATTTTATGTGAATTCAAATTCAAATCAATGGGTTTTATTGTCATTTCAACCATATACACTGTATATGAGATGAAACAACGTTTCACCATGGATCAAGTGGTGTTACAAAATATATAAAAAATACATTTGAGACAGGCTACAATTGGTGCACACATATGATAGATATACATAAAGTGCAGTTACTACTTAAAGTAGAGCATTTTTAAACAGACAACGGACAGGACAGACGACAAACTTTTGAAGAAGTGCTTTTTTTCACATTATATGCATGTGATATCTGTGTGCTGAGTACTCTGTGAGCAATTCAACAGAGAAGAATGGGTGTGAATTGGAAATGGACCCATAGGGTTGTGCTGTGAAATGGACCATAGGTTAATCAATGTAATCAGCCGGTGTATAATGTGTGTGTATAGGGAATATGTACAATGTATTTAAAAACACACACACAAAACTGAGTAGATGTTTTTCCCCCTCAGATTCCAGTCTGATTTTTGACCTAGGATGTTATTTTTTAGCTGTCACAATAACCGGTCATACAAAGGGGGGATCTGTTCAGTGTTCACAGAGACCTCGTTACCCACGCAGGCCACTGACAGACACAAGTTCACCAGTGCTGTCTCCTCATAGCCTGTATAAACCAGGCTAAACTAGCCTTGAAGCCAGTCTGAATTTGTGTTGCCCTCAGTTCAGGAAATTCAGTCACGCCACTGAAAAGTCTCTATACGGAAGGAAAGTAATCTCATCGCCAACTACTAGTTGTGTTTCTAAAGCTTTGCAAAAGTAATGGGATTCTTTAATGTTTGTATTTTTTAGAGAAATTATATCTAATATAAATATAAATTAATCTGAATGATCATTGATGAGACTAAATCAAATTGAGCAACGTGCATGAATGAGAATGGTGGTATAAATATGTTTAATCACATTCTAGTTATCAATATGTAGACTAAACTGCGTTGTGGTTAACGCATGGTTTAGCCCTGCAACTTACAGCACCTCGTATCGGGAGTCAAGTGTGCTTGCCAGAGTTACCCATATTTTAAAAGAGTAGCCTACAGCAGTCAAGATAGCAGACACTCACCACTGCATTTGGCCAGTAAAGACAAACTAATTCTGGGGATGAGATATTTGCTTTTCATCTATTTTGTTTGAAAATCTGTGATAAATCATGCAGTACATTTTACGTTACAGTATGTGAGTGGACACACACACACACACACACACACTGACCTAATGATCCTGGGCCGGATCCTGACAGTACCCCCCCCCCCCCTCCAACGGACGCCCCTTGGTGTCCACAAAACCCAAGCCCAAGTCTGAAAATACAAGCTGGGTGGGCGGATGGGGGTCAGGATGGAGGGACCCACGTCTGAGACAATGTGGCAGGGCAAGTTGACAGGAAGTCGTGACAGCCTCTGGCGGTGGGCCAACAGGCTCCAATATCACACATGCTGGACACTCAGACAGGAGCAGAGACTTGGGCACAGACGGCACAGGAGAACTCACAGACAGACAGACTTGGACATAAGCTACACAGGAGACTCACACTCAGGCATGGGAGACTCACAGACAGAGACAGACTCAGACACAGGTGGCACAGGAGATTCACACTCAGACACTGGCGACTCAGAAGACTCAGACAGAGATAGACTCAGACACTGGCAGGACTAGAGACTCAGATGACACAGGAGACACGGACACAGGCAACACAGGAGATGCGGACGACACAGGAGACGCGGACGACACAGACACAGGAGACGCGAACGACACAGACAACACAGGAGATGCGGACGACACAGACACAGGCAACACAGGAGACGCGGACACAGGAGACGCCGACACAGGAGACGCAAGTGACACAGGAGACGCGAGACGCAAGTGACACAGGAGACGCAAGTGACACAGGAGACGCAGACGACACAGGAGACGCCGACACAGGAGATGCAAGTGACACAGGAGACGCAGACGACACAGGCAACACAGGAGATGCAGACTGACACAACACAGGAGACACAGACGACACAGGAGATGCAGATGGCACAGGAGTGGGCCCTAAAACAGGAGTAGAAACAGACATGGGGTTGGGAACAGATACATTAACAGGTATGAAAATGGGAATGGTGACAGGGACCGTAATAGGCACAGTAATGGGAACAGTGATCGGTATCCTTACTGGTACTGTAATGGGAACAGAGACAGGGACAATAACTGTGACTAGTGGGGTTGCAGACTGAAATAGGGACAGGAACATGGATGGGCAGAGTGACTGGAACAGAGACGGGTACAGTAATTGGGACAGAGACAGGCACAGTAGTTGGGACAGATGGGGAGGAACACTCATGAACAGAGGTAGTCTTACACTTAGGGACAGAGCCAGACTTGGTGTCAGACACACACTCAGTAAGCTTGGGTTGGGAAGGAGACTCAGGGACAGACTCACATAGATACTCAGAAACAGACACAAACTGCAGACTGGGAGGCTCACTGGACTGGGGCTCTGGCTTTGAGGTAAACCTAAGCATGGATTCAGGGGAGAACTCAGAGGCACAAATACTCTCGGACCCCGAGACAGGCACATGTTCAAGGAGAAGTAAAGGTTTAGACACAGAATTGGAAGCACTTTCAGACAAACACTCAGAATCACACACACAGAAGCTCTTAGAAATACTTGGGGGGTGGCTTGATGGCAAGTCTGGTTCCCCAGAATGGCAGTTCCTCTGGATCTGGGGAAACAGGGCCTGGAAAGGAACTGACGTGTTGGCATTGTGACTGGGAATTCACATGCTTATGAACTGCAGACTGAGGGATAGCTGGCTGGAGATGGAGAAGGCCTAGCCTCAGCACTTGGGACGCTCGCTGAGAGCTAGCTGACTCCGAAAGGGACTCAGACCAGTGGTTAGCTGTCCCAGGGCTAAATGACACAGCTAGGAAGCCGGCAAGAGAGCAGCTAGGCAGTTCAGCTGGTTTGTGGCTATTGGAAGAAAGGTAAGCTTCCCCAGTGGACCACTCATCGTCAGTGGAACACTCCCCCTCAAAGCAATGTTTAGATTCTGGAACAGTCATGGGCTCAGGGGACAAAGCAGGAACTAGCTGAACACTGGCAGACATTAGATTGTTAAATGCGGTGTGGCCAGGGACTGAAAAGGGTAGCGCTGGGCTGGCTTGAGCAGGGTACAGGACACTTTCACACTCTAATTCCCATTCAGGCTCTGTCTCATTCCCATTCAGGCTCTGTCTCCTATTCACAATCTGACTCCAAAGGCGAGTAGCCTTGAGCCCTGGGTGGCTGAAGAGGAGAGCTAATGGCCAACTGGGTTCTTCTGGAATGGGGAGCAAGGTCTAGCTGCTTGATTGGCACTGCAGCCGGATGATCAGGGCTGGTCTCGGCGGTGAGCGGTGCTGGATCAGATCGGAGGTTGGCACGTATAGGGGACAATGCTTCACTGGTCTTGGCCCGAAGGGTCAGTATGCTGCTCTTAAGCTTGTTGATCCCAGAACCCAGGGCAGTCATCATGGGGGTCCCTGAGAGCTTGGATTGGGAGAGTGTACTCTCCATCAAAAAGATACAAATGAGCTTCTGCTCCAAATCAATAGTATCAGCAAACTGGGAGCATAAAACATTGAAAACTCTTTTCATGTCCTCCAGTTCAATAAACAGTTCAATAATCTGCTGGGTCCATGTTTTGGCTGGATTATTCTGTCACGGTCTGAGGACCGGCATGCAGGATTGGACCCAATAGCAGACACCAAATCAGGAATTGAAGGGAAAAGACTTTAATGACAAAATTTAGCTTCAAAAGGGCAGTTCAAAAATAAGGAAACCCTGACAGGGCATGAACAAACTCCACAAAAGGCAGGGCAAAAACAGTCCAACACTCAGAAGATTTCAAAACTTCAAAAAACTGATTAAATTCCAAAAGGCAACACGAAATCCAAAATCGAAAAAAACAAAGCTTGACACAGAGTACACTGAAGATACGGACTTGACAAGGACTTACATGACGTGACTGAAAGACTCAAAATAATCCAGCAAAGAACACAAGAAGAGACAGGGTTTAAATACACAGAACCAAACAGGACTAACAAGACACAGGTGGAAAGGAACAAGGCAATAATCAGGGAACAAGGCTCAGGTGAGTGGTATGGTCAAGGAGCAAAAGCACATGACAAGGGTAAAACAAAGGAACACATGGTACAGGACACGGGGAGTAAATTAAAGCACAACAGGAAGTAACATAGGAAGATATAAGACAAGGCAAAACACACAAGAGATACAATCACTACAGAAAACAAAGAATACATGGCCAGTGGGGTGTACTACGAATCTCGGATCTCGAGTGGGTTAGCGAGGTATGTTGCGCTCAAAGCCAGGCTATGCTGTGACACGAAAGTGGATCTGTTTTAGTGTCGCTATATCACCATGGTATCTCATGCTGTCAACCAAACCTGGTCGAGAGGAGGTTATGTGCTAAGTTATAGCTCAAATCGTGTAATCTACCGCACACTGACCAATCAATTGTCTTAAAAACGAAGTTATCTCACGTGTAGGATTCTGTCATATATCTGACAGGTGGAGCTCCGCCTCTACTAACATTTTGGATCTTGAGTGCGCTTTAATAGTGCTGTGCGTGCAAATATCCCACTATGGATGTGCATACCATACAACAACTGATGACAATTGATTTATTTGATGTTATAGGTTAGACACAAAAAATGACCGCAGTGTAGATTAAGCTATCGCTCATGAATGCGGAAGTAATTGTTTTTAAATAGAGGCGGTCTTGTGCGTCTCCACGTTACACGATTGGCCAAAGTCATCCCAACACCGAGAACGCGCACAGATCTGAGCTGAAAGCCTAGTTTGACAAATATATCACATAACTGCAATCGTAGTATCACTTAACGTATACCCCTGAGTCAAGGCTTTGTCAAGCCTCGATATGTCTACATAGCCTAGATATGTCTAACGTGCTTCGTAGTATACCCCACTGGACCTAATGATCCTGGGCCGGATCCTGACACACACACACAAACATACACACTAGACACATTACAGACAGATGGACAGACCTGATTACAATTTCATCTGCTCCCAATAGGATAAAAAAATAATGATTTCTATATCATAAGGACATGAAGGACATGAATATGAAGTGCATCCAAATTCCAGTAACACTTGTATTGGTTGTTTATGGTTGTTTGTCTGTCTGTAGACTATTGAGCAAGACTTGGTTTTACCTTATTGATATTTCATGAAGGTTTTATTGTGGCAGTCAGTTTCTGAAATTACCCTCAGGAGGACAATAATAGCCTCTATCCATGAGAAGCAGTAGAAGTCAGTGCGTCATACCAGGGGCGCCACCAAGAGGTGGCCAGGTGTGGCCACGCCACGGCCACCACAACATAAACTCGGGCCACCCCTGTGGCCACTCCTGGCCATGTGACCGAGGGACGTAAAATGTGTCCAGATTCACACCCATTATTCTCTGTTGAATTGCGTTGGATGTACAAGGCATTTAATCATATTTCCATTGTGCACACAGTGCTTATATCTAAATAAACAGCAGACCTTATATGTGAAGGATATTCCTCTGCATTCCTCTGTACAGTAAGCGGATCCCGAGTAATCCGGTTTTGAAATTGCAGCAAAAATTCTACATGTTATCCAACTTTGGGCTGAAATTCTAATATATTCTATAGCAGTCCAAAATAATGAACCTGATTTCCGAATCAAATAATCAAAAGTTGGTCATGGCATGCACAGATCAACTGTGCTTTTGAATAGATATTTCTACCAGCATGCTTCAGGTGACATGGATGCAGACACAAAGTATTTTTCCCTAATATAAAGGCTGACCTAAGATATAAGCAAGCATGATCACACAGCAAGCATGATCACACATAGCTTTTCCAAAGCTATAAATCATTTTTTGTAACCATTAATAAGTCATATTATTTAATTGTGTTTTTCAGGTAATATAAATAAAAGTGCGGAATCAACTTTTTTCATTATTATTCATAACTCAGGAAAAATTTCGGAGTTTTGTTTGCGGTGATGACTGACGAAATAAATTACCATGATGTTGTTTTAATGAACCATTGTTGGCATACCTTTAACAGGTCAGCATTATAGCACATACATTCAGTATTAGTGTTTTCAATACAGTCTATGAAAATAACAGAATATCGAAAGGTTTGCAGTACCACTGTTGCAGAAATCACATATACAGTAAGTAGGCATGCCTTCAATTTTTGTACATTTTCGCACATTCCAACATAAGGAATCAGTATGAGAAACGTAATTTTCTAACTCCTTCTCCTCTCCAAGTCTGCTTACAGCTGTTAGGGTTTAGTGTCCCTTTGTTATGACACACTTCCTGGACTTGTCTCTAGTCTCTGAAAGACTTAACTCCCTCTCTTAACAGCCTGCTTACAGCTGTGTATTTGTAGAACATATTGAGTAATGCAATGTGTGTTTGATATTTTAATTCAATGGTTAATGGTTGCTGCTAGGCTACTGCAGGGCCGTAGTCACCATAGACATTTGGGGTCGGGGACAATATTCAAATATGACCAAAATGTCCCCCCCCAATATTCGGACATAGAAAAATAAAGAAAGAATAAAGCGCTATACTAGGCCTACAGGAAACCAACACGAATCTGAAATGTAATCAAACGTAAATAACGCACAAATTAGTGACCTATGATTCCAGAGTAGCCTACACCCCTGAGTTAGCCTGGTAAACCAGACCCTGGAATCTTTCAGATTAAGGGTCTGGCCACGAGTAATGAAAATGGCCCAATTCGAGGGGCGGCACCAAGCATGCATTTAAAACTCTCACTGCACGCAGTTGGATAACGCTACGACCAATCACAACAATTCATCAGTGTCAGTCATCAGTGTAGCTCGCCTTTGTCCCGTCTACACCGATTACATTTACGATTACACCGCAAAAGCTACCGGTACAATTTTCACAAAACTTCTTGGAATGGTGTAGCACAGGCTAAGGAAATCCCATACATGTTTGGAGCCGATCAGACTGAAAGGGAACATTTTCCATATTGTAGCCTATTCTCGCAATGATAGCGAAAGTGAAACGTTTTATTTTAAATGATGAATTTTTGCAAGCCTGTGTCATTTCTTTTACGTCTTTCAACATAAATAATGCATTCATATGCTATAGTAATGCCAGAAATTACCGTGTATAGGCCTCTTAGAAATTATTGTTGCATATTGCATATTATTTAGATGCGCACTCATCCATGCAGGCAAAACGTGATCTGGCCACGTTTACAATACGTGATAGCCTACAGTTAATGTGAATCGCGGACAATAACCAAAGAAAGGAATTTGCACCTCCATTCACCAATTAAAGGCTGTAGTAGGCCTAGTGTTTCTACATCTTGGCACAAAACGTCATTTCTGTCAGAAGCCAGTCTATAATGCATACAGGGGTAACATGAGGTGAGTCAGACAGAAGAGGGGCCTGTTAGTAGCCTATTCCTGAATCCTGTCCCTTTCAAACTACGTTAAAATTGTGTGATTAGCCGCCAGCATAATAAAATCTAAAGACAAAAGACAAAATCTTATTAGGCTCCAAACCTATGAGTCTAAGCCTTAGTTTAAAAAAATCTTCAGGTGTAAGTAATAAGTCAAAGAACCACATTCTGTGTAATATAGAGGTTGTCATAAGATACTGTAGTTTGTAATTTCTTTTAAAGTATACATTTTGAACACAAATGGAGTCACGGGTCCAGGGACCGACCAGTGAAGTTGCTTCTTCTCCACCCTTCTCTTTTCACAAAACTCACGGGGGGGGGGGGGGGGGGGGGGTCAAAAGTTTGGAATAACCTAATTGACTGACCTAACTAACGACTTGTTTAATAATATTTTTGCATGAAATGTATTGAAATTCTGTTTGGGGGTCCCTCAGACCCCACCACAGATTTGGTCCCCCCCCAATGTTGACATCATGACTACGGCCTTGGGCTACTGAAAGCGCTTTAGTCTATGCCAAGGTGAGCCATTGAGAGCATGTAGACTCAGCCTTTATTGAGCACTGTTGGTACATTTTATTTATATGCTTTGATTTGAGAATTCTGAATTATTGAATTGTCAATTCATTGTCTATGACAAATCGAGGGTTTATAAACAGAGGGGCGTAAATGACATTTCACCAACTTCACAGGAGGGCCAAAACAACACTAATTGGTTCAGCGTGTTCAAGTCCTTTGGCTTTTCACTAATAACTCTGTACTGGGGGCGGGTGAGACACGAGACATTGAACAAAGCAACATGGCAATATAAACAAAGGAACACATGGCACTAGTGGTGGGTCGGTTGCAAACGAATCAGTTCGTTCGAACGGGTCTTTAAAATGAACGACCTGAACTGATTCGCCTTTCCGGGGTTCACTCTTTATTATGACATCCCGTTATTACGACAACCCTCTATTACGACATACCATTATTACGACATGCCTCAATTTAGACATGCCCCTACTCCGATTTATTTAGTACCGCTATTCCGACATTAGGCTACCAATCCTCATTTTCAATCTCTGCAGTTCCTGTATCCTATCAAATTCCAACATCCCAGATGCATGGATGAGCTGTAGTCTAGTCATGTCATCTGCACCTGCAGCTACATCAACAATCCACCCGCCATCCACTCCAAACAATGTTTTTCCCAATAATTGATATCGGCACACATTTCAGTCAAAACCTCAGGTGATTTTGAACTGGCCATGTGAATAAATGTTACACATTATGTAAAACACAGGTAACTCTCCTCATTTTATTCTCTAAGCTCTGAGGATAAAACAGTCAGAAGCTCCATGCATCAAACAAACTCTGTGTGTGTGCAGGCCACCTATAGCCTATTAATTAATTAACGGCCGTCAATCAATGGCCAATTGCGCAAAGACGGGCAGAATTCTTACGCCCCAGTAGCCTAAGGCCTAGTCCACACGTACCAAACCGATCTTTTTTTCCTCCGTCTTCCCCTGGAACCGTATCAAGAATATTTGCGTCCAAACGGATCCATCTCAACGCGACTCAACACGTTACTTCATACCCCAGGCCTATAGGTGGCACTGTGTCTTTACAGAAATTCACCAAAACTTGCGCTTTAAAAACAGACAGAATAGGCTACGGCGAAATGGCTAGTGCAAGGAAACCAGAATTGTTTGTGTGGACTGATGGTGAACTGTCAACTGTAGCCAACTGTAAAACTAATAAACTTTATTTTACGGTTTGTGAAGGGTGCAGTCCCGTCCTTTATTTGGCTAACGCAGGTAGGCCTATAATCACCTTTACTTTCTTTGGTTGTAGGATAGTCCGTGATTCACATTAGTTTTGGCTATCACCGCAATTAGGCTACTAAACGCAAGGCTTACCCAAGTTCTAGGCTATTCTGTCGCCACATTTATAATATTGCTATAAAACCTTCGTTAGTAACAGTCAATACTTTTGCCTGCATCAAATCGTGCATTCGCATTCAGTGTGCTACCATCGGCTTAACGTGAGTTCTAAGCGTCTTTGTATGCTTATATCTGATTTCACTCGACTGTGAATGCATGTATATATGTTGTAAGACATGTAAAATAAATGAATGACACTGGCACTACGCACAAATTAATGTAGCCTAAACTTACACCGCACTTTCCTAATAACTTAAGTTCTCTCGCGTCACTGACAGTAGCTAGAATGCATAAAAAAACACCGAGAAAAACAGTGTTCAGTTCACCAAGTCATAAGCTATCAGCAACCAAGCTATCCACCCAGTCATAACCCAGTAAACAAAATAAAGTCCTGGCGACGTCCCCTAAAGGTCCCCTGGCGAACGTCACCTCCTCGACATTGTGTAGGATTCCCTGTACGTCCCGCTGACCTCTGTTCGGGAGGTCTAAAATACGTCCACGAGAATTTGACGTTATGCACGCAACGTTTATATTTCCGCGATGGTAAAAAAAAAACAAAAAAAACATGAAGCACGGTAGGCTATTACATCCTGTAAGTCTCAGCATTGCTAGGAGAGAAGGAACATGAACACGCATTAGCGACTTGTTCTACACACAATCAACTTCACTCACCTCATATTTTCACGCATGTATGAAATCACGTACTCCGAATGCATTACACTAATGATGAGTAGACATGGATATTTATACCAGGCTAGGATGTGCTGCTTTCACATCTACGATGTCATTTTCTTAATAAACTAATACGACGTTTTAATGGGCATATCCCGTAGCATATTGTTCAAAACATCATCAGAGTAGGCCTAGGCTAGCCTAAGATAATTTGTTCAAACCATATTGTGCCAAAATATTAAAAACTAATAATAGCCAAAAATACTAAATGAATCGCAATGCATGCTGGGAAGCAAAACTCAACATGAAATAAAGTATATGAAACATAACTAGAATGCATTGACGTTATATCCACTCATTTTCTTGGACCTGTGATCAAACAGGGACAGCCTATAAATGTAAGCCTATCTTCCTGGAACATTGCAGATAAAGAAAAATGTATCGTTTTCTCTGAATGCTCTTTGTAGCCAACTAAGATGAAATAAATAGATTCCAGATGTTTCTATTCTATATCATTGTTTTATTAATAAACAGTAAAGGCTCTGGTGAGGCAGAGAGCTTCTGCTCCTCGTTAGAAATCTCATCGGATATGCGCACTCTTTGCTGTTTCCACAAGGAGCTGCTGTAACATCGGGGACAGCTATGCGTGACACTTTTAAACGCGAGCATGCGTCAAATAAATTACATTGACATTTAAACAAGTCATGAAGAAGCAGTATCCTTAATTCTTCTGCAATGTAGAGCTAGATCGTTTTGCTTTACAAATTAAGTAGTCACTTCTGTTGCTAGACAACCCTAAACAAATGCTACGTGGTCTGTTTTTAACATTCCTCTAGTTTTATTGCATCGTATTCAGCTCCAAAAGTCGGTTCAGTCCCAATTCGGCCGTGTGTGTGTTTCTAAAAAATAAAACAGATAATAAGTAGCCTACGTGACTACGTTAAATAAACCACTGCCTATTTAGAGCATGTTACATGCATCACTAATGACAGTTATCTGAAGAAATGCGCATTGTAGGCTAAGCTACAGTAGACAGCGACTTTGCTAACGTACACCAAGCATCAGCTAACATGAATTTGATAAAAATCCCTTCCCTAGTTTGTAACGTTATACATTAACGTTAAACTCAAAATGTATGTGCTACATAATTCAGGATGTCTGCCTACATTTTGAGTTTAACGTTAACAACCCTTTTCCCAGAAGTTGTGCGTCTATGAGCAAATAGACGCACAACTTCATAAACTGTATGATATCTTGCCTTAGACTACGGTAGGCTAATGCAGCTACTGCTAGAGAGACTAACAGACTAGACAGATAGATACTTTAGTCATCCCCAGACGTGTAACGTGAAGTCGTGCATGGATGTGATGACTCCGTCCTGCCGGCGGTAGCCAGAGTGCTCTCAACTCCGCTGCCATGTGTGAATAAACAAACGTCCCCCCCATGTCCCCGGTATAACGTTATTGTCGGGTCCTTAGAAGGTATTTGAAATGGCCAAATGCAAATGTCATCCGAGGGACCTGACGGTGATGTCCCCAGAAAGTCCTGCACCGGACGTCACGCAATAACCAAACGATAACTTGCTCCGGACGTCAATAAGGTCACCGGAACGTCCGCTAGAGAACATGACGTTCGGGACCAATCGGGGACGTCGTGAATGTCGGCATAAGGTCCGGGGGACGTCCCGTATTTGTCGGGAAGCTATCGGCGCTGCGCAGCATCAGTTGTGATGTTTATCTTAACGGAGTGTAATCGTAGGTAATGTCATGTATGAAAACTAGTATTGTTAGGCAATACTATAAGTGCAAGTCCAGGGCAGCTGAGGTGGGGCGATGACATCATCGATACGCAAGCAGGATGTGCGGTTTCGCTGTCTAAACAAACTCAAACGGGCTACGGTTTCAGATTTCTCCACTCTGGGTTTCAGAAAAGTGCGGTTTCGGGCAGTGCGTTTACAGGATTTGTTTGGACGCTCGGCCAAGACGAAGCAAAACCTCTGCGTTTAACCTAAAAAGCGTCTCCGTGTGGACAGGCCCTAAGCCACTTCAGTGTACGTTCAAATAACCCTCAGAGTTCAGTGTTCATCAGGGTGTTCAAACTGGATGTGTGACATATTCAAGTTGCTTATATTGCATTTTAGAGGACAATGATAAAGCCATGTGCAACGCATTTTGGCTTGCCAGCAGGTTGGATAAACTCAATTTAGGCTACACAATAATGTAGGCTAGGAATATATCTTTTGTATGTCATGCGTGCAGTTGTTGAATTGCACATAACATGTGTGCATATTTATTTAGTCTTCTTTCTCTCGACTCTAGGGTAGCGCATGCATTATCATGGCCCTATAATTGTGCAAAGACAGGCGGGATATCCGACGCTCCTTTTACAGTAAACCACTTCACAACGAACGTTCAAATAACCCCCAGAGTTCAGTGTCCATCAGTCCCAACATTTAGAAGCATAATCGAAAAGTCCAAGCGTGAATTGGGTGTGTTTTGATTTTGAGAGAGACTGGAGAAGGGCCGTATGTCTCACAGCAACTGCGATAACCTTGTTTCTTGAAGGCTATCCTTACCTCCAGATATCCACATCTAATGAGGGTCAGCGACTATCCAATACCCAATACTATTTGCAATACCCTCGATATACATATTGTTGGAAAGCTTAGTTTATGGCCGTTCGCGTGAGTACAATAACTTAATTTTGTAAATGTTACCAAAACGACTGGTTTCGCCTTGCAGGGTCACATTTTAATTTGTTGTCTTTATCTTTTTTTATTCAAAACAATTTGTAGGTATCGATACTCAAGTCTAATTACCACCAGACACAAATAATCATCACCTAGGTTAAATCCTCTCTCTCTCTCCAAAATCTCTTCCTCTGCACGCTGAGTGTCCAGTCCAGCGGGGGGGCTACAAATCAAAATGAAAAGCGATGGTGCATGCTATCCATGTGGGGTTACATGTCCACCAAGATTCGTGTACCCCGATCTTTCAGTGTCCCGGGAATCCTTGTTGGTGTACGGTCACTAAATGTACACATAAATTATTTTATTGTAAGGCCCCCCATGAACGAAAGTCCACGAAACTTGGCATGCATTCGGAGGGTGTCATAATGATCCTACACTTTCAATTTCGTGCAGTTTTGACCATGTCAGCCAGAGATATTGTGATGAAAACACCTAATGTTTTGCTTTTTAATTTTTAACTAGGTGGCGCTATACATGAAATAAGTGGTAATGGGATAGGTTGACATGCCCCCTTAAGACCAACATACAAAAAAAGGTGGACATCCTAGGCCCTACGGTTCTCGAGATATTCACAGAAAACTGTCTCCGGCCACCTACAGGCCAGTTGGTGTATAGTAACATAAATTAATTTATTGTGTGGCCCCCCATGAACGGAATTCCACGAAACTTGGCGTGCATTCTGAGGGTGTCATAATGATCCTACACTTCCAATTTCGTGCAGTTTTGACTATGTTAGGTCACAGATACCTGCGATTACAAACCCTCATTTTTACTTTTTTGTGTTTAACTAGGTGGCGCTATACATGGCGATATGAAATGAGTGGTTATGGAATGGGTTGACATGGCCCTTTGAGATCAACATACAAAAAAATGGTCCTCCTAAACCCTACGGTTCTCGAGATATTCACAGAAAACTGTGTCTGCCCTACCCTCCTTTCGGGGGGTCCAGTCCAGCGGGGGGGCTACAGATCAAAACGAAAAAAGGAGGTTCCATGCTATCCATGTGGGGTTACATGCCCACCAAGTCTCGTGTACCCCGGTCTTACAGTGTCCCGGGAATCCTTGATGGAAATTTGGACATGCGAAAAAGAAAGAAAAAAAAATCTGACTAAACCAATATGTCAGATTCGCTTCGCTGCGCGGCGGTCATAATAACGATAATGGTTTACATTAATAATTCCATTTTACATTTCAATATTGGCATTTACTTTTAAATATCTGTCTAATGGTAAATGCATGCTCTCTTTGTATTTTCTGTGTCATGCCAGGTTAATAATTATGACCGCCGCGCAGCGAAGCGGCGGTCATATAGGTTTAGTCAGAATTTTTTTCTTTTTTTTTTTTGATCCCCCGCTGGACTGGACCCCCCGAAATGAGGGTAGGGCAGACACAGTTTTCTGTGAATATGTTGAGAACCGTAGGGCCTAGGATGACCAATTTTTTGCGTATGTTTGCCTCCAGGGGTCATGTAAACCCATTCCATATGCACACATGTGCATAAACAGATACACACGCACACACATACATTCACAGTAATCCTACGTATGACACATACTCACACAGTAGTCAAGTCAAGTCAAGTTTATTTATATAGCACATTTCATACACAGAGGTCATTCAATGTGCTTTACATAAACAAAACCAAACAATAATAACAAATAAAAGCATAGAAGGGCAATATAGTCAAAGAATAGTTAAAAGGTAAAGATCATAATAAAAAGAAAACATAAAACACAAGGTAAAATCATTTAAAAATAAAGAATAATTAGTAAGCAAAAACAAAGGCAAAAGTAGTAAAAAAAGTAATAAAAGACAAAGTAGAATAATTATCAAGGCAGATTCAGAATTTGTAACTCGGCACAGTTAGCAGAAAGCATCTGAGAACAGTTTGGTCTTAAGTCTAGATTTTAAACTGGCTACAGTTGGGGCCTTTTTAATGTCATCCGAAAGTTGGTTCCACAGCTGAGCCGCATAGCAGCTAAAAGCTGCTTCACCATGTTTAGTTCTAACTGTAGGTTTTACTAGCAGGTTTTTCACCTGGGACCTGAGAGGACGAGAAGGTGTGTACTGCTGAAGTATGTCTGACAAGTATTTAGGTCCTGCTCCATTTACTGATTTATAAACAAGCAATAGTGCTTTAAAGTCAATTCTGTGACTTACTGGAAGCCAGTGCAAGGACTTAAGAATTGGAGTAATGTGGTCAGTTCTTTTAGTTTTTGTTAGAGTCCTAGCTGCTGCATTTTGTATCACCTGAAGCTGTTTAATAGTCTTTTTAGGAAGGCCTGTGAACAGTCCATTACAGTAATCAACCCTGCTGGAGATAAATGCATGAATGAGTTTTTCTAAGTCATGTTTTGACATCAGCCCTCTGAGTTTGGCAATATTTTTGAGGTGGTAAAAAGCTGATTTAGTTATCGCTTTCATGTGGCTGTTGAAAGTTAGATCACTGTCAATTAATACACCAAGATTTTTAACAGTATCCTTTGCCTTCAACCCTTTTGTGTCAAGGAGAGTGGCAACCCTAAGTCTTTCCTCATTTTTACCAAATATAATTACTTCAGTTTTTTCTTTGTTCAGCTGAAGAAAATTTTGAGACATCCAGGTGTTGATTTGTTCTATACACTGACACATAGATTCAAGAGGACCATAGTCGTTTGGTGATAGAGCTAAGTAAATTTGTGTGTCATCTGCATAGCTATGATATGAAATCAAATTATTTTGAATGATTTGTCCAAGTGGGAGCATATAGAGGTTGAATAATAGTGGCCCCAAGATCGACCCCTGGGGAACACCACAGGTCAAGGACGTTGGTGTTGAGGTACAGTTTCCGATGGCAACAAAGAAGCTCCTTTCTTGTAGATATGATTTTAGCCAGCTGATAACTATGCCTGTAAATCCAACCCAGTGTTCTAGTCTGTATAGTAAAATATTGTGATCAACAGTGTCAAATGCTGCACTAAGGTCCAGTAGCACTAGGACTGATGTTTTACCTGAATCTGTGTTGAGGCGTATGTCATTGGAAACTTTAAACAGTAGACATATATACGCATGCATGCACATGCACACACACAGGCACATAAACAGGCAAACACACAAGCACATGCACATGCACGCACACACACACACCCACACACACATAAACATAAACATGTACACGCACACATGCACACAATTCAAGAATTTCTCAGAATTATGAACAGGCAAGATGGGGGTGGGGTTGTATAAAATGTATATTACATGTGAAACCTATGAACTAATCATGTTTTGATACTTGTTGTCTAGCAGATACCAGTGAGAATTGAGTGTGCATAATGCAATTCAGTGAGACAGTTAGAATCATATATGCCTTTCAGCGTGACTTATTTTTAAACATGTGCTGGACTGGGCGGTGGTCATATTTTGTACCGCTCTGCGGTACATCTAGTTTTCTCTTCAATCTGTCTCGTTCGTTCGTTCATTCGTTCGTTCTCACGCCAAGACCCCACCTGTTTCACTTCGGTCTGTCGTTCTCATTCAGTCAGTCACTCGTTCTTGGCTAGAAGCAGAGTGATTATGGCTCTGTAGCCTAGGCAAAATGGGGACTTGAAACCTTTTCATCAATATAGTCTTTCTGCCAAGCCTTTAAATATGTTTGTTGGCATACTGGGTCTTTGTTCCTTTATGAATGAACACATTTTTTTAAAAGAAATTAGCTGATCTAGCCGTAGTCTATACTCTATTTACCTTCAATATGTCAATTTAATGTCAAGATGAATGAACACATTAGCTACTGCTGTTTGTCTACAAGTACACATTATCATGAAGTTGCAGCTATATATTTGCCGCTACAATTACAGTATTGTGTTGACCGTTTGCACGAACGTGGAGCTGAGAACCTGCATTCCATGATTCACTGCTGAACTACGTTGTACCAGAAATGCCACTAAACAAACGAACAAACGATTCAGAACGAATCATCTTGGCAAACTGAACGACGCAAACTGTGTCATGAGAACAAACAATGAAATCCACCACTACATGGCACAGGACACAGGAAGTAACAAAGACAACAGGAAGTAAACAAGAGAACACAGCAAACTACAAACTAAGAGTCCCAAAATCCAAAACATAAACTCCAAACCATGACAGATCAGTTACAAACAATAAAATATTGACCTAAATGAACAATTTAACAGGAGTTATATTTGTATGTTCACAACTTTTCATGACCTTTGCATGGAATTGCCCTATTAATTATTGAAATTATTTGGAAGTTTTGGCTGAATAAATGAGGGTGAACTCTCATTTTGGCAGTTCTCCTATTTTCCCATCACCGCACGGCCATCCCTATCACAAGAGATAGGAATTCATTTGTGTATGCCTGTTCTAATGCATTATTTCTGAAGGATAGCACAGTGTAACTGTCATCAGTGTATTCTGCATTGAAAGGCAGTGTTCTCTCTGTTGTATTTCAGGTGTGTATGGGGCGGATGATGTTATTGAAATGAGAGCTGTTGTTGGAGGATCAGTGGTGCTGCCATCTGAATATCAGAGGAACAACGTTAAATTTGCTGAATGGCTTTTTAGTTCTAATGGTACAAAGAAAATAATTGCAGGATTTGATGGGTCTGACGTTGGTGTTCATTTTAAAAGCCAATTCACAGGAAGATTAGAAATGAACTCCAACAATTTAAGTTTAACTGTAAAAAAACTAACAAAAGCAGATTCAGGACTGTTTTCACGTATTTACATAAGCAAAGGAGGTGGACAGTTGAAAACAAAGATGATTCAACTACAAGTTTATGGTAAGCAGATCATCTCTCTCTCTCTCTCTCTCTCTCTCTCTCTCTCTCTCTCTCTCTCTCTCTCTCTCTCTCTCCCTCCCTGTCAATGTGTGTGTATTTGTGTGTTTTAGCGTGTATACACTGTGCAAAAGGAAAAGTCAGGGCTGTCCAATTTATCAAACCATATTACGTTACAATTACTTAAAGCTGAAGTTGTCAAGTCTGGCAGATTGAGGGGACTTACAATTCTCACACCCTTCCCCCGTATATAATAGTACAGTATATACACTACCTTTCATGATTCAATTACAAACATTGATTGCTCAATTGGAATGACTATTTGAACATTGTAAGGTTGTGATTCATTAAAAACTAGTCTGTTTTATGTAATTGCAAGTTATGGTTTGATAAATTGGACAGCCCTGACTTTTCCTTTTTTACAGTGGAATATATAACCCTGATACTGTTTTGTGTTCTAAATACTTTGGATTACATCAGCACTGTTTTATTTATTAGCTGTGGATGAAACAGTTGATCAGACAGTCCAGTTTTACACAGTGTGTGGTTTGCAATAAAGATAGATTGATATATATATGTGCAATGAAACGTTATTACCATTATTGTGTTAACGCAGTATGCAGAGTCTGTGCTATCAATTAAAAAAGAGAGAAAGAGAAAAGAGGCACCTGAGAGATACATAGTTGAGTTATAAAATCTATTCATGTGACCAGTGTAACTATACTGTATTGCTTACTTCCCATACTGGTGTGTGTGTGTGTGTGTGTGTGGGTGTGTGTGTGTGGTGTGTGTGTGTGTGTGTGTCCATTTATCTGTATGTAATCAGCCTGTGTAACTGTATATGAGGAACAGTAATAATACCTCAATATTGATAACTCTGAGAGTCACTTATTCCATTATTGGTCTTTTTGGGTGCCGGATGCCTAATGTTTCCTAAATAAAAGGATGACTAATGTGTCTGCAGATCCCACTCTGACGGTAAACATCACAAAGAATGTAACTGTTCACCAGCTGAATAACACCTGCACGGTCAGTTTGCTCTGCAATGCAAGTGGTCCGCCTGATGTGCAGTTTTCATGGAGTGGGCATTGCAGAGGGAGTGGTGCCAAACTGCACTTTTCTCTATCACCAGCAGAGGGTAGTGTCACATGTACATGTACTGCAAGTGAGGCCAATAATCAAAAGCTGGTAGATGCAACCATCAAATGTGACAACAAGACTTCAAATAACTCTGTGAAGCCTGATGTTAACAACACGATTCCACCCCCTGGTGAGCTTTTACTTAATGCTTTTATTCAGGTAGCAGTGATATGTGGCTAAGATGATCTGTTTGACAATTCAATGCGAGTGAAGAGGGTTGCACTGCTTTTACAACTGCATCATCATAATGAAACAGATGATAAGTGTCATGATGTATATTGGTGTGATATACAAGATTTATTTGATTTAATTGATCTATGCTCATCAAGTACTTGTGCTTATATGTATTTGAGACAGAGCGGTACCTGTATTTTGTGGCAATCCCTGCAGCTGGCGGAGTTCTTATAATTGTCAGCATAACAGTTGGTGTTTGCTGTTACAAGAGACACAAAGGTTTGTAAACACACATACATATACACACACACACACACACACACACACACACACACACACACAAACACACACTGATGCACCCATGTCAACAGCTTTCATGTGCACCTCCTTGAAAAGCTAATAGCCTACAGTTGTTTACTCTATTTATGTACAGTGATGGTCAAAAGTGTTGGCACCCATGCCAAAGTTGACTAAATAGAGGAATATAAATGTATCTTTTGGAAATTGATCTTAATGCCTTAAGTGAAAAATTAGGAAATATCCTACCTTTTAAGGACAATGAATAATGTATCATAAATAAATAAATGTTCTTCCTTAAAATACAGGGGTCATGAGTATTGGCACTGCTATGTTAAATTCCCATAGAGGCAGGCAGATTTTTATTTTTAAAGGCCAGTTATTTCATGGATCCATTATACTATGCATCCTAATAAAGATCCCTCGGCCTTTGGAATTAAAATAGCCCCACACCATCACATATCCTTCACCATACCTAGCTGGTTTGATTTGCATTGAGTCAAAAAACAAAATGCACAAAATGTTACATAAAAGACAAAGTATGATTGATTGTATTTATGTATTTGTTGTGGATAAGATGAGGGGTCTGATAATGGAATGGGATGTTTGTAATGTTTTATTGTGGTGTTTTTCGGGTTTTTAGATAACACAATCAAAGCTACCTCAGGCCACCTATTCTAACTGTTGTTCCTTACATAGCCACTATAGGCTAGATTGTGATATAGTTCCATTTAGAAACACAGGTAATCCGGATTTCGTAATCAGGTCGATCCAATCCTCCAGATCAATGTAAAATAGGATTACATGATCTTATTTCGGAACCCCTCTTTTGCTTTTGAAATACCCATTTCCAAGATTTGATCCAATCCGTTATCCGAAATCCCACTAGATTACTTTTGAAAAACTGGGCCCTGAAGGTCGTGAGATCGATCCTCACACAGGACTTGATGCTTTTTTATCAACTATATTGATAACCATATGGTTATCATGATTACCCAAAAGAAACATAGTAAAACCATGGTTCATTTTCGTAAGGGACTGTTCATGTGCAGTCAATGCACACTGTGCATGTTTGGTCACAAAATTAGTTTTCATTATCAGTATCACAACCATTATAATGTATATGCCTATAGTATTCTTTATAATACCCACATAACTGTTTGTTATTGTTAAGACTACACATTCAAATCTAATCAAATGTTTTTCACCCTGCTGTTTATTAGCTGACTCCAGTAAACAGGACACAGTTTATGCAGACGTACTTGCAGACCAGAAAAAAAATACTGAGGTGAATGAACATTTATCTAATATACTATATGATTTTATGTATCATTTATGTATGTGTTTTTAAGCTGCTGTATGAAATATCAGCTAAGAAAGGCCAACAAACCTCTCTACCCCCCTCCCAGTCTCCACTCCCGCTTTCAGATTTATCAATTTGACTGAGATCATATAGACCGTATCTTTAGTTTTAAGCTGCTCAGATTGTCTGATTGTGCAAAAACAGCAGGTTGCTAATGAAAAGTCGAAAAGCAGCTCTACCTGTATAAGGCCCGTTTCACACCAGGTGCGTGGCGTGAGAGTGTCAGTTGTGTGGCGTGTCTGTTTTAATTTCGGCTCCCATGTTAAGGTTAGACCTTGCACACCGCCTGCGCTAGGCGCGGCTTCAGCTGCGCCAAAAACGCGTGCATGCTAGAAATAGGACTCACACCTATTTTTCACGCCACACGCAAACGCCATTCCATTCAAAACAGTGAAGAAGAAAAATGACGTGAGAAAAAGAGATGTTTTAATTGCCAGAGAGGCCACCGCAGCGCCGCATCAGACACGCTTCTGGTAAGCAAAGACATAGAAAAGGTCATGCAGCCACCACACAACTGACACGCAACAGACACGCCTAAGCCTTTGAAGATCTGAGTCTTGATTATGTGTGTCTGAGTACATAACTCACATAAATATATGTTTTCAGGATTTCACTTTCATTCATTGATTCAAATATGTTGGTAAACCATTGTATTGTACCATTGTATTGTTCATGTTTTGTCCTTACCAGAAATCGAGATCGACCAGTGTACAGTATGACATGACCATCTATGAATCTGTGGATGAAAGAGCTATTGGGAGGCAAAACAATGTATGTACATTTTCCCAAATATGCATTTATGTTACTTTAATGCAGGCCAGGTCATGTAGTTTCAGGAACTCCTGAGAAAAATGCCATGACTGATGTATACTCCCTTCACACTGTAAAACATAATAGCTTTCCTTACTTAAAATGTTTAGTAAGTACAACTCAGTTTTTTGTCTTTTGTTGAGATTACTTACATAAAATGAGTTTCACTTAATTTTTAGGTGGAAAAGTAAACAATTAAGTAAACTATACTTGAATGGCTGAAGTTTGTGCTACACTGTAAAATTAGTTTGTTAACCTTACTTAACATGTTAGTTAACCTTACTATTACAGTTTTTCTCAATAGCTAAAATACAATTTCTGAAACCTTGCTCCATTTTCTTAAAACAATAAACACAAAACATCATCTTCAAGCACTATTTACAAAACCTCTGACTCCTCTTGCAAAATCAAACATTCACCTCAAAACAGTTTTACCTGTGCTCAAAATGAAACTTTCGCTTCAAAACAGATTCACCAGTGCTCAAACACTGTTCTCAAATAAACAAAGCAATCAAAATGATATACACTATCAAGCAGTGAGTAAACAATACAAAAAAATAGAAAACGCATTGTTCAAAACATAAGTAGTTCTCAGGGAGAAGTGCATTTTTCATCAAGACAAATTTCATATTTTTCCATCATTGTATTTTGATGAACGAAAACATCTTCTATCATCTTAAAATTGATCTATTGCTGCTTTGCTTTGTTCTTCCTCCTCCTCATCCCCCACCTTGCATACATCCTCGTCCTTTCAAATAGTTTATTGTATACATTTTCAGACTTTCTCATTCCCACCTTAAACATTTTGACAACAGACTGAACAATTAGCTAAAATGAGTTCAGGCAACTGAGAACTTTCTTCAGCCAGTGGGTTTTAGTGTTTTAACTATTGAGAAAAACTGTAATAAGCATACTTTACTTGTAATGACCTAGTTAGGTGAAATAGGAATTATCAGTAGTGTAAGTGCACTACACTAAGAAAGCATTTGTTTGCACAACTTGCAATTCCTTTTCCAGATTAGTCTGTAATTTCAAGGGCAAGCGGTTTGCATGCTTTTTACAGTTTTTCTCGACAGAAAAAGTTGGGACGTTGTGTAAAATGTGAATAAAAACAGAATGTAATAATCTGCAAATCTCCCTCCTAAAAGGACACAGACAACATATCAAATGTTGAAAATGACAAATTTGACTAATTCATGGAAAATATTTTTGATACCAGCAACATGTTTCAAAGAAAGTTGGGACGGGAGTAACAAAAAACAAAAAAAAGGAACTGGCAACACGATTGGGTATGAAAAATAGCATCCCAGAGAGTCAGGGCCTCTTAGAAGTAAAGATGTAGGGGTATTCATCACTCTGTGTATTCATCACTCTGTGTAAACCTGAGTGCACAAATGACGAAACAATGTCATTTTAATGCTTCTTAACATGAAATTGTGAGGTATTTGGGGAGTTCATCATCTACAGGACATCATATTATTAAAACATTCAGAGAATCCAGAGAAATCTTTGCAAACAAAAGGAAAGAGCTGAAAAACAAATTGGATGGCCGCAGTCTTTTGAACTTCAGATGGCACTGCATCAACACCAGACCTGTCATTGTATGGGCTCAGGAAAACCTCTGATAATCATATCTACTCAATTCAAAAACTGCAGCCAAAATTGTAACAGCTAAAATTGTATTGAGACATGACACAGAAAATACCACCGTCTTATCTGGGCCTGAGCTTGTTTAAAATGGACTGAGGTAACATGGAAAAAGGTCCTGTGGTTAGACCAATCAACATTTTCTTGTTGGAAATCATGGACTCATCTGGGCTAAATAGGAGAGGGCCTATCCAAGTGTCCAACCTATCCAACTTGTTGTAGTGCTCACTTCGAAACCCAATATCTATGACGGTGTGGAGGAGCATTAGTGCCTAGCATGGGCATCTTGCACATTTGGCAAAGCACAATCAATTTTGAATGATGTACAGGTTTTCAGCAACATATACTGCCATCCAGGCAATGTCTTTTCCAGGGAAGACCTTCAATATTTCAGGAAAACAATGCCAAAATGAATTCTGCACATATTCAAACCGTATTTCTCCATAGAGGAGAGATGACCTGTCTGCAGTCCAGATTTGTCGAATTGGGTGCATAATGGAATGCATAATAGAATAAAAAACATGACTAAGAATACCCCATACTGTTGAGCAACTGAAATCCTGTATTGGGGAGTAAAGGGACATCATTTTCTAGCAAATGGTCTCCTCAGCAGGGCTTGAAAACGGAATTATTTTTCAAACGTTCCGTTCCGAACGGTTCAGGTAGGCCTATGTTTAATGTTTTCGTTCTTGCATGCGTTCCGCCACCAACATATCGGTCCTGGGCCCACTTCCCCGAAAGCATCTTAAGCCTAAGAGCGTCGTAAAGTCCCTCTTACGAACGTCTTAAGATTTGCCGACTGTTTCCCGAAACCATCGTAGCTTAAGAGCATCGTGAAAACACTCGTAGAGTGCTCCAGAGTACTCGTTACCGGCTAAGAGCGTCTTAACAGTACTTCTCACTGAGGTCACCAACAGGACATACAGAGGAATTACAACTTAGAATACATAATCCAATTTACGTTCCCATTCTTTATTGTGTTTACCTGTGATGAATCAGATTTTAGCGTGCAAAATAGCCTACATTTAATGGTCATAATAATGTGATGAAAAGCAGACAAAAATGCAATCAAGTTATGAAACGAGACGTTGCCAGAATAGTTTGACATTATCTTTGCTAAGTGAATATTTTATTAGGCCTATGAGGTAAAAAGCAGAGAAAGCAACATGTGGTTTAGTCTGTAGCCTACTGCATCAAAATCTAAGCCTACACATTTCCTCTCTTTCTTACTCGACTTCTTTCTTATCTTCAAACGTGTTCTTAAGTGGCACCGCGAAAAATTATTGCATGGTGCAACAATCTAATCTTAAAATAATTACAATTATTTATGTCTCTGTGTGGTATATAACCTACTTGGGATGCTTACATGCAGATGTCAAAGTGTTTCTATTTTCGTATTGATGTGAATTAATGTGTAGATCCGAAGTTTAAATGGTAGGCCTATAGCTGTGACGTGCAGTCACCTGACATCACCGTCAAATCAGAGGATATTTCAGAACTATTAACGTGGACAGCTCCCCTTAAGAGCATCTTAAGAGCAGTGCATGCGCTACGAGCATGTTCGGGAAACAGTCGGAAAAACCAAACGAACGATCGTAAGATGAAACGTAGAAAACCCTCTTAAGAGCGTGTCTCCGTCGTTATCGGGGAAGTGGGCCCTGAACCGGTTTGGAACGCAAAATATCGTTCGTTCTTAAAGTTCTGGCAGTGTTTGGCGGGCCTATCAAGTCTATTTTTGTGGACTTTACCTTAGAATAGACGTACTCATTATTTCCCCTTGATTTAGCCATACCGTAGCTATGCCCAAAAATAATAAATCACAGGCGGCATCCAAAAACATTCAGATGGGCTATCCATCCCATAGCCTACAGACTTACTGTAGGCCTAACCTATTCCTATAAATAATTTCTTATGAAAAATATTTCTGGATACGTGCTAAACTCCTTACCTGGTTGTAGCCTAAGTTTTATCCATATGGAGATCTTCAAAGGCTTGCGCTATAATTCCAACCCTGTTTATAAACGAACCTGTCTGTTGCTGACAAGGCCCATCTCAAATTTCCCATTTAACTCTTCTACATAGAATAGGCTATAATTGCGCAAACATTTCAAATCCCGACTTTAAAACGACAAGGCGTGGACAGGCAAAAATAGGCTATTACGCATAGGCTACAAACAATTTCCAAATCAGTTTCAGTAGCCTACGCTACGAGCTGGCCTAAGGTCCGAAGTGGCAGACGGATAGGTTACATTACAACAGCAAGACAAAATGGACCAAAGGTCCATTTATTTATTTATTTATTTATTTTCAAACTGCAGAAATCAAATTATTAGGCTGTTCGCCTATGTAGTTGGCTACATAGCGGCTTGTAAGTCAAAAGTTAAATGAACGAGTAGCTACTTATGTCCTTTTGATTTCTTACAGGTTGGGTCGTTGTTGCCCATAACACGCTAGCATTGTGCTAATGAATGACGTCATTGACACGTTTGAAAGGCTTTTTAGAACAATTAAGTGACTTTAAAAAATATAATACTCAACCAAGTGTATTTTCTTTGCCTCCCCTTTCGAATACAATATTCAAATTACTTGGGGAAAAAAGTACAACCCGAGAAAAGTGGATTTTGAGGGGTACAGCTCCATAGACCTCCATGTATTCTGCACTCGTGGACGAGCGCCCTCATGTGGAACCACAGAAGGAACTGCAACCAGTTCAGAAACCGGAAGTTTTCCGAGAGTGGCAGTTCTCCCTTTATTAGACATTCTCTGTAGAGAACGAAAAAAAAAACGTTATTAACCGGTTTTGTGGATTTCAGAATAACGTTTCTGTTCCGGAACAGTTGAAGACCATTTTGTTTTCGTTTCCGTTTCCGCTCCTCGTAAAATTCCGTTCGTTTTCGGTTTTCGTTTTCGTTCCTTGGACCGGTTCGGAGCCCTGCTCCTCAGTCTCTAAACATTTACAGAATTTTGTTTAATGAAGAGGTGAAGGAGCACAGTGTTAAACATGCTCTCATCCCAACATTTTGTGAAACATGTTGCTGGCATCAAATCAAAATGAATATATATTTTCCATGAAATAGTCCACATTTTCATATTCAACATTTTGGTCTATGTCCTTTTTGCTGCTAAATATGGGTTTTACGAGACTTGTATATTATCACATTCTGTTTTTATTTGTTTTTTACGCAACGTCCCACCTTTTTCTGTTTTGGGGTTGTAGTTGGTCAGTATGCTGTCAATATCAAACCATTTCACATGGTAAAACACAATTTGCAGATCTCACTTACGCCTTTCAGCAAAACTCTAAACACATTCTGCACTCTAATGCACAGGTCATCCATATTGGTAAACACCAGTGCTTGATAGTGCATATCATTTTGATCACTTTTTATGATTTGAGAGCAGTGTTCATGTTCAATGTTCTATGTTAGAGACTTTTTAACGAGGAGACACAGCACTCAAAAAATCCTCCATAGAAATGCATGGAGTTAGTTTGCAACGCCAATATGGCAGTTGTCTACACATCCCACCCCTTCTGCAGCAAAAAAAGTCGACATGTGAATACATTGTGCCAATCATGTGGTGTGTTGTGAAAAAATCGCAGCTCTCTCACCAAAGGCATTAATCCTACTTCTTCACCTCCACATCCTATTCTTCAGCCTCCTCTTCTTACTCTTCTCACTCTTCCTGCTCCCTCCATTCAACCTGTGGGTAGTAGCATCATACCAGTGTTCAGCGATACGAAGTGTTCATTTCAAAACGTTACTGGCAGATAGACAGTTTACAATCGGATAACCCCGTCATTGTAACCAAAATATGTCTGAGTTTATTTCCAAAGCTTAAGTTAGCGAACTGGTATGATGCTACTACCCACAGGTTGCTTAAAGCAGCCGGCTCAAACAGGGCGAATTGACCAATCACAGTTTTGTGCATAAAGTTAAACCAAAAACATAGAAAAAAAATGTCAACGTCAAAAAATATTTTTCGAGAATGAGGATTAAATACTGGACAGACATAGATTAAATATTGCTGTTTTTTCTTTGTCTCCCTCAAATTTTCATCTGTTCTTACGAGTAGTGAACAAAACCATATGATTTGCTTAATGTTATACAAGAACATAATAGAATTGAACAGAATTGAGTTCGGTATTTTGGGTCTGGCCCTCCTCTACAGTCCCAGTTTGTCATGTGGCCCATTGGGGAAATTAGTTGCCCACCCCTGATTTAAATGAGTTTACTTTTCCACCTCAACATTAAATTGTACTTATTTTAGGCAAGTAATCTCAAAAGGCAAAATCAACATAATCAACAAAAGACAAAAACTGAGTTATACTAACTAAACATTTTAAGTAAAAATAGCTTTTTTACAGTGAACATAATGTTGTGAAAAGGGAAGTTAGATTACATAGATTTGATAGAGAAGGGTATGCTTAGTATGATAATTAAGATGAATTACATAGATATCTAATGTCAAACGCATGGCAACTATTCTGTGTGTGTGTGTGTGTTTGTGTGTGACACACATCATATATATTCATCGTTTGTCATCAGAAATGCAAAATAGAAAGGGTATGACTTGTGCATGTAGACTGACATACTAAATAGCTCTTAGTACACAAAGAAAGAGGAGACAGTTGTATAAAAATATACACTTTTGTGAAATTTTATAAAACATATAGAGAACAGAGCCTGTCTATGGACATACATACAAACAGAGTACAGGTAGCAGAGTCAAATAACATCACTCTTCTCTTTTTTTTTAACCCCCTTTTCTTGTGCAGCCTCAGACTGTGTATGACAAGGTAAACTTCTCACGTACAGAGGTGAAGAAGGATGTTGGAGCCACTCTCTCTTCTCCATACCAGGAGGTGCTATAGTTAAACCTGTGGATGACAGCTTGATCACATGTGTCTTTACTCATCTTTGTGCGAAAAGCATTTGAGATGTAATTTTGACTTTTGTCTGTGTGAATTGTAGAATTAAATCACACACACACTGTTTGTTGTTTTGAAGTCCTTATTTACTTCCAATCACCTCCCTGGGACAAAGATGTCAGTCTGTGTGTGAGTCTCTTCTTGTTGCTCTTCTGGAGTCTCTGTGTGAGTCTTTTCTTGTTGCTCTTCTTGAGTCTCTGCGTGAGTCTCTTCTTCTTGCTCTTCATGAGTCTCTGCGTGAGTCTCTTCTTGAGTCTCTGTGTGAGTCTCTTCTTGTTGCTCTTCTGGAGTCTCTGGGTGAGTCTCTCCTTGTTGCTCTTCTGGAGTCTCTGCATGAGTCTTTTCTTGTTGCTCTTCTTGAGTGTCTGCATGAGTCTCTTCTTGTTGCTCTTCTTGAGTGTCTGCATGAGTCTCTTCTTGTTGCTCTTCTTGAGTCTCTGTGTGAGTCTCTTCTTGTTGCTCTTCTGGAGTCTCTGGGTGAGTCTCTCCTTGTTGCTCTTCTTGAGTGTCTGCGTGAGTCTCTTCTTGTTGTGTCCCTGTAAATGTAAATTAAGTCCACTCCACTGTAAAAAACAACTCCACTTTTGTAAAAACACAAATTATAAATGTTTCATTCATGTGTGTCTACTTATTTCCAAAAGGTAAATAAATTAAACCTGTCTTAAAGGTGGAGTTAGTGGTTTTAATTCTAAACAAATTGCAATGACATACATTTTAAACATGGTACCATTTATTGTTCCAGTGTCTTTGTGCATGGTGGTACTTAGTGTGGGATCGTCTTAATGTATTCATGGATAATATATGGTGGGTAACCAGATATGTTGCCTAGGGGTTATGCAGAACATCAGAAGGTTACCAATATTTAGGAACTACATTTCACTTACTTATTGGCATCCGTGTTGATACAGTCATGCATAGTAGTACCAAGTAAAAAGTCACCAACACTGCTGGTATGTAGTGGTGACGACCGCAGCAGTTGCATCGGGCGTCTAGGGGGGGGAAATCAAGTGAGGTTTTCTTTTGACACTTTTAATTTGTTGTCCCAAACAACACACAGGCCCTCAATGACGCCTTTAAGTGCATTTTTCCGACAGTCAATGTATGAAACATTTTATATTTCATAAACTGTCAAACTAGCCACAGCATGGCTGATGACACCCACCTTTGCATGATGGCTGTTTACTTATGCTTGAATTCCGAAGGCCGTCACTGATTGTGCAGGTAAAGTTTGTGGGGGTGTCTGCTCGTAAATATGCCCACAGGACAGAATCGTTCTTATCCAAGCCACTGTAAGCAAAGAGCACAGGATCCCTGATGTAGTCCCAGGAGATATGCAGTCCTTCCTGAGGTGACGTGCAGCGCAGCTCCACCATACAGCGATCTTTGGATATAGCACTTAAACTTACATTTAGAATTGGCTGGTGCAGTTGGGCTGTATTGAACAATAAAAAACAAAGGGAAACAGCACCCATTTACATGTACACTGTAAAAAAGGAAAAGTCTGGGCTGTCCAATTTATCAAATTACATTATACAATTACATCAAACTAGTCTAGTTTTGAATGAAACACAACCTTATTTTGTTCAAATAGTTATTTCAATTGAGTAATCCATTTTTCTAATTGAATTAAGTGTATACTGTGAGAAAAAGGAAAAGAGGGTTTGTCACGGTTACTAAACCATGAAACATTAAATTAAATAAACTCATGTTTTTCTTTCAAACACAATGTTGAACGTTGAACTGACGTATTTTGCCACAGCAATTTATCCAACAGAATCACGTAAGATCATTGTGAAGCACTGAACCAGTAAGGCAAATGAACACATGCCTTGGTGTCACCATTTCATTGTGTTCCCATGAGCCTTTGCAAGAACACTGAGATAATCACGCAGCTGTTGGCAAACATTTTTTACATGAGTTTTCTTAAAGAGGATTATGCTTAGAGACCAGTAGAATTTGGAGGAGAAGGGGTCTATATGCAGCGAAGTAAAGTACAGATACGTGAAATTTCTACTTAAGTACAGTATGATAACACAGCTGCATAGTTATTTGAGAATTCGAAAAAACATCATTATTCTTCCAACCGTCCAGTCCACCAGCTGTCAGCATGCAATGGAAATCAGGCGATTTCGTAAGGTATGTATCTTTTTTTAAATGTTTTATCCAGACGGATTTTAAAGAGATGTAGAAGCTACCCTTCATGATATGAATGGATATTCTGCCTGCCAATTTCGTTCAGCCCAAAGAGTATAGAAGTACTAACTTACAATTACTGTTCGTGTTAAATATACACAAAGACAGACTCATAAAAACATAGTTCTTTGTTCACTGGGTATGAACTGCTGACAGAAACAAAACGAAATTTTACAACAAACTAAAATGAGCATACCAAGCTGGTTAACATTAGCAGACCATATAGCTAGCATCAATGCTAATTAAATATGCTTCGTGGTGGTTGTAGCCTAGACTATGGTTGCAGCTAATCAGCTAATATTAGCCAACACAGTTGAAGTAATGTTAGTCTCTTCACAAGCCACACGTACAGTAATAATAATGGCAAACAACATCTTATTAATTCATTCAGGGTAGCTTCATATTATAGCCATGTAACTTAACTTTACTGGGTGTTTTTGGTTGTAGCAAAGAAGACGGGCTCTGGTTGTAGCATCAGACAGTCATTTAGCTAACGTTACCCGGTAACGTTAGCATCTAGAACTAGAAGCTACAATTATAACAACTCATCATGGTCATGGTTTCCGAGTGTGTTGCGCTAATATTTTGTCTCCTGGTGGATTTTTAATGTTTGTCAACATCATTCAATGATAATGGTTCATGGGAATCTTGATATAAAGTTCTGTAAATAACAGTGATTAATGCACTCTTTTTTTTTCTTTGATTCACAGGTGTGATCCCCAAAACGGACGGTGGAATCTGCCTGCCTTCATGGAAGTATCACAAGCTTTTTCTAGCTATCTGTTCAAAAAATAAACTGCAAAATAAATAAATGTCGAACTGTTTTATTTCATTGCATGGCTATTGTTGCCCATTGGATGGATTTTAAAACATTATATTGTAACATTAATGATTTGCAAACATTTATTTGAATTATTATCAATTAATATGATTGGATTAAGGAGAAAAATAAGATACTTAGAATAACCCATAAATTAGGTCAGCATAACCCAGAAATGACAGTGAAAATAATATAAATCCTGGGTTATATAAGATAGCCTACCCAACAATTATGTAGGTTTAACCTAACAGTGTTACGATAACCCAATGTTTGGGTTAGACTATCAACCCAACTCATTGGGTTGACCGAACAACCCAATTTTCGGGGCTAATATAACTCAGTGCTGGGCTCGACCACTATTTACCCAGTGATTGGGTTGAAATTGGGTTGTTTTTAACCCAATGTTTTTTAGAGTGTACTGCCATTAGCAGGTAATAGATGCACAACACAGCAGAAAGTTGGTAACCCTTTATAATAACTACACAATTCATCAGTTATTAAGCATTTGTAAACAATTGGTAAATGGTTTGTTCATTATTTGTAAGAAAAGTGATTCAGTGGAAATGCATGGATTCCAGTTTCTTCCAGTAGCAGCAACTGGAATCCATGCATTTCTACTGAATTATTTTTGGAATCTGATCCCTTATCATACCTGTTCATTCTTACTCGTTGCTTGACTTATCGTGACTAAATTCAAGATGGCTGCAAAAGCTAAACTTCGTGAAGATACTGTCTGTATAAATCGTATTGTAAGTAAACTACCAGTGCTTTTTCAAAGTTCTCAATGTCTCGTTTTAAATGTCAGGGCCCTCGGAAGTCTACCAATGAAGTGTGGAGATACATTGAGCCTCGTAAATGGGTGTAAAACAGTGATTTATTTGCATGGCTAGCCCGATGCCGAAGCACCACTATTGAAAAAGCTGTTGGTAGCATCGGCTAACTAGCGCCAGATTTTGGAGTGCAGTGGACAAGCCGAGATGGGCTATGAGACATACGTTCACACTCGGTATCATGTTTCAATACACTTTAGGTCAATATCACACCGGAATTCTCCTTTAACCTCCTTGACACACAGATAACTCTCAGTTGAAACGTGTTTGTGCCGTTTAGTGATGTTTGCTAAAAGATTTAATATTTTTATAGGTGCTGTCTGTACTCACGCCGGTGCACCTCCATTAGATTACATGCAATCGAAACAAATGTTTTCCCCCTCGGGGGCTTTTCAGCCACGGCAACTGGGGGCGGTAACCACGATTATGACTAGTTGCCGACTGTATGTATATGTAGGCAAGCCTTTAGGAAAATAATGAATAAACACATGCACTATTGATTAGTTAGGGTGTGGATAAATGTTGTAGAAACCACTTCCAAATATTATAATTCATGATTAACTCAGGAGTTGCAAGTGGTTAGTTAAGGATATTTTGTGAGCTCATCTAAAGTGAGGACTTTCTATGCCTTTCAACACATTCACAAATTAGTTGTAAAGGTTACATTTACATTCATTAATTCAGCAGACAATTTTATCCGTACACTGTCAAAAAATGAAAAGTTTGGGCTGTTCAATTTATCAAACCATATTACGTTACAATTACATGAAACAGTCTAGTTTTGAATGAAACACATCCTTATTGTGTTTAAATAGTCACTACAATTCAGTAATCCACTTTTTCTAATTAAATCAAGTAGCCTAAGATAAGCGTATACATTGGGGGGAAAAGGAAAAGAGGGGTTGTCACATTTACTAAACCACAAAACATGTAATGAAACAAACATGTTTGTTTTTCTTTCAAACACAATGGGTCAATTGCTCTGTCAGGAGTTTAACATGCAGCTGAGCACAAAGTTGAACGTGATTGCTGTGTAACGACTCACACAGGATTAGCTGATTCCAAGTTAAACTGAGGTTAAACCAGAACTACTGTGGGCCCTATCATAACAGTCTAAAGCGCGTAGTCAAAAGCTTATTCAAATTTAGTAGGATGTCCAGTCCGCATTGGGAGTGTTTTCCTTATCAAACGTCGAGCGCCTGGCGCAACAACATACTCGACGCATCCGACCGGTAGCGCGACAATGTGACGTCACAGAAGCGCCGTAACCATTTATACTCGCGCGTCGTGGTCACGACACTAGTTGCAATATTCTCCTGAACAGAGGTGTCGCTGTTGTGAAAAGATTAACGCTAACTACGTTACACAGCAGAAGAAGCTGCGTTAAGAAACACTAGTAGCAGAGAATGTAAACGGGCTCTGCTATTATCTAGCCTCTGTGATGGTACTTCAGGCTTTGGTTGCTACTATTCACAACTACCACCATCATTATCATCTAGTTTCAAGGTGTGCGCACAGGTAGATAGATAGATGGATATATAGATAGATACTTTAGTCATCCTGAGGGAAATTTTAATAATTTAAACAGCCACACAATAAATTAATTTATGTTACTATACACCAACTGGCCTGTAGGTGGCCGGAGACAGTTTTCTGTGAATATCTTGAGAACCGTAGGGCCTAGGAGGTTCACCTTTTTTATGTATGTTGGTCTTAAGGGGGCATGTCAACCCATCCCATTACCACTTATTTCATGTATAGCGCCACCTAGTTAAAAATTAAAAAGCAAAAAATGAGGTGTTTTCATCACAATATCTCTGGCTGACAAGGTCAAAACTGCACAAAATTAAAAGTGTAGGATCATTATGACACCCTCCGAATGCATGCCAAGTTTTGTGTACTTTCGTTCATGGGGGGCCTTACAATAAAATAATTTATGTGTACATTTAGTGACGTACACCAACAAGGATTCCCGGGACACTGAAAGACCGGGGTACACAAAACTTGGTGGGCATGTAACCCTACATGGATAGCATGGAACCGTCATTTTTCGTTTTGATCTGTAGCCCCCCCCCCCCCCCCCCCCCCGCTGGACTGGACCCCACGAAAGGAGGGTAGGGCAGACACAGTTCTCTGTAAATATCTTGAGAACTGTGGGGCCTAGGATGACCATTTTTTCCGTATGTTTGCCTCCAGGGGTCATGTTAACCCATTTCATGTGCACACATGTGCACAAACAGATACACACGCACACACATACATTCACAGTAATCATACGTATGACACATACTCACACAGTAGACATATGTACGCATGCATGCACAGGCACATACGCAGGCACACACACAAGCATGCACACACACACACACACACACACATAACATAAACATGTACATGCACACATGCACACAATTCAAGAATTTCTCAGAATTATGAACAGGCAAGATGGAGGTAGGGTTGTATAAAATTAATTTGACATGTGAAATCTATGAACTAATTATGTTTTGGTACTTGTTGTCTAGTAGATACCAGTGAGAATTGAGTGTGGATAATGCAATTTAGTGAGACAGTTAGAATCATATAGGCCTTTCAGCGTGATTGATTTTTGTGGAAAAAATGTGCTGGACTGGGTGGCGGTCATATTTTGTGCCGCTCTGCGGTACATCTAGTTATGTTTCCCATTGTAGCCTAATCGTGTAATTTCTAATGTTTTGCATGGATGTGTGCTGGTGCGCATTCATGGAGGATAGAAGAATGGTGCGTTGTGCACCCGCCAATATGACTGTTGACAATGCGCTCTTAAAATAACATATAAACAACTCGCCAGGATGCAAAATAGGGCCCTCTGATTTCGAGTTTTAATCCAGCAGATGCAGTCTTAACTTAATAGTGGACGCATTTCAGCATCTTGAGGGGATATGTTTTTATGATTGTTGCGGCTAAATAATTTTTTTTTTGTGTTATAATTACCAGTAGTTTAAAAGAGATCTCGCACACTGTCCATTCCACATGCAATTATTCATTAGAACACTACAGAACACAACGTTTCGGTCTCAGACTTTCATAATTACCACCAAAAAACTTTGGAGATGTAAAGTAAATTTTAAAAGTGATAAAACGCAAATAATGTTGCAATATATCCTGAAATAGTCTTGTGGAAATCTGACATCTGATTCTTCTATCATCTCATCCACTGTGTTAATGAAATTAAATCAGTCAATCAGTTGTCGCGAATAGAACATCACAACGAGGAGCAAAAATTAGGCAATATTGATGCTGCACTTCACCCCAACTATATAACTATGGCAAACGAGGATGAGCAGTGAGACATCTCCACGGCGTTTTACGTTCATGTATACCTGGGGTGCTTAGAATAGTGGACTGCACCCACATTCCACCATGGCACCGTGCGTCATCCAACCTTTACCAATCAACATAAGGCTACATCCCCTGATATTTGGTCTGCCTAAACACAAGAAATATACACTAGGCAAAATGCATTTGTGCGGAGTAGGCACATAATTAATGTCACAACTGACTTTAACGCTTGTGAACGCTTTGCTGCCATCTTTGACATCCGGTATCTGGCGATTTTTCCTATGGGAAAATAACATGGGGATTTTGAATTATCGCACCTGTTAAACTCCCGCAGGAATGAAAAAGTCTGAAATGCAGACGTTTTCCTGAACACACTTTTGTCCTCTGCCTTTGCCTACTCTGGATACTGTGATCTCCGGTACGTGAAGGTGGCACACATAGATTTTTGCTAGCCCAGAGCTAACTTGCAATGCAACTTGCCATAGGCAGTTAGCCTCAATTAATATTAACTGGATCTCCTTATATGGGCAAAGATGGCCGTTTTGGTTATTTTTTGTAGGCGAACTTCAGAGGTCTATTTCGCCAAGCCATTATTTCTAACCTTTTCCGTTGTCTGCATAAATGGGAATTTACCTTTTATGTTTCGTATAACAGTACGATCTACTGTGCGTTCATTTATTTTACTGACAAATAATCAGTTTTACAGTACAATAGTGTGCGTTCATCATATTTTACTGACAAATAACGTTTTTTGTCGATTTTAGTTAGGCATTTGCCTATTTAAGGAACTTCTATTTTGTAGCCTTTATTGTAGGCTACTGTATCTGGTGTAATAAGTCCAAATGTAGTTGACGTTATTATTAATAATACAAATAATTCTAGCCAACAGTGTGTGTAGCCTATGTGCCAGTTTATGAATGTGTATGTGTGAATGGGGGGGAGGGGGTCGTGCATAGGTGTGTGTTTGGGGAGAGGGGTATAGTGTGTATGTGTAAGTGGGGGGTGTAAAGGTGTGTCTGTGTGTGTGTAGGGTAATGGTGTGTGTGATGTGTGTGTGTTGGGGGGGCTGTGTGTGTATGTAGGTTGTGTGTGAGGGGTATAGTGGTGTGTGGGGGGCGAGGTGGGGGGGGGTATGGAGTGTGTGTGGGTGGGATGTATCAGTATGTGTGTGTGTGTGTGTGTGTGTGAGAGTGAGTGAGAGAGTGACAGTCCTGACTATTGATGTACATGATAAAATCAAGTAAATCCAGCGATTTATTTTTTTCAGTGTAGCGATTTACACATTAACTAAATTAAAGGCCAATGGCACAACAGTGGAAGCCGGGAATTGAGTAAGGGTGTGTGTGTGTATGTGTGTATATGTACGTGTGTATGTGTGTGTGTGTATATGTACGTGTGTATGTGTGTGTGTGTGTGTGTGTGTGTGTGTGTGTGTGTGTGTGTGCGTGTGCAGAACAGAACAGTCTGACGATTACAAGAATTACCTAATTGTAACTCATATTCATCTGAGACTCAGTATGGTTAACGATGGGTATTTTTGTCTAACAGCCTGAGTCAAATAAATAATGCTTTGGTTTCTATGGGACTCTTTGGACCTATACATGCATGTCTGCTCACATTCTATAATGTTTCCAATAGAGAGTCCTGCTCATCTTTCTCAGCTTCTCGGGCCTGTCTCACCTCTTACGTTGAGTTGAATGTCATGATTGTATTGGTCATTGTTGTTGTCCATCAAAAGCACAGAATACGACTTGTTGTCCTTTCTTGTCACATTTTTGATCTGTAGATCACCAGTAGTCGTGTTCAGAGTAAGTCGACCCTTGTAACTCCAGATGAGGTCGGTTTCTAAGTGTCCTGTCTGATAAGTAGCAATTAAAGTATCATTTTGAAAAATGGCCCACTGGATTCTGGAAAGAGTCCACGTGGTCTTTCCTCTAGAATGCAATGTAACTGTGTCCCCCTCATAGGCAGTGACTTGCTCTGGCTTTGAAAGTACTGCAGATGAACAGAAAAATAATGTTATATTCATATACTGTTATATTAAGATGTTAATTAAAGACATGTACCATCAATGGCATTATCAAGAGTTAAAATAAGCTTTGTAATTTGTACAGATGTGATATTAAAGATTTGTAATATCACCTGTTATATAGCTCTATAGCTATAGGTTATAGACTTAAGATAACAATTACAAGGTGCTATTAATACTTAATAACCCTTTACAGATGAGTTGAAAGTCCATGTCACACAAAAAAGCTAGTCAACTATTTTTAGTACTAAGATACCACCCATAGAGGTGACTAATCCAGATGTAAAATACCTTTTGTTATCTTGAGTCAGAGATCTACACAGCTGATGTTCTAATAAGAATGTGATAAAACAATACACATGTGCACATAAACCTACTCTAAAAGACTGGATATACCTAGAAGTATTTCAGCTTTATAATAATGTCACCAAACACTTGTTTCTTCAGTGAACCATAACTTCCTCTAACTCTAAAGCCGACTTAACAAAGGCTTTTTAATCCTTACTCTTCTGCTGATAACAGACACTTACATCCCATATGACACACAAAAATACATCTGTTACCAATAGCAGACATTTCAGTTGTTCCAATTTACCAAAACAACATGATTAATCAAGAAAGGTTGTTGATTCAGTACTAGAGGCATTACTCAGATCATATTTAACAGGCAAAAACGTTTCTCACCTGAGTGAACATGAAATGTTCCAAATGACATGAGGAGTAACACCAAAAACATCACTAAGGTTTGTTAAGCAACAAGTTAGTTGAGCTTTTGCCTGTTATACTACACAAAGATTAATGAGAAGTCAAAGGGAGGGAGGGAACCTAGGGGGGGAAACCACAGCACTACTTCCGGTAGACATTTTCAGAACTTGTAATGAAACGGTTATTCCTGCCGTATGGTTTAAAAAACGACACTACATAAGCTGCCACTATTTAGTTTCTGAAACTTTGCCGTGAGAGCAATAGGTGATGTCTACCTATTCCACTGTGTCATATCTGTGCTGTGAAATTCTGGAATGGAGGACAAAAACACGATGTCATTTCCTCTTGACATAAAGCACAGTTTATGGGCTATAGTGAACAATGTTGTATTGTGGTTGGATATGTTCATTGAAAATGTCATAGAAATATTCAGATGAGTTAGAGAAAACAGCAAAAGCATTCTGAAGTTGATGACAGTTGGATTGAGTGAGTGCCGTTACAAACCACCAGCTGGTTCACAGAAAAATTATCCACCTAAATAGCTGCATATTTGGTATCATGTTTTAAATTTACATGACTTGTCCATGCGTTTGTTTTCACCGAGTTGTGCCAAGCTGGAAGTGGCCTCAATATCCTCTATATCAGTGAGTGCAGGCTCTTCCTCACACATGACTGTGGTCATGTAGTATTTGAGCATGCGTGTGTGTGTGTGTAAAGATCAGAAACAGGAAGAGACAATCAAGTATGTATGAGGCAAACTGAACATCATATCGCCATCATGCACTTAATAACACACGTACACGTATCAAGTTCCCCTCCGTCTTCATGGCCATCAGCTTGGTTTTAAACTGTCCCTCATATCAATAATGATTAAAAAAAGAAAAACAAAAAAGTCATTGGGATTCTTCTGTTTAGTTTCACAAAAAGAGTGTAAACTAGATGTACCGCAGAGCGGTACAAAATATGACCGCCTCCCAGTCCAGCACATTTTTCCATTTTTTCACGCTGAAAGGCCTATATGATTCTAACTGTCTCACTAAATTGCATTATCCACACTCAATTCTCACTGGTATCTGCTAGACAACAAGTACCAAAACATAATTAGTTCATAAATTTCACATGTAAAATTCATTTTATACAACCCCATGTGCATGTGCATGCATGCGTACATATGTCTACTGTGTGAGTATGTGTCTTACGTATGATTACTGTGAATGTATGTGTGTGCGTGTGTATCTGTTTATGCACATGTGTGCACATGGAATGGGTTAACATGACCCCTGGAGGCAAACATACGGAAAAAAATTGGTCATCCTAGGCCCTACAGTTCTCAAGATATTCACAGAAAACTGTGTCTGCCCTACCCTCCTTTCGGGGGTCCAGTACAGCGGGGGGGGGGGGGGGGCTACAGATCAAAACGAAAAACGATGGTTCCATGCTATCCATGTGAGGTTACATGCCCACCAAGTTTCGTGTACCCCGGTCTTTCAGTGTCCCGGGAATCCTTGTTGGTGTACGGTCACTAAATGTACACATAAATTATTTTATTGTAAGGCCCCCCATGAACGAAAGTTCACAAAACTTGGCATGCATTTGGAGGGTGTCATAATGATCCTACACTTTCAATTTCGTGCAGTTTTGACCATGTCAGCCAGAGATATTGTTATGAAAACACCTAATTTTTTGCTTTTTAATTTTTAACTAGGTGGCGCTATACATGAAATAAGTGGTAATGGGATGGGTTGACATGCCCCCTTAAGACCAACATACAAAAAAAAGGTGGACCTCCTAGGCCCTACGGTTCTCGAGATATTCACAGAAAACTGTCTCCGGCCACCTACAGGCCAGTTGGTGTATAGTAACATAAATTAATTTATTGTGTGGCCCCCCATGAACGGAATTCCACGAAACTTGGCGTGCATTCAGAGGGTGTCATAATGATCCTACACTTCCAATTTCGTGCAGTTTTGACTATGTTAGGTCACAGATACCTGCGATTACAACACCTCATTTTTACTTGTTTGTGTTTAACTAGGTGGCGCTATACATGAAATGAGTGGTTATGGAATGGGTTGACATGGCCCTTTGAGATCAACATACAAAACAAAATGGTCCTCCTAAACCCTACGGTTCTCGAGATATTCACAGAAAACTGTGTCTGCCCTACCCTCCTTTCAGGGGCTACAGATCAAAACGAAAAACGATGGTTCCATGCTATCCATGTGAGGTTACATGCCCACCAAGTTTCGTGTACCCCGGTCTTTCAGTGTCCCGGGAATCCTTGTTGGTGTACGGTCACTAAATGTACACATAAATTATTTTATTGTAAGGCCCCCCATGAACGAAAGTTCACAAAACTTGGCATGCATTTGGAGGGTGTCATAATGATCCTACACTTTCAATTTCGTGCAGTTTTGACCATGTCAGCCAGAGATATTGTTATGAAAACACCTAATTTTTTGCTTTTTAATTTTTAACTAGGTGGCGCTATACATGAAATAAGTGGTAATGGGATGGGTTGACATGCCCCCTTAAGACCAACATACAAAAAAAAGGTGGACCTCCTAGGCCCTACGGTTCTCGAGATATTCACAGAAAACTGTCTCCGGCCACCTACAGGCCAGTTGGTGTATAGTAACATAAATTAATTTATTGTGTGGCCCCCCCATGAACGGAATTCCACGAAACTTGGCGTGCATTCAGAGGGTGTCATAATGATCCTACACTTCCAATTTCGTGCAGTTTTGACTATGTTAGGTCACAGATACCTGCGATTACAACACCTCATTTTTACTTGTTTGTGTTTAACTAGGTGGCGCTATACATGAAATGAGTGGTTATGGAATGGGTTGACATGGCCCTTTGAGATCAACATACAAAACAAAATGGTCCTCCTAAACCCTACGGTTCTCGAGATATTCACAGAAAACTGTGTCTGCCCTACCCTCCTTTCAGGGGGTGCAGATCAAAACAAAAAATTATGGTTCCATGCTACCCATATGGGGTTACATGCCCACCAAGTTTCGTCTACCCCGGTCTTTCAGTGTCCCGGGAATCCTTGATGGGAATATGTATGCGAAAAAGAAAAAGAAAAAAAAATCTGACTAAGCCGCTTCGCTGCGCGGCGGTCATAATAATAACACAAGAACTATAAACCATAAACCATCCTAAACTCATAAAACCATCCTAAAAATAGCACATTATATTTTTTTATCAGTGGACCAGTGCAGAGCCTGTGCTGCTATGCTGCAACGCTTTTGATGTGAAAAGTTGTACGTGTGAAGAACCATGTGCGTGTTGACACCCTGTAAACCACTCTGAGCTCTAAAAAACACCCCCTGCACTTGTAACTTCAGGACACTTTTTTTAGTTTTGCAACTATCAAACACTATTTCACAAACAGTATTTGCACTGCATGCTAAGTTGCCATTACACTGAGCTCACTATGTGGACGTCCCCAACTCTGGGTGACAGATTTCCATATGAATTTGAAAAGGGAAAGAAAAGTGAAAGTACAACCAGCCCACACAGCCGTCATGGATTCATTGTGTGTTAGTGTGGTGTGTGTGTGTGTGTGTGTGGTTTGTGTGATGGAAACAGACAGTTGTCACATTCAACTGACAGACTTCACTCTCTAAGAGGGTGTGTGTGTGTGTGGGGGGGGGGGGATATATATGAAAGTAAGGGTGTACAATATTAGCAAAAGGGAATCATATTATGTTTTGTATATTATAGCATTTGTTTATTTTCATTAAGCTATTGATCATTAATATTGCATTGGCAATTGACATTATTGTTTATTATTGCTATTTTCCTTAAAGGGGTGGTTCAGGATTTTGGACATAGGACCTCATTTCCAAGTTAGCAAGTGTGACATTTAGTAGTGGAGACCGTTTTCAACACGTTTCATCCAGTCCTTCTGCAGAGTTCGCATGTGCTAGGCTAGTGCAAGTCATCAGTATGTGTTAGCCTGCCACTAAAACAGTCTTACCCACTCCACAGTACACCTAAGGCAAATAAATTATAACGGCAGACTATAGATGTAAATGTCTGTGTTGTCCAGTATCGTGGGGAAACCAATCACATCGGTGTATCTGATATAGGCGGGCCAGAGGTGAGCTGAACAGATGACGACAGCACTGCAACGTGAAATCCGGAATCAGTCAGTAAACATTGGACGCAGTGTTATCCAATTGCGTGTGTGATTTTCAAATGCCTGCTTGGTGCCATCCCTCGAGTTGGACCATTACATTACCCTTAATCTTTCTAGATTTCCAGGCTAACATTTTGCAGACGTGCATGCACATTTTGAGTATCAAGTAAATTACAGATGGGAAGAAAAGTATTCTTCTCATGTGAAGATACTTGAAGGTCATTTGTAAAGAAACTCTGTTGGCAATAACCAGGGAAGTGACTTGCTAGTCATTGCTAAACTAGATGTACCGCAATACGGTACAAAATATGACTGCCTCTCAGTTTTGCAAATTCTCTCTGCAAAAATAAATCACACTTGTCAATTTGTCTCCATCTCCTACTCCATCCCCTACTCTTGCAACTTTTGTATAGTGTGGGTGTGTTTATTTGTGTGTGTGTGTGTGTGAGTGCCTGTGTGTGTGAGTGTGTGTGTGTGAGTGCCTATGTGTGTGTGATTGTGTGCGTGTGAGTCTGTGCATGCGTGCCTGTGTGTCCATGTGCGTGCGTGCATATGTTTGCCTGCATGCTTACTGTGTGTATGTGTGTGCATGTGTCTGTGTGTGTGTGTGTGTGTGTGTTTATGCGTGTGAGTCTGTGCGTGCGTGCCTGTGTGTGTGCATGTGCGTGCGTGCATATGTTTGCCTGCATGCTTACTGTGTGTGTGTGTGTGTGTGTGTGTGTGTGTGTGTGTGTGTGTGTGTGTGTGTGTGTTTATGCGTGTGAGTCTGTGCGTGCGTGCCTGTGTGTGTGTGTGCATGTGCGTGCGTGCATATGTTTGCCTGCATGCTTACTGTGTGTACAGTATATGTGTGTGTGTGTGTATAAGTATATATATAAGTAGTATATATATATATATATATATATATATATATATAGTGTTTATGCGTGTGTGTCTTTATGTGTGTGTGTATGTGTGTGTGTGTGGATATGTGTGTGTAGCATGTATCTTGTGTGTGTAGCATGTATCTTGTGTGTGTTTGCGTGTGTTCATGAGTGCATGTGTGTGTGTGCATGCGTAGTGTACAGACACTAAATGTACACATAAATTAATTTATTGTATGGTCCCCCATAAACAGAATTCCACGAAACTTGGCATACATTCAGAGGGTGTCATAATGATCCTACAATTTCATGCAGTTTTGACCATGTCAGCCTGAGATACCTGCGAACAATGGTTCCATGTCATCCTTGTGGGGCTACATCCCCACCAAGTTTCGTGCACCCCGGTCTTTCAGTGTCCCAGGAATCATTGACACAAAATCACTGAAGAAAAAAAAAATCCGGAAGACAAAAAACTCTGATTAAACCCATATGACCGCCACTTTGCTGCACGGCGTCATTATAAGTCGTTAGGATACCAGGAGTGAGTAACTAGGGTTAATTTCTGTTTCAGAGTGGGAGGTAAACAAGACCAAGTCGACAAACCGTTTCACTTCCATCCTCTGGTTGATTTGTGGCGTTTGTAAATGTGATGCTGACTGTTACCATCATCTTTTGTGTGTACCTTGTACTTAATTGTACAGTAAGTCACTTGATAAAAGCATCAACTATGAATACATATAAGGTAATGCTGAGATGTTTTTCCTTAAACCTGCAGTGTAGATTCCTTAAACCTGCAGTGTAGATTCCATTGTAGGTTCACTATGACAGTATTTTCAGGTCAGTAAAGTGGGAAGTCACTGTCTCTTGCTTCAGATGAAACTGATGTAAGTGAGAGGTCCGTCCTGTGGCTGCCCCCACAGACATTTGTCTAGACACTGCCTACGATTAGGGCCCTGTGACCACTTCCTTTCCAATTAATTAAAAGCTTTGCCTTTGTTTACCCACTTTTTTTTTTGCCCAACCTTGTGACAATTGCCTATATGTCACGCACTTCCGGGAAGCCTTTTCAGCCAGCACAAACATTTCCAATCGACCATCACCTGCATTGTTTTAGCGTACCTGTTTACACGGACCCGGTTGGGTGGGTAAACAGTGCAACTCTTTATTGAATTGAACAGTGCAACTCTATTCGACACACCCATAAATCCTTCAGCCCCCCCCCCCCCCCCCAACTTTGGTGCTTCCCTACCTACTAGCTAGTGTATATCCTTAGCAATGTGTAGATGCAGAATATTGTGTCCAATATTAGCTGTGCATAGTCCTATACACACCAATTGAGCCAACAAAAAATGCAAAAATAGAGACTTTTGTGTAATTATTCCATATTTTGTGTAGTCATTCTATATCAGAACCCCTGACATACAAGCTAAATACAAACAAGAAACTTTAGTGTTACCTTTCATGTGAGTCTATGATTATGCTTCTACACCAAGGGGTTCATATACACCAAGCCTTTTATTGTCAGTATCCATTTTGGTCAACCAAAATTGGGCATTTTGCAAAACGCATGGGCATACCTTTACAAATGCATCTCTCATTCATCTCTTCTATATTGATCTACTTTTACACACAGTATTACAAGACCTGGTGCTAGGGCTCAGTTGTGTTTCTCAAGTGACTTAGAGGACTGAAATGTGGTCAGTTCAAAGATGTTTGTAACGGTAGAGAGAGAAAAAACAATTTTCTAGCCTCTGTAACTCTGCCAGCACTTCACACATTTTTTTCTGATTGCCCTCTGAAGTAGGCACAGTGCAATTTTTTTTTTTGGGGGGGGGGCCTAGAAATGGCTGAACCCATATGGATTTAACAGTGACATGGAGGTGGGGATTTCACTACAACCACCATAGCACCCACCTGGCTGATGCATGCAGCTACCTTGCACCAGAATGCTCACCACACACAGCTTGAGAGAAAGGGAACTACAGTTAACCCTTGTAAGGTGTTAACATTTTTGTTACTCAGCCGACGTTCCCGGGTCTGGTGGACCCACTACATTATTAGGCTTTTAAATCAATACAGCCATAACAATTTATGTAAAAATACTTAATACAGATGATTACTTTAGTTCAATTACCAATGATATAGACATCATTTATGGTTCATATTTGCCATTTACCCTTGTGAGATCACATATAATAATCATTATATATAAATATTTATAATCAGTGTGTTCCACTGCTATACTACTGGCTCCGCCCTCCTACGTACTTCCACTCAATTTTCATTTTCCTTCGTGAAAGTCTCTGTATATTTCCTGCTATACTGGAACTAAATTTGATTAGGAAAGGAACCATGTCACAGTTAAGTTCGCAGTAGTTTAGTTTTAAGCTATAAATCCATGGATCCTGGATAAAGAGGAAAGACATGCATTGGGACAACTCCTAACAGCAGAGGTAGCTGCGGGGCGGGGTTAGGGTATAATAGCACAATAGCAGGCTACCAAGATGCATTGTTATACATGTTGCAGCCTAATACTTATTCCAGTATCATGTCCTACTGTAATGCATGTTCTGCGTGTAATTTCTAGTCCATCGAGAGTAGGTGTGTGTGTGTGACAAAAAGAGAAAACAGTCTGAGACCAAGAAATATAAAAATATACCTCGGCCTCTTTCCCCACCTAAAAATGTAGAGTTGACCTACAGTATATGATTGCGGTACATTTAGGATCCCTTCAATTCATATTTCCGCACCAAAGATGGAATTTCACCTAGATTGACAGATTGAGTCGGACTCCACTGACCAAAAAGCAAAAAAAATAGAGACACAGTAGATGAGAATCATTTATTAAAAAGGCTTAACAATTTAGTTCTAAAATTATCAAATAAAAAAAGAAATTCCTCACACAATAAAAAGAAAATCTACAAATCTCTTTACAACACACCATACATTTTGTACTTTAAAGAAAACAAAGATGTTAAAGGCTTAGCTTCATTTTAAGACATCAGATTGATAAAAATGAGGCAAACAAATACAAAAAATACAAAACTTCATTAACTATGCGCATGCACCGGCTCTAAGAATGAAATTGCAAGTTTGTTTTTTATTTTCTGCACAAGATTACTTTTCCAATGCTCAGTTTTCAAAACACTACATAACTGTATAAAAACTCCAGCTCCAGCCTCATAAGTATAAAAAAACAGACAAACAAAAAAATCTTTCAAAGGTTATATACAAAAGGAAGAGCGAGAGGGAGAAGGGGGGGGGGTCTACAGTGTCTCAGAGCTGCCAAACAGTGCATACACACATCTCTTTCTGCTCATATGAAAGAGGAAGCCAAAACAGTTATTGGTTCCTGTGAACTTTAAGGCAGAAATGCATACTTGCAGTGCATTCCGAAAACAAATGAGCAAAAACAATACCAGCAGAGGCCTTGAGCCGCTACTTTTTTGTTTTTGTTTCACAGACTGACCTCCCTGCCATGTCAGCTGGAGACAACAGCCAATGCTAGCTACATGGGGTTGCTAGTGTGCGTTGCATAAAAGTGTTAGGAGTGTGTATGTGGTGTGGTTGAGTGGATGTTGTGTAGTCATGACAACTTAAATGTCACTGGTCACAATGACATGGTGACCACATAGGAGTGCCAAAAACACCTCCCTAACAACCAAACCAACAGTTAATCACACACACTTATGCACACAAGGCTACATGGAGTAGTTCATTTTGCTTGTTACCATGTAGGAGATACATGAAAGGATATAATACCATGTTGTTCTGCTTCCTGACAGTTTATGGAAGATGTCCACCTTATCTCCTTCACATTTTCACAACAGTTTCCTCCGCAGTGCAGCGTCATCCCGTTGGAGGGGGAGCGAGGGAGTATCGTGGGTGGAACCATTTTAAGTGATCATGCTTCTGAGAATCCACAGTCATTTACAGGGTGAGAATAGAACAGCTGATGCTTAAAAAAAACAGGTTGCACAATCAGTTAGCAGAACTATTTTTTGAAAATGTTGAAAACATACAGAGTAAGTAGTACAGACAAAACGCTGCAAGACATTCAAGCCTCGCTCCACAGCAAAGAACAGGGTGGGGGGTACAACTTTGACAGCCCTCTTGGTCAGTGTGAAAACTGGTGAGACACAGTCCCAACGGACCGATGATATGATGGAGCACTTTTGAGTGTCTGATGATTGTTCAAACTCCTTCGATTGAAAAAAAAATGTAAAGAAAAATAAAACAAAAACAAGGTAACTCCCCACGCAGATGTCACTCAAAGCGATTGTTATTAACCTTATAAAGCATGATATTAAGCGTAGGCGCCTTAACAGATTTTTTTTTTCCAAAATAGCATTCACAGTTTCCAGGTAGTGTCAAAGAGATGTGTAGTGGAAGTCCAGCTTGATCCAAAAAGTGTCATTACACACTAAATACGTTTCTGAATAAGGAAATTGCGAAATGGTAAACAGTATAAGCAGTTGGTTCCAGTCAGAAGGAGCAGATTTCTTCAAAGGGTATAGGGTAATGTTGATTTAATGTGCTTTGTGATTTCCTTTATTGTTGTTTTGTGTTGTTGTTGTTGTTTTAGTGTTGGAATTACAGTGATGTCAGTCAGCGTAGAGAAAATGCACTAAAACCGTTCAGTCTTCGTGTCGCCTGGAAAAGGTCAAATCTGAAGACACTAAGGAGCAAACTATGAGCTTATGGAGATTCTCCAGATCAGCTGGAGAGACTTAAAAAAAAAAAAAAAAAAAACAGTCCCCTGTAAAGGGAGAAAGTCACTGGAAGATAAAAAAAAATGAAGAAATAAAATCTATGAGACATGATGTGATGTTAAATCGGGGCTGAAGAGTGGTTCTATCCCTCTACATCCACTCTCATTTCCTCCTTTCTTTGTAGTCACTTCACGCCAACTTCACTCCTCCGTCTGACTCTTTTTTTACTCATCAGCTCTCTCTCCGCCCACCCCTCCATCTTGTGACAATCTTCTCCTTCCTTTTTCTTTCTCTCTCTCTCTCACTCTCTTTCTTTCTCGGTCTCAAACAGAGGTTTCGGACTGCAGCCGCATCACAAACTTGTGACTCTTGGGGTCGATGAACTCCTCCCCCAGGTTGAGGAAAGGGAGCGGCGTCACTGTGACGACCAAGGCAAAGTCGAGGCGTCGCAGCGAGAAGACTTGGCCCTGGCGCAGGGCGCTGGTTACCGGCTCCTCGCTCACCAGCGTCCACTGACGCCCTCTGCCGTTCTCACGCTGGTACTGCAGGGTGGGCCCAGGGCTGAGGTACCGCTCCAGGAATGCCTGAGAGAGGGAGAGAGGGGTAAAGACTTACAGTAAATCCTGCAATGTTGTGGGTACTCAGTAATAATAAAAAAACAAGTTAATTCGAAATGATAACTCCGGTAGACCAGAATCCTCTTCCAAAAACAAGTTATCTATTACTACTACGGGATCATGCACGCATGGCATCGATCTGGTGGCGATGTTGTACATCAGCCACCAAAAACAGCTTTTTGTCGTCACTTGGCACGTTTGTCTCTTAATACTTAATATAACACTGCTGATAAAGGTGGAAATATAGCATTCACACGATCAACATACTGTAACTGTAGATCAAATGTTTTTTAATTTCTTGTACAAGCAACCGCCCTTCCGATGATCATTTCGAAAATCTCTCTGCATGTTTTATCTCCATCTTAAGGAAGCACTCCTCTTTTAGCCTGGCGGGCCATCCTATATCATTGAAATGTATAGTCTGGCATCGAACCATTCACCTCGCTTAATCCAAGGGGCGGGCAGAGAATTGTCTTTCAAACTGCCTAGGCATGCAATAGGCCAGCGCTACGACCATATCCGTATCCGGTCGGCAAAACGGCAAATACATTTGAAAAATTGAATAACATCCACGGTGTTAGCCAATAGAAATCCCTATGGTTTGATACTAGACGTACAGGCTGAGCAAATTAATTTGCCGCCGCTAGGGTGCGTCTAGATTTCTAGGCTACTCCTCTTTCACTTCCTCTCCATGTTTTACTCAACCAGACTTGTTACCAGAGTCACAAATGGGTGACTGACAAGCACGCTATGATAGCTCGTTCAGCCTAGGAAGAAAAAAAAAAAAAAAAAAAAACATTGCTTATTTCCCCCTGCTGTCACTTGTTTCCCCCTACCAACGCTACGAAATTCTGACATTCATCATGGCAGAGCCGGCGAAAAGAAGCAGAAAGCAAGTAAACCGTTGTCAGAGGAACAGGGAAAGAGGAAATGGTAGGATGACCGAGTGAGAAGTGTCGTAAAATATATACTCTGAAGCTGTAGGGGGAGCTCTGTAGAGAAAACAGCGAGCAAAAAGCAATAAAACAGCGAAAAAACTGGCAAAACGGCATAGGGTAAAAATCCTACACATACAGGCTGTACATACAGTACACACGATTGTAAAATAATTCAGTTGGGCAGTGAGCGACTCGCTGGCTGCGTGTCCGCGGCTTGCGCTTTACCTTCGGCGTCATGTTGTGGGTGATGCAGAACTGCAGGTGGGCGATGATGCTCTCCATGCTATGGTAGGGCTGCTGGCGTGTGGTGCGCAGGTACTTCTGCATGGCCCGGGCCATAGGCGCAAAGATGGCCTGCGCTGCCTCCCGCGGGTCCATCACCTCGCGCGGGTGCTTGGGCGACGAGGCCGCAGGCTCGTCCTCCTGCAGCCGCTTGATGTGGGTGAAGGCTTCCTCTACTGCCACCACCAGTCTAAAAGGAGAAAGCAAAGTATAATTAAGTAAATTAAAGGAGAGGCACAGTGGTGTTCGTGAGTTAGCTACTTTAAATACAAGACAGTACAGTACTTTAAGATGGTGTTAGACAGTGGTGTTAATATTGACAAAAGGACTAGAGGTTGAGCGAGTGTTTGTTTAGAGGAAAACAGGAATCCAATTAATTCTGGTAATCAACACTAAAGATTTAATGAGAAAATATTTTAATCGTAAAAGCACCAATTACTGGCCCTTTCGTTCGAAAATTCTAAAACAACGATGTATTTTAATACTTCAAAATAACATTTGATAAATGAACCTTACATTTTTCAGTAGCCATAGGTGTGTAGATTTGAACCAAATCTGGTTTGGTTCTCACCGGGGCTTTTACTGCCTGAAATATCTAATTTTGTTTACCACGCTCGGAGGTTAGTGCTGGCGGGTCGCCCATTTCCGACCTTTCTCACATCAACGGTTAGACCAAGAATTCAATGCAAATCAAAATTCCACTGGAGCTCCAAGCGGATTCGTGCACGCAGCCTTACAACACTGTTTACAGCTCTTCGAGTCACAGTAAAATGTAATTTATGGTACATCGCTAATTTAGATACACTTATGGTGTGGGTTCTTGCGTTTCTTTAGGAATCCGCCGTCTTGGTTTGTATAGAAATTAATATTAAGTGACGCAAGATACATACACGCAAGAGGTCAGAAATACGGGATGGTCGGTAATAGGTGACGTTCCAATACTTCCCTTGCAGGTATCTAGACCCTTATGTGTGCAGATATGTGCACAGACATAGCAAAGACACATTTACTTTTAAAACATGATGGCGTTTCGGTGCACCGAAACTGAAGGAATTAATTTTAGTACAGTACTAGTGCTAGTAGCAGTAGTATTTGAAGCAGTATTGAGGTAGAGATATGCAAACGATGAAGATGGTATCCTTCTCAGTGTATAGATGTTACCCTAACTGCAGTGCTTAGAAACTAACAGTGAACTGAACCTAACAGTGTATAGAAGATGAAAAAAAAAACTGAAGGCAGAGGAGCACTCTTGTAGTGTGGCCCAATTTCACATCAGAACAGCCCTCAGACAAACAGGTGCAAGCATGTAGACCCAAGTACTCCACCACAAAACACCCACAGGCGCACACACCCGCAGACGCACACACCCGCAGACGCACACACCCGCAGACGCACACACCCGCAGACACACACACACCTGGCCTTGCGCTTGCGGACGCGGCGCTCCATCTCGGCCTCCTCGTAGTAGTACTCATTATGGGAATTGTCCCGCCTCCGTGCTGCAGCTGCGATCATGGCCCGCGACTGGCCAGTTGAGTTATTGGTGCTGTTCTCTGTCAATCAATATGAGAACGGCGCAATCAATGGCATGGACCCAAGGGAATTACACAGGATTGATACTGCACTTTCACAGACAATGACAAGGGGCGAGGGTGACAAAGAGGTCAACGAGCCAGAAAAGGTCAGACAAAGGGGAAGACAGCAAAGAGAGAGAGAGAGAGAGAGAGAGAGAGAGAGAGAGACCGATATAGAATGAAGGTGGAATTGAGAGTACTTCAGATGGACAAAGACAGAGAGATGCAGACATCTGGATGAATTAGGGAACATGTGGAGGCGGACAGACATGAATTCAACTCTCACCTTCTCCAAGTGAGTAGACTTTGAAGCCAGACATCTTTTTCGAGAGGATTGATTTGGGCAGGTTGAGCAACGCCGGGTTGTAGACAGGGAAGTCGCTGTAGTACTGGTCAAGGACCCACACAGCTGCACGCTGGATACTACAAACAAACAAATAAAATGCCAGGTGTTCATTTGCATTAGTGTCAGCCATCTTAATCATCCTCAGCATCTACAGCCCACAGCGGAGTGTCAAGCCCACAGTAAAGCTCAAGAAGAACCAATTGGCATTCTTCATTTTTACAATGACAATAACATACTTATATATTTAATCAGAGATAATCTATCAGAGTTGAGAATTATTTCTGCCCAGAAAATAAAATTATCAGCAATATCTACTTAATTTAAAAGTAATTTCAAAAAGTGGAAAAGCCCAATGAAAAGCTTCAAAGTTATGGCATTGCTTCCACCTAGTGGTAAAACTGGAGGACAGCAACATAACTGTTAAAACCCCATGCATAGCCAACAAGCAATCATCAAACAGCTAGGCTGTAGGAATTTCACTGCCAGTTAGAAACTGTGAACTGTGCTTTCTAAACTGGTTGTTTTAACAGTTTAAGAGTAAGACACAGCTGTGTGTCAACTTAAATGTGAATACAGTCATGAGGAAGGTTTGGTTGATTTGCTGCAAAACAATCAGAAAACCAGTGGCACGATTTGAACATACATGGGAGCTGCCAACTAAGGACCTATATAGGTCAATGTTAATGTTTGACTAAAACTCACTAGACAGCAATTAACAGTCTATGTGACAATACCAATGTTTTCCCATAAGATACTTAATTTATTACTAATTGTGTATCAAGCTTATATAAAACAAAGTAATTCATATTTTATGTAAGATAATTACTTTACTACTAATTGCTCATTGATTACTTTGTGTAGCTAATTCATTGATCGACGATGAGGATGCTGTTGGTAAGGTTTGTGATTGCTGAGGTCTGACTCTGAGCACAGTGATCTCAGGAGACTGATCAAGACACCAGACACCCCCACACGAGGGCATATCCAATGACCGCACAATCTCAAGAGAGACAAAACAATGAGATCAGAGGTCTTTGCCAAGACCTGCCCTTTTCTTCGCCGTTACCAAAGAAACACACATACAAATACAAACACAAACCAGGAAATGTGTATTAACTTGGTGTCATATGAAACAACACAGCGAAAAAAAATAACTACTTTTTTGGCTAATTACATCACGTCTGTGATGACCTTAGGAACTCAAACTTCTCACTTCTCCCTTGTTTTTCACCTGGACAGCCGGTCGAAATAAACTTGCTATCTGCCCTCTGTCCACACCGACACCAATTTGTGTTGGATAAGTGTCTGGCACCAACACTTTAACTTCATTTCTTTGTAATTTCTTTGCCTGCATAGTTTCTCAAATCACCAGGTCTGGTCTGCATGACTGTAAAGTATGACCCAATTTCATTCTCTCTCCCTCTCCCCAGCTCCTATCTAGCTACACAAATACCTCAATTCTTTAGCAGCACTGTAGCAGCTAGCTACACAAATATCTCACAAACACACACAGACATGGTTAGCACTGTAGCAGCTTGCCCCACTGGTGGCAGGCAGGCAGGCATGCACACGGGCCCGCAAGCACAAACAACAGTCTAACACAAATCTTATTTTGTGTCCCCTCCAACATTTACACTCATATTTTTACCCATTCAACATAAATGCACACTGCTTCTATTGTTACCACACACACACACACACACAGAGAGCAATTTTGGCCCGTTTTAGTCAGACCCAACAATCTGTACAATTGGACCAAATTCCCGTCCGATTCGTCATGCAGTTTGAGCTGGCTCGCGAAGACGCAACAATCAACATTCCAGCACTGGACCAATCTAGTTGGATTTCTGGCATGTCACCCTTCAAACACACACACACACACACACACACACACACACAAAGACACAAAGACACACACACACACACAAAATCCTCCCTGGCTCACCTGAGGTGTCCGACGTTGTAGAAGCGACTGGCTCCGTCGGTGGTGCGGACGACCTTGAGGCAGAAAGCCGGCTGCAGCTGCCGGACCTCCAGCAGCACCAGCGCCAGGTACTGGATGAAGAGCAGCGCGTCCACCAGCGACGCCGCGTAGCCCACGATGCCCCGGTAGTCGCGCTCGCGCGGCTCCAGCACGCGCACGCCGTAGAAGAGCCAGTAGGACGCCACGAAGAGGAAGAGAAGCGCGGCCAGGAGGCCGCGGAAGACAAAGAGCCGCGGCAGCGAGGCGCGGGGCGGACGCAGGAAGAGCGCCCACGACGAGAGCGCCAGGACCAGGAGCTTGAAGGCCAGCGAGACGTAGAGGCCCTCGCAAGGCACACCGCAGGGCTCCAGCTGGTCGCGCCACAGCAGCTGCGGGAGGAGGAGGAAGGCGAGGGGGGTGAGGAGAGCGAAGAGGCCCAGAGCGCCGCTCAGGGCTGGCCCGGCGAAGCGCCGGCACTCCAGCGGCGAAGAGTCCTCGAGCTCCTTGGAGGCGCGCGTCAGGTCCTCGTTGGAGACGCTGTGCTCCGACGTGCCGGTGACCACCGTGGTGGTCTCGCCCCAGTTGTCATCCTGATGGGCAGAGAGAGAGAGAGAGAGAGAGAGAGAGAGAGAGAGAGAGAGAGAGAGAGAGAGAGAGAGAGAGAGAGAGAGAGAGAGAGAGAGAGAGAGAGAGAGAGAGAGAAAAGAATAAAGAGTTATCTTCATTGAATTAATATCCTTTTCTGATTGGCTGGTGGGGTGGGGGGGTGGTTCTGTGTATCGGAACACCTGATCTGGTAAAAAAAAGTTTAATCAGCTTTCCATATTAATGCTTTTTTGAAATGTAACTACAACAACCATAGTAAACAACGGATGAACTAGGAAGATGGCTTGGCTTGCAACAATGGAATAAACCATAGCTAAGCTAACCTACCGCCATCACGGTCAGTAACAAAAGAAAGTCGGGTGCATTTTAAACTGAACCACAAGTTTCCTTTCTGTGCTTGCCTATGTACATAATACTGTATACGAGTAGCAACCGGGGGATAAGCGGGATAACGCCCTTCGAGGTGTCCCGGTATATGGAGTTAATGGACGAGGCGTGGTGTTCTTCACCTCGCCTATTAATTCCTTATATTGGGACTTCCTTGGCAGCCATTACCCCTTACATAAAGGGGGAGAGAGAGAGAGGAGGAGAAAAAGACAACTGTAGACAGACAAACAGTCAGAGAAAGATAGACACAGAGGCATAAATGAAGGAGTAGGAGAGGAGAGGGATTGGGAGAGAGATAAAGTGGCACATATATACAGACAGTGAGAGAAGAGACCCACATAGATGAAAGGAGAGATACACAGAGAGAGAGAGAGAGAGATGAAGCAGTTGGAGAGAGGAGGAGAGAAGTGGGGGATGGGAGAGAGTGTGAGAGAGAAAGATGGTGAAGTACACTGAAAAACAGAGAGGGATAAAGTGATAGAAGAATGGAAGAATGGATTTGTATGGGGGGAAGGGAGAGACAGAGCGAGTAAAAGAAAAGAGAGATGGCGGAAGATGAAGACAAGGGAGAAGAGGGGGTACATCAGGAAATGGCAACAAGAAAGAGGGAATGGGGTAAAACGGATAGAGATGAAAGAGGGAATGGGGTAAAACGGATAGAGAAGAAAGAGGGATGGGGTAAAACGGATAGAGATGAAAGAGGGATGGGGTAAAACGGATAGATAAAAGGCGGGGAAAGATAAGAGAGGGGGAAGGGGGAAGAGAGAAAGAGGAGATAATTAATTAGCATCGCTCCAGGTCTTAACATGATCCTGCATATTAAAGAAACAGGATTTTGAGCAAAGGAAACAAAAAAAATCAGAATGGTGCATAACCCTAATCATGATTAATCTGATTATATGTTTTCTTACCTTAAAGATAAGCTTTGAATCTCTAGCAAAATGCTTAGTTCTCTAGAAAAAAAAACCCTAAATATGTTTGCAAATGCTGCAAATATTATCATCCTCCTCCTCCTCCTCATCCTATGTTATCTAAGAAATGTTACCATAATGCGTAGACCCAATACTATGAGGCTCTTTATATTTT
>NC_055974.1:17380179-17392679 GCF_018492685.1 Alosa sapidissima
GTTACAACATTTGGACAGGAGGGGAAAAAAACAGCATACTGACAGCTGAACAAAGCTGTGGTTTCACAAATAGGTCTTTTTTTTTTTTGGGGGGGGGGGGGGGGGGGTTACTTATTGTAACAAAACCAGACTATTACCCCTGGTGTCAAACATGTAACATTTGGGAAACCGCTTCATGGGCTGCATTATGTGGTGTATGTAGGTGTGGCAATAGATGTGTTTTGTTGCTGGTGTCAGGTGTGTCTTCCAACGCAACTATACTGTTACCTATTATTCAATGTCTTCTCTGACCCATTTGGCTGGACTATCCTATCCTGTCCGGAGAGTCTAATAAGATGTATTGAGGGAAAGAAAAGCCCTGACCTACAGTGCTATCCTTTAGGTAGCCTGGTAAGACTTAAAATATAATGGAAGAAATGGACACACTTGGACAATTATAGAATTAAGTATAGTAGCCACATTGCTAGCATTTCTTTGGCTTATTATGGCAATACAATAGGCTAGTCCAATAGCCTACACTGCATTAATTCTGGTTTTAGGCATACAGTAATGGGCTGCTTGTCGTTAGTAAATGTGTGTGCTGCAGGCCTAAATGATTTTCTATTAACAGTTCTAAAAGACTGACCAAAGCACACGGAACTGTGGGAGCACCAGACTTGCTCTCCATGGACGATCATCATTCTAATGAAAATCGAGCCCGAGGCTTCAAGGCCTTCACTTGGCTGACACAGTAACCCTAATCCCACTCGCCCACATTACAACAGTAGTCTAGGCTACAGGAGTAGCAACCAAGGGTAAAGGGAAAAGTGATCAATTTGTAAGTTTTCCATCCTAGCTACAGTAATTCCGACAGTAGGCTACTGGAAAAAGAAAAATGGCAGGCAAGACAATGCAACTGTAACATATTGTTACAAAGTATCGTTGGTCGGGCATGCTTCTCGGCACTTCATTTGCAAGTGACTGCTCCTAAATCAACATGAGAAGCAACAACTCTGGCAACACGTAGCCTATGAATGGGCCCATGGCCTAAGAATGCGTTAAGTTTTCTGACTGCCACTTCCTGATGCATAATTTACCAAAGGATATTGCAACTGAGTTATGGAAGAAGGTAGGCTAGGGTGAGAATATTACCTATAGGGGGATCATTTGGTTAGACCAACGCGCTAAAAGAGGACATTTGCTGAGGCTTGATTATAATCTTCAATCCCACGTCTGTACTTCACTGAATTTGGCGTGATTTCCCCTACAAACGGCTCAAACGCGAGTCCATTAGTGCCACCTTAGCAGAGGATGAATAGCCTATAATCACTCGTTTGAAACAGCGGTCTATGAAGGAAACCGCTTTATCACAATATCGCCTACTAGACATCTTAAGTTGTATAGCCTACCCCATAACATAATATTTAATGCATTTGTTGTATAGTGAATGAATCCATATCAATGGAAGGCACTTACCCTTTCTCCAAGTCGTTCTCCAGTCAATTGAGGGGTAGTGCGGTTGCCACACAAAGAGGGATCCTAGCACAACTGTTGTGGCAAAAAAGGTTGAGGGAAAAATCTTTCTTTGGGAATTCGTTTTGCCGGGTAAATAGAAGCGTTGTAATTTTCAGTCGTTGCGCATTTACATCAAACCACATGCAAAAAAATCTCCCAGATTCATCTACACAATACAAAGGCCATTATACGCATCCCAGTCTTGGTGTCCGCAGCGGTAGGCTACTCTGCCCAGAGTCCTGCTGCGTGTGTGAATACTATCATTCATCACCCAAATGCCTGCGAGACAGCGAACCGCTTTGCCGGTGAACAAAAAATAGCTGGAAACGTGATTTGGAGTGCAATTTAGTGTGTTGGAATTTTGGTCACCTGGATTAAAGCCACAAGCGATGTTGCCGATATAGTTTAGGTTGTAAATTCCTCGTTAATGGCCGCAACAATACGTCGAGGGATTGGGTATATTCCTACTGATTCTTCCCAAAACTCGCACACTGCATGTCGAGGGCAGAGTGCAAAATTCCAAGGAAGCGCAGAACTAGATCCAGTCTTCCTTTTGATCGTGTTTCCAAACAGTGTAATTATGCGATACAAAAGTTCTGATTCTCGTCGACCAAATAGAGTCGGTTACCCCTCTATTATTATACAAACTCACATATTTCCGTCTCTGCTTCATTCAAACACAGGCTACAGCGCCTCCCAGCCCCCGATCAATGGCCCCTTCCTCCCCCACGCTTCGCAGAGTGCTCCGCCTCCAAAAACTCCTCACAGACAACTAACCCCCCTTCCCTTCCTCCCCTAACTCTTTTCAGTCTCGCTGCTCGCCCTTTCACAATACTGATATTGATCTTCACTTTCTAAGCTTTCCTCTGCCGAGCTTCTATTTTCCATTGGCTTGTGTGTGAGTGGTATAACAACATGGTGAGGCCAAACTAAAGCACAATCATCTGGATAGGGCCCGGCCTACCTATAGCCTACGTGACGAGAGTTCACTATGCTGATCCGTTTAGATGGTTAAAAGGGACGCGCGGACACACCCATCCAAAGAAAACAATTGAAGGCCGTTCTTTGGCATACACAATAGCGGTGGTCGTTTTCTGCTCGTTAACCCAAAAGGCACGAAACCTGAGACCAAGTCATAATGACCTAATGATTATTTACATCCTTTTTATCCCTGACCAGAATATTGCATACAAAAGACCATTTAATTTAATCAATTGTACGTCTGACAACAAAGTCGAATACACAGGGTCACATTCTAAAATTAAGTCTGAAAAACTATTCCAGTCTACAGCACATTTCTAAAGGGATGAATAAAAAGTGCCCCTCGCAGAACGTTAAGTTACCATATCAATCAATTTCTTCAGAAAGGCTAGGCAACGCAGTCTTGTAAGATTTAGTTCAGTTCTTGAACTTGGAGTGGACATATGTTGTAAACTAGCAAGTCGTTTTTATAAACGTAAAAAGGTGTGAATTGAAGGAGTCATTGACAGTTTATCAGTCAATCTGTGAACGCTAGGCCTATGTCTAATATGTTTATTTTTTACAAATGATCAATCAACCAATAGTGAACAAGACTTAATTTGAATATAACTTTTTCAAACGAAAAGGCACATTCCCAAACACATTGTAAAGTATTTAGTGCAACTGACACTAAGCCAGATATCTAGATATCCATACCTAAAGTTCACCTCTTTGGGTGTTTGGGAATCGAGTGGTGACAACCTGTGAACACAAGCTGAAACCAACCAACCAGATGTCTATTGCCTGGGAATACAAGTGAGTCAGTGAGTGATTAAGTTCTTTTTGTGTGTTGTATCAGCAGTAGAAATGGCTACAACACACATCTGTTCCCTCTTATTTCATGACATTTTTGTGCAAGAGCGGTGTGTTTTAAAGCATGCTTGTGGCTCTTTTGAACTGAACACTTCATAGCTTTTAACTCTGACTATGTGTATGGTCTCTGTCCCAGATGACCATTCATTCACTCCTCAGGAACGAGCACGGGTTGGCCGATTCAGCTAGCTGGCCTCACACATCAGCAGAATGTCATTTTTGAGCGGCTGTTCAGCAGAGCAGAAGGCCCTCTCTCTCTAGGAGCGTGTGCGGACGAGACGCTCCATGACTCACGCACGGTTGTGGTTTACCATCGGTGCCTCCAGAGTCATGTATTATTCACAGTCTGGCCTTCTGCCTAGTCTTCTATTGTGCCATCAAAAGGTGAGATAGGAAAAAAAATCTCCTAGCATTAAATTATTAAGTGATTTGTGGACACCACAGAGCAGACATTACATGAAGGACTAAAGAGTGGCTTGAGATTCAACACAGCAAATTAGATATTTAATAACTAAGATCTGGTGGGATTCCGAGGCTAAAAGTGGGCCTAGTTGAATGTCAATAGTTTCAATGCTAGTCCCAACTTGACCTTACCTGACAAATCACACAACACAAAACAGATTGAAACATGACACATGAGATTTTTTTTTTTCCCGAAATATTTTTTTTCTTTTTAATGTCACAAAAACAAATGAGTCTTTAACACGAGTTCATTTTTCCTTCTGTGTGGCTAACAACCTCACCATTGTTTTTCTTAAAAACAGGGGAGGGAAAATAATTTACACATCTTTTGTCATCTTTATCCATATCTACAAAAATAAAATTGAAAAAAGGACTAAAACTTTACAGAAATGAACATATAAAACAAGGTGTGATTTTCTATATTACATGAGTGGGCAAGATTTAAAATAATAATAATGATAATAATAATAATAATAATAATAATATAAATCATAATAAGTAGAGATGTGTAAGATCACAGTAGTTCGCACCAAGTCAAGATTCACATGTGCAGCTTATATATATATTTATATATTAAAAAATGGAGGTGAGAAACAACATGAAAGAGAAAGAAAAGAAAGGGAAAAAAGGACTCATGGCAGAGAAAAGAGGTAGAGACGAAAGGAAGAGGAGGTGAAGAAAAGAGGTAGAGACGAAAGGAAGAGGAGGTGAAGAAAAGAGGTAGAGACGAAAGGAAGAGGAGGTGAAGAAAAGAGGTAGAGACGAAAGGAAGAGGAGGTGAAGAAAAGAGCAGGGAGGGAGGAACAACATGAGGGAGAAAAAAAAGGAAAGATAAATAGAAAAGAGAAATGAGAAGAGAGGGCCTTACAGTTTTCCCCCCTGAGATGTGCAGTATTGATCCTAATGGACCTCCCCTAGTCCTCTTCCGAGTCCGAAATTCCGGTCTGTTCCGCTCATACCCCTTTAACCACCTTTCCCACTGTCTGTCCAGCGCCTCTCATCTTCCACTCTATTCTCCTTCCATCGTAAATGTATTTCTCTTTTTTTTTCCATTGTTGTTTAATAAGGTTAAATATGTGTGGGAGACCCGAGAACTAGAGAGATTTCTCGTCTCCGTGGAAATCTACAGTTACGCGACCCAGTCTTAGGAGTCCTTATCCCTTTGTGTACCCGTGAGCCCCCAGACTGGTGCCTGGGATCGAGGGCAGTAGTGAAAAGGCCTGCAGAAGGTTGAAGTGGGTGGGGTGGGCTGGGGGTCGGGGTCTTGGCCTGGGATCAATGTTCACAGTATTTACACATACAGTTGAATCGTCTGCTATGAAGTTGGGGGTGCAGCGATGAGATGTTTTTTTTCCAACGTTCTTCGGGTCTCGTTTTTGCGTCTTTGTTGTCCATGTCAGACAGAGTTCATAAATAGTGTAGGTTCTTAATACAATAGCGTTACAAGGTCCTTCTATACATCAGTGTGGAATGATGCTGTTGTCGGCACAACAGTACAGTAGAGAGCAGTGCAGTAGTGTTGCAGTGGTATGGTGCCAGGGGTGGGGGGTTGTCGCCATGGACACCAAACCAGACTCTGTCCTTTAGCAGCCTTGTGCTAGCGACAAGACAGGGGTCTGCTTCGGCATTCCTTCAGTTGAAAAAACAAAAAACAAAACCAAACCAAAACAAAAGAAATATGAACAGACAGAATCTCTTTTCCTTCATTGTGTATTGTTTTCTCTCCTTCCTCCAATGTTGACACACCAAAAAAAGCGTGTATATACATATACCGTGATGTGATGAATGTGGTTAATGCAATGTCCTAGTCCTCATCAGGCCCTACCCCAAAGGTAGGGGAGTCACCGTACAAAGAAAAAGAACCTGATCATTTTTTTGTTTCATTCCTTCTTCAGACTGTTCCTTCATGCCTCAGTAGCAGGGCACGTACACTAAGGCAACCAGTGATGGAGGCCACCGCCATTTTGGCTCTGTCCGCCATTTTCAAGTCTTCAAGTCTTTTCAAGTCTTAGGTACGCGCAAGTGGGTGCATCACAGTGGGGGGAGGCGAGCCAACATGGGAGTCGGATGTGGCGCTTTCCCTGTCCAATTGTCTCTGCTACATGGCGGAGGCTTTGCATGGTGTACAGAAGCATTATGGGTAAAGTGCTGGGAGGTGGGTGGGTGTGACTGCTCGAGTGTGTGTGTGTGTGTGTGTGTGTGTGTGTGTGTGTGTGTGTGTGTGTGTGTGTGTGTGTCTGTGTGTTGGGGGGTGTGGTGGTAGGGCGAGGCGAGGTTCCTTTGAAAGACAGAATCGTTCCTCTGTCAGCCTTTTTTGAGATCCACTGTTTATCCTCTGTTCTCTTCACTATTTCAGATCAACCTTCATTTTCTCTCTTTTCAGCAGTTGCTCTCTGCCATTTCTTCCTTATGCTCCATTCCTTCCTTCCTTCTTACCTTTGCCAACTTCGGAACATCTTCAACACATTTAAGATACCACAGTACTTCCTCGCAAGTCCTACTTGGTTTTTTTTTCTCTTTCACATTTCTTCTCTTCTCCAATGTTCAGTCTTCAAATCATCTCTTTAGTTTCAGTTTCTCTCTTATCATACTTAACCCTGTCAGTCATTTTAAAGCATTTACCCCCCCCCCCCCCCCCCCCTCTCTCCCCATTTACCATGATTCTGTGAAGTCAAGAGTTTGTCTTTCATTATTCTCCTTCTAACGAGCCAGCGTGAGTGACAAGGGAACAACACACAAGTTTACGGTCAGGATACTGCTTCCTGGTGCAAGGCATGCTGGGTAGAAAATGGGTCTGGGCTGGGATTACAAGTGGTAGCTGGAGTTCCAGTCCAACAGTCTCTCTCTCTCTCTCTGTGTGTGTGTGTGTGTGTGTGTGTGTGTGTGTGTGTGTGTGTGTCCAGTGTAGTGTCAGAAGCCCGTGGACTGGATCTCAGGCTGTTTGGGTTCAACGGGGCCTCCTTCTTTTCCTGGATGAGATGAACAGAAAAAGTGAGAAGAGAAAAAAAAAGAAGGGAAAGAGAGAGGGGGAAAAAGAGACACACATTTGTTGAAAGAGACAGAAAGTAGCAGCCCATTCATGCATTACTCCCCACTGAAGTGAATGCTAAACAGCAAGGAACAAGTCACATAAAAAAATACCATTCAGGAACTGAACTGAACCAGTATGTGGCTCAGGTCACAAGGGGAGCATCCTCACAGCATTTCAAACACTTGGGTGGTTTATTACGTATTCTGTCTCAAAAATTATGTTTATTTATTATTTATATGTTTATACATGAGATAAATTGGGTTTAAATGAGAACCTCCAGGCTATTGAATAGAGTACACAACTTTCTCACATCTCATTTGATTTGGTCCCACTTTCCCCAGCAAGGAAGCAGCATTCTCAATCAGTCAGCATAACATGAGGCAGTGTTTGAAAGTCTAGCTAAATTAACCTGCTACTTGAGCCAATAATCACATTTGTAACCTCCCTTTGGAGGCGACCGTGCACCTAATTTCATACCTTAAACAATGTGCCTGGATCTTTGGTACTTAGCAGGGTTAGATTACATTAGGGCTGTCACTTTACGTTCAAAAATCTATTGCACAATCGATTGGACCAACCAACACAAGTTTCGAAAACTAAAATAGGTAATCGATTTGAACCAAATATGCACACTTCATTTTAAATGAATTAAACAAATAAAAAAGATAGATCTAACAAAACCCACAAACAAGCAGAAAATGAAAATAAAGAATTCCGAAAGTGCAGTAGGCATTGCGAAAGCTAAAAAGAAAATTCCCACCAAATTTACGCACTGCTGTGCTGCTGGTGTTTTGCCAAAAAATGGAGGACAACGTGATCAACCTATGCGACATGAGAGAGACAAGTGATAAGCCCTAAAACTTGAGGACTTCGATATGGAAGCACTTCGGGTTTTGGGTATATCAAACTATGGAGAAGGACAAAGCGGTATGCAAACTGTGCAGTCGTGAGTTCCTACGTAGGGGAAATTTGTTTGACATTTTTAATCGTAAACAGCCACGTTGAAGCCTGCAGTAGCCTAATGTTTTTCCACTGATATTATGGTAGTCCACTCTGCTTATTGTTTTTCGAGAATGTTGCACTCCTGTTTGTCATTGTGCATACGAAACTTCACGCCAATAAATCATCAGAAATATTGCTGGCTTGTGCGTCTTTAAGCGCCCTTTTTACGTTCGTCCTAATGCCTGTTAATTGTCCGTGGATTGGCATTTGCTGTTGAAAATGGAAACGTCTTTAGACATAGAAAATCGATTTTACAATCGATCCAATGAACACTTATGTCTCAAAAATCTAACGGGATTTTTTCACAAAAGTGACAGCCCTAGATTACATATCACATGCAATTACATATAGGGCATTTTGTCATTAGAGGCTCAATTCCGAAGCTTAAATGCTGTATCTTAAATTATATCTGTATGACTACGACAACCTGTAAGTCTGTAAGGACCAGATAAGAGGGGGAAATGTACAGCACAGAATGTACAGGTAACTAGGCAGTGTGACCTTTGAGCCTAGCAACACTCACCGTCTCCTGAAGTCCCTCGGTCCAGAGAGGGTGTCCTGGCGACGGTAGGCGTGTTCGGCCTGACGTCAGCTAACGCCTGATTGGCTGGGGAGGGCTTGTTTAGTGTTGTCAAAAGTTGAGAGTGAGCCGCCTCTATTTCCTGCGAAAGCGAAAGGCCAGTGGTTAGTTAAAGGATTAGGAGTGAGAGACAGATAAGTGTGTGTGTGTGTGTGTGTATTTGCAAGTGTTGGACACACCGAGCGAGAGAGAAGAAATGAGATAAATTCAGAGGAAAAGCAAGAGACAGGGAAAGGAAGGAGTGAGAGAGCGTGAGAGCGTGAGTGAGTGAGTGAGTGAGTGGGACAGAAAGAAGGAGGATGCTTGACTGCTCACAAGAGACAAGGTTGATGACCGCATCGGGCTCATAAAATTCAGCGGTTTCCTCCACTCCAACAGTGGATCTATGTACAACTATATATGTGTACTCAACATGACAGTATGAAGTACAGGTATCTTAATATGTAAGAAAGAGAGAGTAACATAAAGAAAGGCAGAGAAAGAGTGAGATAAAGCAAGACAGAGAAAGAGAGAAAGAGTGAGAAAGAGACAGAGAAAGAGAGAGTAAGATAGAGAAAGACAGAGAGAGTGATGTAAAGAGAGACAGAGAGAGTTAGATAAAGAGAGACAGAGAGAGAAAGTGAGATATAGAGAGAAAAAAGAGAGAAAGAATGTGATCTGACAGAAAAAAGAGAAAGAGTGAGTTAAAGAGAGACAGTGAGATAAAGAGTTAACAGGTGTGAATGAGTGTCTCTTCTAATTAGTCACCCTTAGTTTGTGCAGTTTGCTCATCAGCTCTCCGATGGTGTGGAAGATCTCATCCACGTTTTTCACCACGTGCCGCCGGGTGCTCACAGGCGACTGGCCGCCGCTCGTCACTTCGTCTTTGCTGGGCGGCGGGTCTTGGCTCTCAGGTTGGTCATTGGTCAGTGGGACACAGGCGATATCGCTGGAACTTTCTTCGGAGTTCAGCTGCGGTGACGACGTCACCTCCAGTAACGGGGGGCGAGTGACGTCATCCGTGCTGCTTTCCTCTGAAAAGCCAGCCGGCGAGTCTTGGGGCATTACCAGGTAGAACATGTTGCCTGGAGACGACACAAGGATCGAGTTAACACCCTGAAAGAAAGTTCCGTCATCTAAAACATCTAACACACTAAAAAAACAAAAAGACAGACAAAAAAAATACACTCTCTCCTGCTCAAGGGGAAAAGCAATGTCTCTAAAACTGATGGCTTTTCCAAATTCAACCAAGCAGTCCCTCCAACTTGCAGGTTTAGGCTGCAGGTGAAGAGCTACATGTGCAGGAGACATGGGACATACCCAAACCAGACAAACTGATCCAGAATCCAGAACGTTCCAGAATCCAAAGGCATGCGTCACTAAAATTTATTAGCAACACAAATGCCCTACACTCATCCCCATCATGAACTATGGATGGATAGATGGATAGATAGATAGATAGATAGATAGATAGATAGATACTTTATTGATCCCCAGGGGAAATTCAAGAGAGAACTATGTCCTACTGTTGTAGTTGCATGCACATACATCATTCATATTCTCACACATCATTCTCACACACACACACACACACACACTCCAATTTGAAACCATGACATGCACACTCCTCAGGCACATCCACAGAGTGAGAGGTGATCTGATTGGAGATGACTGCTAAACTTGGAGCCACAGCGGACAGATGGCTCTGAATGTGAAAGCGCGTTTCCTTCAAAGCTTGGAACGTCAACGACGTTAACATTATGATTTGAGTTTGTGTGACCTCCGATCACAAAAACCACACATGTTTTTGGTAAAGTTGCCATGCATTATACACTATAAAATACTACTACATGCAATTATTGAGCCTTAACAGTAAGAGGCTGTGTGGTACATATTCATACAAATGTTTTATGTATTTGTTGATAAACAAATGTTACCCTTGTTAGTTTTATTATTTAACTAAAATGCAGGTTCCATGTTTCTGGTACTATTTCTGGTTGAATGTGGCTTGAGGTCAATCTGTCTATTCCCACAAAGTATTAAAAAAAAATGCACTGGAACTTCACAAATGAAATTAGAATGAACTAAAACTATATTGGCTACAATGTTACTTCAAAGTGTGGCAATGAAAAAAGACTACACCCCTTAACTGATACATCATTTCATATCATTAGACCACTTTTGTGGTGGATTGTATGACAATTTTGTCATCAATTGGAATATTTGACTTTCTTATTGGCAAATGGATTGGTTTGATTAGTGATCCGGAGTCCACTGATGATTCTCTATATGCCTTTCAAGGTCCAGTCCTTGATTTGAGTCCAGAGGTCCAGATTATTTGAAAAGAGGCAAATCTTTTGCAGCGAACACATTTCCTTTTTATTAGATTGTTATATTTGAACGTTCTTGTGTAAACATTCCAAATTGTTAAATTTCAATGTTGACCCTTTATCCAGAGGCATTGTATGTTCATGGGGGGGAACGATCATCCTCAGACCGTATGCGTTCCTGGCAAACTCAAGGCAAATAAAAAACGGCACACATTTGCTAGTGTTTGGCCTTGTGTTTGCCAACTTGAACGCACCTCAGGAGTCTACCTTTAAGAAGGAATAGCACCTGATAGGGGTCTAGTCTCCTCATCCCCACACTGCTATCTATGAGGGATCGAGTTTACCAAGAGCACTGTCCCCACCTCTCGACTCTGCCGATTGGCTGGAGTGGATGTTGACATCATCAGTGATGTCGTCAGGAAGAGAAGGAGAACCCGCACCCACAGCTGTGTCAGAAAGAGGAGGGGAGGAGTGTGTGTGCACAACAGTATGTGTGTGTGTGTGTGTGAGTGAGTGAGAGTAGAGAGAGAGTGTGTGTGTGTGTTCAGGCATGCATATGTGTGTGTGTGAAAGTGCGTGCAAGTGTGAGAAAGAGAGAGAGGATTTAAGAAATTCATGGTGTAGTATGAGGAAAGTGAGAATTTTGTGTGTGTGTGTGTGTGTGTGTGTGTGTGTGTGTGTGTATGGGGGGGGGGAGCAGGGTTTTGTCAGTGCAGGAGAGGGTACAGCACAAGTATGCATTGTGTGTGTGTCAGTGTGTGACCATGTGTTGCAAAGAAGCAGTAAGGAAAGACAGTCACAAATAAAATAAAAAGATTAAAATTCACATCAGCTTAATCATAGCAAGCTCTGAGCACATGCAGAGAAAGGGAGCATGGGAGAGAGAGAGAGAGGGGGAAAGAGAGAGGGGGGGGTAAAAGATGGGAAAACGTACAGGATTCAGAGATAGAAGAAGAGAAGAAAAATCATTATCAACTCAAAGCTTTCTAAAACACACCAAAAAAATCCACAGCAACAGCACAATCACGTGATCTCAAAGGAGCCGTGTGGAATTCTGTGGGCTTCCAGTCTTTGACGTTCCACTGACTTGCATTGTATTTAATACAACAGCCACACATAGTACAACATACTGTAGGTATTACAAAAGAGCTAAGCCAGCACTAGCTGGTTTGCATGCTAACTTCAGTTAAGTTTTTGTTATTACGTCAAAACAATTGTTTCTTCACATCCTATTGATTTTTTTCAAACTAAAAAAAAAAAAAAAAAAAATTCACATAGCATCTTCAACAGCCCATAACAAGTTGCTCTTGTTTACCTTTCCGCATAACTTTCACCGTGGGCGACTCCACCTGTGGCGGTGGGCCGTCCGCTACCTCAGTCTCCCATTGGCTGGGGCCGTCAGAGTTCTCAGGCTCGGTAGGCTCGACGGGCTCAGGCTGCTGTCCCTCGGTGAGCGGGCTTCTCTCATTGGCCGTCTCGTTGGTGGGCGTGTTGTCTGTGTCCTGGCTCCAGCAGTCGTCCAGGTCGCGGAATATTAACTGCCTCAGGGTCTCCACTGATGGAGAGGAGGAACATGAGAAAAGAAAACAAAAAAGAACCGATAAATAATGACACGGGCATGAAGTGTGTGTTTTTATCTACAGTGACAACTATGAGTGGACAGCCAAAGACATTCCCTCATACTCACATACACACAAACAAGCACAAACACTAAGTCTGATGCCTCAGCCGGGTCTGTAGAGTATGATGAGAGCCATTCGGTGTGTGTGTGTGTGTGTGTATGTGTGTG
>NC_055974.1:17397679-17605179 GCF_018492685.1 Alosa sapidissima
ACACAACCGAACAAAAAAACCCTTTTTAGACATAAGTAAGGGATAATGTATATAGTCTGCCAGTCATTCCTGAAAAACAAATCCCAACAGGAACGAACAGGTCTTGGATATAGGGAGTATACCTTACAATAAGTAATAAGTAAGCACAAAACCTATTGTCAATAACAGGTGTCATTATTCATTGTCAGCGATCATTATTAAGACCTCCAAATAGTATTCTGCAACACTGTGAAGAACAGTATATTATATAAAACAGTATATTATATAAAACTGTAATTTCCCGACTATTAACCAAGGTTTATACATTGATTTTGCTAAATATATTCAGTTATGAGGTTAATACAAGGGGGTGGACCATCATGCATTACCTGTATGCTGTGAGCGAAGAAGCGTGGGTCGTTAAGGTGTGTGTGTTACCTGTATGATGTGAGCAAAGCGTGGGTCTTTGCGCTGCTTGTTCTTGATGAGCTCCAGGGCCTGAGACTGCTGACTGCACAGCTGAGACACCTGCTCCTGAAACTCCTCTCCTGCCGTGCCCTCAAACTAAACACACACACACACACACACACACACACATTATGTTAACAAAGGCCTCCATAAGAGTAGGTTCAGTTCAGTTTAGATTCAGTAGGCCAGTTGGTTTATGCTAATTTGCCTGTATTCTATCATGCAATACAATAAAATACAATCAATCAATCAAAGGGAACATTAAAGTCATGCAAACAGGTCTGCACAGATTTGACTTAGTGAAGACCCACCCTGGCCAGCATGACATCACCGATGCCCTGCACAATGGGGGACTCCCTCAGCTTCTTCATGGAGTCACATAAACTCGCTGAAGAGCAAAACAGCAACGTTAAGAAAACATTCACATAACCCACTCTCAATGCTTCTTCATGGGCTCACGTAAACTCACTGCAGGGTGAAACAGTCACCGGCATTGAAAAGGAAAAAAATAAAATAAAACATTTCACTGAATACTTCACTAATGGCCCTTTCAATCAAACCCCAGCACAACACTATCAGTGCCTGTACATACTGTACACATACACAGACACATAAAGAGTGCTCCACAGTGATACTGCAGTAGAAGTCATATTTACACTACCAACAGGGAGATTGTGTGTGTGGCTTAAGTACATATTTACACTGAATCGAGGGTGAGAAAAACAGACACACACACGCACGCGCGAACATGCGCGCAGACACTGACCGTGCAGCTCGTAGACCTGTGCCAGGTTGGGAAAGATGCAGGTCAGCTCGTCGAAGTTGAGAACCGAGCGCATGCGCTGGAAGAACACCTGGTCCAGCACCCGTAGTGTCCGCAGGTGAGACACCTCCGTGATGAAGAGCTCTGTAGGCGAGAGGAGGAAGAGCGAGGCAGGAGAGGTGGGGGAGGAGGAGGAAAAGGAGGAAGAGAAGGAAGAGGAGGGGAAAGAGGGGAAAATGGAAGGAGAACAGAGAAAAGAAGAAGAGAAGAAAATAAATAAATGAAAAAGAGATAAAAGAAAAAAAAAACAGATAAATACACAACATACTGCAATCTAATCTGTAAATGACAATTAGCTCTCTAATCTAATCTGATCTAATCTGACCTATGTAGAGTTAAGCACAGATGAATGAAATGAAAAAAGGGAGGAAGGAGCAACTAATCCCGTCTGCTGTGTATCTGGAAGCAGGCCAAGGGCTCCTACCAGCCAAACGTAGAGCTCAGTGTCTCAGTCTGAGCGCGTGTTTGTGTGACCTGACTGCGATCCCACCTCAAACACACTAAAGCACAGAGAGAAACACACACACACACACACAGACAGACAGACAGACAGAAAGACAGACAGACAGAAAGACAGACATACAGGCAGACAGACACGCACAAGCATACCCACACACACTCAAAGCATGTGTGCCATCTGCTAGCGTGCATGAGCTTTTTAGCCGCACAGCCATCCATCAACATGTCATCAGCTCTCGAGCCGCCTGCATACTGAATCCACGGGCTCAGCAGTGGTGGTGATATGATCTACGGCCGAGCAGCAGGAGCGACACACACCATAAACAAGCGAGCTTTATGGCATGTCAACAAAACATTGCTACACTCGAGACTGCTTGTCTCCACACATGGGACCAACCAGCGCTGGCATTGACAGGGTTATGTGGGTAGCATGACAGGGAAATAAGACTAGATGGATAGTATTTCAATGCTGTTGCCACTACAGAAAGCAGGACAACAACCATTGTTTTATGCATCATGCAACAAATGCCCAGAGCCTTTATTTCTGTGCAATAAAAGAGGGATCCCTGTCTTGGGACACTGTCTTAGAGGACTGGTATAGCCCTGCGGTGTGCCCCCTACGCGTGGGGAGAATTGCGACAATGGTGCACATCTTCGTCACACGCAAAGGAGCATGCAGGACTATACAACTTCCTTTACTAAGAAGAAGCCACTAAGACGTTTTTCTGTGACTCAGCAAAAAAAAAAAAGCTTCTTTCCCTCTGTTTAGCTGCCTTCCTCTTTTCCCCTCCTGGCCTTTCTCTTTGACCCTGCGAGGCTCACCATAGATGACAGCCTGGCAATCGACCTCCCGCGGGGCTGAGCGAGGCAAGGATGGGCGCGTCCACCGTTTCCTGCCAGTTCTGCCCATCGGGCACGTCCTCCTCCAGAGCAGGGGCTTCTGGGAGCAGCAGCGCAGGTAGCTCCACACTCCTGTAGTGGGGGGGGGGGGGGGGGGGGGGGAGAGAGGGAGAGAGAGAGAGAGAGAGAGAGAGAGAAAGAGAGGGTGGGGAAGACAAAAAGAGACAGTTGGAGAGAGGTAGAGAGAGGTTAGACAAAGAAAGGGGAAAGGGGGTCAAGAGTCAGAAAGGATGGTGAAATAAACGATCATGACAGTAAAAATTGAAGTTATGTACCATTTTGTGATGTAGGGTAATTCAATGGTTTTACTACGGTGCTACACTGTTTTTGGGGTATTTTAGGGTGACCGACATGTAACATTTATTTATGGTGCACACGGGCAAATGAATACGCAACGGGCCGCTTGTACTGACCTCTGAATACAAGGTTGTGCAGAGGTTATCTGGAACGCATGCACAACGTATGCCCATTCTCATTCTGGGGTAAGTTAACTGACAGACTACCTCTTTAAATAAGGAAAAACAGCATTTCCAAACCACCACAGCGCTACGTATGCTGAGGATGGTCTTCACGTGCCCACACTGCCTAAGAGGACCTAAGTACTCAGATGGGTCCAGTGGATCACTTGGCATCCCTCTCAAACGTTCATCACCCTCAAATCAATCATTTCCAGGAATTAATGGAAGCGAAGGACAGGATGTGGGCCATCTAATGGCCCATTACCGGTACAGGTTCAAAACATTTCAGATGCACATTAATACTGGACAATTAGAGACCATTAAGGGCCATTAAGTGTGTGTTGCCTGTGAGCAGGTATCTTGGAATGGGAAAAAGTGTGTGAGTGTGCGTGTGTGTGTGTGTGAGAAAGAGGTGTGATAATGATAATTTACATTTAAATAAGAGTGAGTGTGAGTGTGTGCCTATGTGTTTGTGGTGTGTGTTGTCAGACTGGGATCTGCAGCTCCTGCGACTCACCTGCGTCTAGTGCGAGGAGTGTATGGAGGAGTGGGGTTCTCCAGAGACCTGAGAGAGAGGCGGGGGGATGGATAAGAGATGAGATAGAAAGGGTCTCAGAAAGTGCCATGTAAGCATGTCCACGCCTGTACGTGTACAAAAGTGCAGATGCACAAAAGAAAACGTGTGTGTGTAAGCAAGGGTCTGTGCGAGTGTGTGTGTATGAAATGTGAGAGTAAGCCAGTGCAAGTATGATTTTGTGTGTGTGCGTGTGTATTTGAGTATGTGTGAGTACATGGGGTTGTGTGTGTGCGTGTGTATTTGAGTATGTGTGAGTACATGGGGTTGTGTGTGTGCGCGCGTGTATTTGAGTATGTGTGAGTACAAGGGGTTGTGTGTGTGTGTGTGTGTGAGTGAGTATGTGAGTGTGTGTGTGTGTGTGTGAGTGTGTGAGTGTGTGTACCTGGCTGAACTACTGGAGGCTGAGGACGAGGCGCTGTGATGTAACGGCCGCAGGCCCGGCCCCTCCCTCTCCTCCCCGCAGTCCTCCATGTCCACATCGCTACGGGAACGAGGTACTGACTCTGCCCCCGTGGTGATGCCCCGGCGACGCCCCTCCCCTTGGGCCTTCAGAGACTCACTGCGAGCCAAACGCACAGAGACCGTCGGGCTGTGTGTGACAGAGAGAGAGAGAGGGAGAGGGAGGGAGGGAGGGAGGGATGGAGAGAGATAGAGGGAGGGAGGGAGGGATGGAGAGAGAGGGGGAGGGAGGGAGAGAGAGGGGGAGAGAGAGGGGGAGGGAGGGAGAGAGAGGGGGGGGGAGGGAGAGAGGGAGAGACAGAGAGGGAGAGAGAGAGAGGGGGAGAGAGGGAGAGAGAGGGGGAGGGAGGGAGAGGGAGAGAGGGAGAGGGGGGGCAAGGAGAGGGAGAGAAAGGGCAGGGGAGGGGGGTAGAGAGGAGAGAGAGAGGGGGGGGCAGGGGGAGGGGGTAGAGAGGAGAGAGAGGGGGGGGGGCAGGGAGAGGGAGTAGAGAGAGAGAGAGAGAGAGAGAGAGAGAGAGAGAGAGAGAGAGAGAGAGAGAGAGAGAGATGGCGGGGGGGGTGGGGAGGGGGGGTTGGGAGGCAGAGGGGAGAGAGTAAAACAAGAAGGAAGAGAGGGGGGGTGGAGAGAGGGGGGATGGAGAGAAAGAGGAAAATGGAGAAAAGTGTAAGAAAAAGGGGAGAACACAAGTAAGAAGAGAGAATAATAACGTGGAAAACAACAGAGTATCAATGCATTGTAGCATATTATGAATCTCACACACACACACACACACACACACACACACACACACAGATCTGAGGCAGCTGTTCACACACATCGGACACGCCACCCACTGTACTCCCAAATGAATATCAAATGAGGTTAACACATCAGCGCGCGCGGACACACACAGGCATTCAGACACCAAAATACACACACAGACAGACAGATACCGGCCGACAGACAGACCAACAGACAGACCGACAGACAGACAGACAGACAGGATCTTGTGAGGATTCAACTTCAGGCCAAAACTCCTAAAACTTGTATTGTAGTCCTGTAGGATTTTGTGAGGGCTTGTAATTATTACAGCGAAATATGAATTCTATGAAAACAGCATTAATTCTCAACAATTGCAATGATTTTTGCAGAAATACTGCAGATATAAGAAAAATGTTCTAATTGCAGGAAACTCATGGATTTGTGAAAAGATCTCAAAATTCCTGGAGGGACAGCTATTAAACAAAAAAAGCAACAACAAAAAGCACACACACACACGCCTGTCAATCACTCCATATACACACCAACATACACCTGTCTATTACCTACTCAAAGCTGTCCAAGTGATTGTAAAACACAGACACTGACAAAAATAACACACACACACACACACACACACACACCTGTCCATGCTCTCCTCTCCAAGGCTGCTGGTCGAGAGGCGCTGGCCCTCAGCGTCTTCCCCCTCCTCCCCAACACTCTCCGAGTGGTTCTCAAACTGCTGGATGATGTTCCGCACGTTACCTGGACGGACTGCAGAGACAGAAACAGAGGGAAACAGAGGGACAGAGAGAAGGGGGGGGCAGAGAGTGAGAGAGTGAGGGAGGGAGAGAGAGAGGGGGTGAGGAGGGGGAAAGAGAGATGATGTTGGGTGGAGATGACATGTCCAAGAAATAATACATTTTAAATGAGACAAAGAGAGACAGACACATGGCCTAAAATACAAAAAAAATTACTTGAAATATATGAAAAAGATGTGGGGAGAAAATTGAAATAAGAATATTAATATCATATGAAAGTAATGTCAAAATCATAGAAAGCAAAAGTACCTTCTGTGGGGGACAATGGGACATGGAACGCTGAAAAAGGGGAAAGGAAACCAAGAGGGTGAACTCCACAAAGGGATTCAAACAATGAAACTCATTCATCTCCCAAACCACAACCCCAGCAACACAACCGACAATAAAAACCGTAAGTAAAACAAAAGATGACATGCAAAAGGATAAGATGACATGCAAAAGGCAAAAGACATTTCCCACTGACACTAGGCCGTGGCTTTTAAGCTGTGATCTAGGCATTTATGAGTGTTTCAAGTGCATGATGGAATGCCAGAATGAGTCAGAATATACTTCTGCAAAATGGAACAGCGTAACTTCCTCCTCTGTATAAGTCTGTTTATATGAGAACTGAATTCACATTAATCCAGCAAACTCAACATAGGTCTTCCATATACTGAATGCAACTGTCTCTGTGCATGCTTGGGTAAGTATTTAACATTGTCAAGTGCTTAGCAGTGTCCTCTGTTCGTCTGCCCTGCATGGGGTTCTTACTGGACTGAGACGTGCTCCTGGGTTTGCCAATGTACTTCAGGATGGGGTTTCTCTTCTTGTCCTCACCATCCTTCTTGCCACTACTTAACTGTTACGATGAGGAAGAGGAAGAGGAAGAGGAAGAGGAAGAGAGAAAGAGAAAGCAATCATTTCTTGTCAATGAAATAATGTCCGATCTATTTGTTGATTTCCTTTTCTTTCATGACGACGATGTTGTGATATTGTCAAAAAATGATCATTGGAACAGTGAACATTTCAAGCATGAGAACAGATTTCCGTTCGCTCTTGGAGCCCTGCTGCTCTGGTGAAACTGAACACCACCACATGGCAGGTGAGACCTAACTGGAATCTCAAAGGTTGTTGACCTTTTTTTTTTTTTTTTTACTGCCTGGCTTTCCACACGCCGCTTGTGTCAACCAACTTCAATTTGCAGCTGAAGTTAAAACTGACTAGTTACATTTAGATTCCATAACACCACAGAAAAGGTTCCACTTGGCCTTTGAGGAACAGGCCAGGACTCCTGACAGCGACTACTTCAGTGACCACAACGCCCTCTTAGGGGTAGGTTGTTGTTGGTTGGTTGTTCGGAGTGATAAAACACAGAGGCATCCTGATGATTGGCAAAAATAGTAAAAGTGCGAGCCAGAATTGATTATTGTAATTTAAAACAACCTCATCCAGGCACTGGATAATATGCATGGGACTGTGACACTTAGCTCAGTTCAGACCTTCTCAGTTTATATAAATAAAGGAATATTTACAGTCATAATTTGTCTGCTGGTTATTCTGTTCAAAGAAATCATGAGAAAATCATGCTTGATGTGCTCTTGGCAGGGTCCTGTCTGGTACATATCTACCAGAACAACAATGTGATTCAGGCAGCTGAGAGCTAATAGGAAATGTTGGCTGTCGCGTACAATCTTAACAGATGTTAGTACGGTATTAGCTGTTGGTTATCTTTCCCTATTAGTTTATGGCTAGTGTGAAATGCTGGTTATCCTACCCTCTTAGCCTTGGGGAAGAATGGGAGCCACTTCTCTTTCTCAGAGATGAGGCCTGGAAACACACGCGAGTCCCGCAGCTTAATGCCCGAATGTCTCAGGTAGAGCAGCACCGCAGATGCCAGAGGAGAACTAATGGAGAGATGAGGAGGGGGAGAGAGAGAGAGAAAGAGATAGATAGAGAGAGAGAGAGAGAGAGAGAGAGAGAGAGAGAGAGAGAAAAACAAGAGACAGAGAAAGGAAAGAGAGAGTGGGAAAGGGAGAGAGAAAGACAGACAGAGACAGAGAGGCAAGGCAAAAAAGGGGAAAATCAACCATCAGGGAAAAATGGTAAGTGTTCAAATGTCAGGAGTAGGGATGTATGTAATGATACTCTGTGAATCGGCTAAAAATCAATACAAAAGTGTAAAGATTACATCGCTGAGATAAAAAAAAAACATGAATCGTGATGGAATTTTTAAACAGAATAGGACATAATCTGCTTTTGATTTCACTTGTTTGACGTCAGTTGTTGGTTGGTTGTTCGGAGTGATAAAACACAGAGGCATCCTGATGATTGGCAAAAATAGTAAAAGTGCGAGCCAGAATTGATTATTGTAATTTAAAACAACCTCATCCAGGCACTGGATAATATGCATGGGACTGTGACACTTAGCTGACAACAAGTTCAGACCTTCTCAGTTTATATAAATAAAGGAATATTTACAGTCATAATTTGTCTGCTGGTTATTCTGTTCAAAAAAATCATGAGAAAATCGTATCGTGAAAATCGTGAACCGTACCGAATCGGGAGTTGAGTGTGTGTTATTACATCCCTAGTCAGGAGTTGTGTTTGTAATCTGTGTCTCGTAATGATCTAACATGCACTAGTTAGCTCTTACCTTCTGTCCTCCTCGTGCTTCGAGCTGAAAGAAAACACAGGAGCGAGAACAAAGATTAGCTCTTTTACTGCCAACACATCCCTCTTACAGTCCTTCTCTCTCACATGGCATACATACACTTTAAAACACAGGATGGTCAGCTTGTCCTCCTATAAGGGAGAGCATGCGATGTAGATCCTGCACTCTTTTTGCTCCTACACACACACACACAATTGAAAGAAAGTTAACTGCTGTCGCTACAAAAATCATGTGATCTCTCTCTCTGCCTCTCTATCTCTGTGTGTATTTATGTCCCAGTGAGGTGCAAGTGATGCATGTGTGATTTGTGTGTGACTTTGTGTGTGTGTGTCTGTGTGTGTGTGTGTGTGTGAGTGATTTTTGTGTGTGTGTGTGTGTGTGTGTGTGTGTGAGAGTGATTTTTGTGTGTGTGTGTGTGTGTGTGTGTGTGTGTGTGTGTGTTCTCTCTCTCTCTTCGTCATATGACTAGAGCTGTGAGGTGTGATTGCTGTTGTGGTGACCTTTGGAACTCTGCCCGAGTCAAGTTTAATTATGTGCTATCTGACTGAACACAGTGGATATCACTTAATGTGTTTTTTTTGTGTGTGTGTGTGTGTGTGTGTGAGAGAGTGATTTTTGTGTGTGTGTGTGTCTGTCTGTGTGTGTGTGTCTGTGTGTCTCTGTCTGTGTGTGTGTGTGTCTGTGTGTGTGTGTGTGTCTGTGTCTGTCTGTCTGTCTGTGTAATTACTGTCGACAGTGAGATTTCTAACAGTAGAGGCAATCGAACAACATACCCATACCAAACCATTTACTGTTAACACACAACACAATCCGGCTTTACATTAATGACGGCTAGATTCTGTAGGTCCCAGAGTGCTTTGTCATTCTCCCACAGGTCTTACCCTCAGGCTACGTGGCCAGGCACTGTAAGCTTATTTAAACCATCAGACCCTCCGTTAATGCACTGAGCTTATTACATAAATGTGTGCATGGTCGTATGCATGCACGGTACATATGGGCTAAATGGGCTTTCCGGCCAGCCACAGGCTATCCAAACTCATGAAATCATCAAATGGTCCTCTGATAATGACTGAAGCTAGTGGGATGCAATTACACTATGACAGATACACCAAAAAGCACCCCTGCAGATCCATGCTCTCCCAAAGTGGTTGACAACAATGGAAACTACAACTACTACTAGAGAAAACAGCAACAGCAAACACTACACCATGTTTTAAAGAGGGGGGCTTATCTCGGAGAGATAATAATTATCTGCTGGCTGACTGACTGGACATGTCAAGTGAGTGGTGTGTGGTAGTGTCATGAGTTTGATTTCAAGGCCTCATTATTGAAGAAGTGAACCCCTTTCCCTCTGTGGAGGAGTGTGATTTACTAATGAAGTGAGCACAGGTAAAGTGCCATGTTGTGTGTGTCAATTTGTGTACACTACACACTACATATTGTGCCATGTAGTTTGTAGTGTATTAATAATGTAGTGTAGTGTAGTTTAATGCAGTATACTATAATGTAGTGTGTTAGTAGAGTGTGTACTGTAATGTAGTGTAGTATAGTATATAATTTTCTAGTACACTGTTTATTATACCTTTGATGCTAACCGGATTTAATAGTAATTTAGCTAGTCGTCTCTATGCGTCTTTGCTTTCACCATTTTGAATGTTTTATTTGGATTGTGCCGGCTTGTGCAGAGTCGCGTGTGTCCATTGAGGGAGGGAGTGCGAGAGAGAGCAGTGCAAGGAAAGGGGGTTTACTTCTATACTGTTTGGTAAGTAAAGCGGGAGATGTGTGTTGCTTATGTAGTACAGTGTACTGCGGTGCACTAGTGATGCGTGAAGTGTACTTGTGAAATGTGTATCGCCGTGTGACTCACAGGATCTCCCAGAGGGCAGTCACTTGCCGGTCCACCACCTGCCTCACTAGAAAGGGTGTGTCGCGATTCTGCCTTTTCACACCGCGACACAGGTTCGTGGATACGAGTGTCGCGATTTCAGTTTCGAATCGCATATCGTTACAGCCCTACTTAGTGAAGGGTGAAGAGTGTCATGTAGTCTAGTGTGCAGTATGCTAGTTCAGTGTACTGTGATGCACTAGTGACGCGTGAAGTGTACTTGTGAAATGTGTATTGCCGTGTGACTCACAGGATCTCCCAGAGGGCAGTCACCTGCCGGTCCACCACCTGCCTCTCCTTAGCCGGGTCACCGTCCAGCTGCTGCAGGTCACTCTCTCCAAACAGAGAGCCCAGTCCCATCATCTGCTTACTCCTGCACACAGACACACACGACATTTACTCACAAATACTAAACAATATGGACAACTCTGTTGTTAAAACACACACACACACACACACACACACACACACGCACACACTACCTGTAGTCCTGGATCTGGTCCTGGATGTCGGGCAGGACTTGCTGCTGGAGTTCAGAGAGTGGCCCTCTGATGTCCTCCTGAGCCTGCAGCCGGCTCTCTGCACCAAACACATACACATCACAACACATTAACACACACACACAGCATAGTACACACAAAAAGAACACGCAGCATATAACAGAAACTGTGCACACACACACACACACACACCATGGAAGCATCACAACATATTAATACACTCATTATAGCATATTAATGATGCATATGATGACCAGTAAGAGCATACCTCATATATCACATATGCACACCCAGTGTCAAGTTCAATGCACACACATGCACAAACACACACAATACATAATCAGGAACTCACCAATATCTGTCAGGAACTCCTCTCTCACTTTTATTCTGAGCGGCTATGAAGCAGAGGAGACAGATCAGTCAATAATCTGCACTCAGTTAGATTCAATTACTGCAGGATGACTACCGAACTGCAGAAATATAATATGTGATTCTGTTATTAAGACACTGTTAATCACAATTTAAAATGCCATATGCCACTTTCTGTTAACTATCTGGACTACAAAAGTACAAAAGAGGCCTGATATTTCATTAAAAACGATCTTTAATTGAACTAGTGTGATGGACTGAAGGAGGCAGAGAAAGGAAGAGAGAGGAGAAACTCACGGCATCATGATCCAGGAAGTGGGTGCAGATCTGAGGGGCCAGATTGCGAGCGTCCTTAGTGCTGGAACCCAGGTACGCCTCCACAGACAGGTAAAACAGCTAAAAACACACACACACACACACAGACAGACAGACAGACAGACAGACAGACAGAAGTGAGGTTAAAAGAAAAAAACAAATAGCTATTATGGTGCATTAAACATCTAAAAGGGGAAGGAAGAGGACAACAATAAGAGAACAACAGGAAAAGCAATCTGCAAGAGATTAATAAGCGGCAGATGGAAGAAAACAGGGTGAGAGAGATTTCAGCTGTAGCGGCTCCTTGGCAGTAAACCTAGAAGGGCAGCTATAGTCTAAGGATGAGTTTAACTGAATTCATATTGTTTTATATTGTGCAAGAGCAGCTTGAAATGCCACTGGACCACTGAGAGTGCACCGGCGTCCTGGCAGCCGGCAGTCAAAACGTTTTTTTATTTATTCATTATAGGGGAATTCAATAACATAATATTCTTATTCTTATATTTTCTTGATATCCACGCCAAAGATAAAAAAAATGCTAATATGGTTTTTGTGTTGCATACAAACTCGTCATTCCCAAATTGAAACTTCACCTCATAAAGAGAATATAAATTAACCTAGGGAGATGATCTAACAAAACAAGTCTCCATATGAACCCATTCTTATGGCTTGGCTAAACAATATTAAGTTAGAAGTGCTGTGTGGTTGTTTGTTGTACAGGCTCCATAGAACTACAATGAACTCACCATAACAACTCATAACTTCCTTACACACAGAGACATGCCAAAATTGGACAGAATAGCAAACATAGCCATAGCTAAAACTCACCATCGCAATTAAGAACTTGCTAGTTCTCAGAGACTGCAATTAACCATGCCACAGTGGGCCAGAATAACAAACATAGCCTACCTTATCTTCTTTATACTTGTAAATCCTCTAGGTTTGAAAGTGAAGATGACTTAATCCAACATGTTATAATCCTATATAGAGAGTTAGCCTAGCACAGGCTGAGACTGGCTGGCCTTACTTCTTTCTTTTTTGCTTTCTCTGAGACATTTTAGCCATGATGTTATATAAACAAGAAATAACCTTATCTAATTTTTGTTCTGTAATGCTACAGCATTCATTCTAATAAGTTATGTAATGCTACAGCATGCATTACTCACTGGCCATTTTTGAATGAACCAAAAGAACCGTCTAGGTTTACTAACAGCCAAATTACTGCAGAGTAATATGTTACAGTCCCTTACGTTAATAATAAAATGGATAGAAATATTTCTGCCCCCTGAGCCTCATATGAGCCAAGCGCTTGCTGCAGTTCCATATCGGGCCAACAGATTTACATAGGAAAAAACTGTTTGGCGCTGTGGAATTTCTGGGCAGAGATGTCCGCTGCCCCACGTGAAATGTAATGTCACCGCACAGTAATTGCTATGTAATCTCACTGAATGAATGTACAAACAACATTTATTTAGAATCTATTTTAAGGATCTATTTTTTCTAGGGAGCAATCTAATTTTTGCCCAAATGGACCAGACGCATCTGGATTTCAGGAGTGGGAAGTCTAATGAGGACAAAGTAAGGTGCCATTCACATTTTCATAGATTGTCATCTATATAAAATACTGTTGCTAAAACACTATGTTGTCATGATACTTAGCTAGAAAACTAGCTTACCTGTATAGTGTAGATTGGTAGTTAAGTAACAAACTATTGTTGAACAAAAAGTGAAACTATTTTTAACTATGAACACTAGGTGCTTGCATTGCACCTCGTCTCAAATTACAGTGAGACAACCCCGCAATCATCTAGTATTTCTCTCGTAGCGTTGTTCCACAGGTCAACACAACAACTGAATATGAGCACCTGAAGCTAAAAAGGGTGGCTTCAACATGAAAGGTGCCTATGGGGTTCAGAGGAAGAGAACAAACAGATAAGCCAGAGAAGAGGACAGATAAGACAGATGAGAAGGAAATGCACACTCACTAGTGGGTTGGGATCAAGTAGCTGGCTGAAGACGTATCGCATGAAGACAGTCATGTGAGCTGGACGAGATTTCAACAGCTCCAGATCCTGGAAAGGACCATCCACCTGAGAGAGAGAGAGAGAGAGAGAGAGAGAGAGAGAGAGAGAGAGAGAGAGAGAGAGTGAAAGGGAGAAATAGAGAGAGAAAGCAAGAAAGAAAGACAGAGAGAGAGATAAAGGGAGAGAGAAAGAAGGAGAGAGAGAGAGAGAGAGAGAGAGAGAGAGAAAGGGAGAGAGCGAGAGAGGGAGAGAGAAAGAAGGAGAGAGAGAGAGAGAGAGAGAGAAAGGGAGAGAGCGAGAGAGAGGGAGAGAGATAATGTGGCAGAGATAAACAGACAAAAGATAATTACATCAACAGTGAGGGAGAGGAGGAAAAGTGTGCGAAGCGTGAAATAAAAAAAAAAAGTAGTGTAGAGTACGATGAGAGTGAAAGTGAAGTGTCTCTATTCATTGTGTGTGTGTGTGAAGTGTTCTGTGTGATGAAGATGAAGGTGGGCATGGTAGCGCTGATAGGAGGAAGAGGGCTTCCTCACCTCGTTGAAAGTGTACCCATCCTCATCCTCCTCTTCCTCCTCTGGGCCAATGATCTGGGCCTTCCCACCCTGCCAGGAGAACAGTCAACAGTTACACTGTTGCTCTCTCCCTCTCTGTGTGTGTGTGTGTGTGTGTGTGTGTGTGTGTGTGTGTGTGTGTGTGTGTGTGTGTGTGTGTGTGTGTGTGTGAGAGAGAGATACAGTGTGCTTTGTTAGGAGTGTATCTGCAAATAAGTGTGAGAATAAATATGTCTGTGTCTGCAAATAAGGGTGAGTGTAAATGTGTGTAAGTGTGTGTCTGCAAATAACTATGTGTTTGTGTCTGCTTGACTGTGTGTGGCGTGTTACTACCCAGAGGATGGCATGATTTGCATGCTTGTGTTCGTATGCGCTTGAGTGATCGAACATGTCCATGCACTATGTCTGATTGGCTTGGGGTGCTGTGTAAATATGTGTGTGTGTATTTGTATGAACATATGCATGGGTTGTGTCTTACTGGCTTGGATGGAATCATGCATGACTCTGTGTGTGCGTGCGTGTGTGTGTGTGTGTGTGTGTGTGTGTGTGTGTGTGTGTGGTCTCACCGGCTCAGGGGTGCTGTGTGTGTCGGAGCCTTGTCTGCGGTGCAGGGGGATCCGGAGGGAGGAGGAGGAGGGGGAGGAGTGGGGGCTCTCACACACCTGCAAGACCAGGGAGGGGTGATGGGGCCACACACATAATCTCTCTCTCTCTCTCTCAAACACACACATAATATCTCTCTCTCTCTCTCTCTCTCATGTTTGTTGTCTCTCCATCATCCTCTTAACTCGACTCCATGTCACCCACCCTCTATTCTTATCTCTCCCACGCTCCCTCCTTCAGTCATCCTCATGTATGGCGCTGCTTATTTATGGGCTGCAGTAACCAGCACACTCTTTACGGACAGACAGGAGGAGGTAAGGGATGATGGGCAACTCACACGCATCTTCTATCCCTCAATCACTCTTGCTCTTGCACACTCGCTCCCTCTTTCCATCCCTCTCGCTCTCGCACACACACACAGACACACACACACACTCTCTCTCTATCCATCTTGCTTTTGGCACTTCAATTTGCACTCACCTCAAAGTCTCCTTCACTGGACTCCACAGACAGTCGCCCTGCCAACACAGCAAAAGTTAAACACCTGAAGCTAAAGAACAACTCTCACAGATAACCAACACACACACACGCACGCACACACGGCAGGAATGCCACACACCCACCCCCACATACACACTCACACATAATGTAACATTGCCAAGTGAATGGACAAAGTGTACACACCTTCTCCTGCGGTTAAATAGCTTGTCACTGATTCTGATCGCTTCCCATCCTGAGAAGGAGAAAAAGAGAAAGAGAGGGACAGAGAGAGGAGGAAAAGAGAAAGAGAGGGACAGAGAGAGGAGGAAAAGAGAAAGAGGGAGACAGAGAGAGGAGGAAAAGAGAAAGAGAGGGACAGAGAGAGGAGGAAAAGAGAAAGAGAGGGACAGAGAGAGGAGGAAAAGAGAAAGAGGGAGAGAGGAATATTGAAACAAAGCGTGAACAGAAAGGAAGAACAAAAGCCAAAATCAGGCCCCAACAGATCTGCCATCTTCTAGAATGTTCCCCCCGAACAAATAACTGAACCACCAGTCACCATGGCAACTGGAAACCCACCAGATCTTGCTGAAGTTTGACTCGGAGTTGATGGGACCGCCTCTTTGCACTCTCTATTCGTTCCTCCAAAATGGGGGTGGGATTTCGCAAACACTCCTCCAGCAGCTCCTGGAAAGCCAAACAATATAGACTCGATCACACAGAGCACACGCTGAAACAGCTGCGCTGACAGCTGACAATTTCCTAGGCATGCCACTGCTGATTGGTTAGACCCACTGGATTGACAGTGCCCATGGGTCGATTTTGAGTTGAACAGCATGAACAGCAACATACCTGAAGCTCTGCCTCTTCCTGTTCCAGCATCTTCCTGAGGATCTCCGAGGCGTGCTTCTGCACCTCTGGGTCCTAGAGGGAGAACATTAGGAAAAATGGGCATGAAAAGTATACATTTAAGGTTGAGTCCTGAATCCTAGTAGCCTAGAAATCTAGACGCACCCTAGCAAATGTAATTTGCTGCCCGGGCTAGTCTAGCAACTCTCCGTTGGCTTGTGAGCTGGAAAAATTAAACTACGATAGGGCCAATCACATCGTGTATAAAGACGTTAGGCGGGCATAACATAATGATTGATGGCAGAGTTGCAATGGTTTGGCTTGAATTCCCTGCTACTTGAAAAGAAAGAAGATGGATGTTGCTGTTGGCGAACAGCGTGACACGAGTTAAGCTTTTTATAAGTTGGCAAAAGTTTGAACTAGCCAACTAGCTCTGCTGGTGGGAAAATGCATGGGACTCATAGCGCTGTCCTATTGCGTGCAGAGGGAATTTGAAAGACAACCGATTATCCCGCCCCTCGGGCTGAGCACTGCCAACGGTGAGTGCCCAGACCCTACATTTTAATGTGGGTCTGGCTCGTCAGGCTAGAATCCTAGAGAAAGGCTGCTGATATTTCAGCTCAAGAGCATTTCAAATACACACCCCTCCCTTGCTATTTGTCATGTCTTGATGTCATGGGCACGCTGGCGACTACGCCGCTCCATCCGGCATCGTTTGTCTTGATATGTGTCTTGTTTGTTGGAGCGCTTTGGGTTGCACTATGTGCATGTTAAATGCGCTTTAAAAATAAAACTGACTTGACTTGACTTGCTCCTGCAGCAATGTTGTTACGTTGCACCTGTTTCTGTTTCTCTTTTCCTCCTCTCTCTTTCTCTTTTCCTCCTCTCTCTGTCCCTCTCTTTCTCTTTTCCTCCTCTCTCTTTCTCTTTTCCTCCTCTCTCTGTCTCCCTCTTTCTCTTTTCCTCCTCTCTCTGTCTCTCTCTCTTTTCCTCCTCTCTCTGTCTCTTTTCCTCCTCTCTGTCTCTCTCTCTTTTCCTCCTCTCTCTGTCTCTTTTCCTCCTCTCTCTGTCTCTCTCTCTTTCTCTTTTCCTCCTCTCTCTGTCTCTCTCTCTTTTCCTCCTCTCTCTGTCTCTTTTCCTCCTCTCTGTCTCTCTCTTTCTCTTTTCCTCCTCTCTCTGTCTCTCTCTTTCTCTTTTCCTCCTCTCTCTGTCCCTCTCTTTCTCTTTTCCTCCTCTCTCTGTCTCTCTCTTTCTCTTTTCCTCCTCTCTCTGTCCCTCTCCCTCTCTTTCTCTTTTTCTCTTTCTCCTTCTCAGGATGGGAAGCGATCAGAATCAGTGACAAGCTAAAAACTGCTAAACATCGTATTATATTACGCAAAATGAATATGGTTGTACGAACATTGAAGGACCAAACAGAAATCTGTTCCTTACTAAAAAAGCTTACAATTCTACAACAGGGAGAGTTGACTGTGCCGCTCTGCACAAATCCACTTCCACTAATCAGGTAGTGCCGCAGTTTGATAACATATCACAGCACTTAGTCACACACCCACACGTGCAAACACACTTAAGTTAGTGATCTGTGCTCTTTATCACTCACCAAAACCTATGATCATATGATCAATACAGGTTCAAGGTGTGGAAATAGTTGTGGGGAGATTGTGCGCATTCATGTGTGTCCATGCACAGACGTGTGGTGTATGTGTGTGTGTCTGTATCAGTGTGTCCACTTAACATATGTGCGGGTCTAAGTGTGTCCATACAGTCTGTGTGTTTGTGTGTGTTCGTATAGAAGTGTGTGTGTGTCTGACTTGCGTACCTGAAGTGGTTTGGGTCCGGTGATTCTGTGCGAGAAGCTGCCTGGTGTGGAGGGGGGAAGGGGCGGTGCTGGAGGGGGCGACGCTGTCCTGTGATTGGGCAGGAGGTCGGTGCAGAGGGGCTGGAGGGGAACAGCTGCTGTCGAGGGAGCCGGACCCTGCAGGGTCAGAGCCACATACGTCCCAGCTGCAGGAGACAGAGAGAGAGAGAGAGAGAGAGAGAGAGAGAGAGAGAGAGAGAGAGAGAGAGAGAGAGAGAGAGAGAGAGAGAGAGAGAGAGAGAGAGAGAGAGAGAGAGAGAGACAGAGACAGAGACAGAGACAGAGACAGAGACAGAGAGAGAGACAGAGAGAGAGAGAGAGAGAGAGAGAGATAGATAGATAGATAGAGGGCAGGTTGTGGGGGAGAGGAAGAGAGTGGGAGATAGAGACAGAGAATAAGAGAATGAAAAGAAGACAAAAAAGGAAGGGAAGAGAGAGAGGAGAGAGATATTTAATACAAGTTTGACACTCTAGCTCCATAATCATAGTAAACAAATACAAACAGAGGTGAGACTAGCGGATAATCAATTAGAGACTGCAAGAAAGACGAGCAAAAGTCCAGAGAAAATCGGAAAGGGAAGTGACCCCTCACGAGTGTGCAGAAGTTATCTTGACAGAGCAGAATTTTCCACCAAGTGAGTTTCTTTCCCACACTCACACACACAAACACACAGTCTCCCCCATTGCCAAGATGCTTAACCTTTAGCATCAAACATACACAAATATGTCAGGCCATCAGCGCTGGCCATGGTACTCACATTTGATGAGCTTCACCACCTCTTGGTGGGACATGGACGAGACGAGTGAGCCATTGACCTGCGTGAGGAGAAAGAAGAACCAGAAGTGAGAGAGAGAAAGAGAGAAAGGGGAAGGAGGAGAGATGAATTCTTCAGAGAAGAACGAGAGCATATAATATTAACAACATGTGATCAGACCTTGATGATCCGGTCCCCTTCATGCACGCCGGCCTTCACCGCTGCACCACCTGTAGATAGTGGAGAAAGATAGAGAGGGGGAGAGAGAGAGAGATAGAAACAGATAGAAAGATGAAGGATCGAAATGAAATATGCATTGGGTGAGTAAGTTTGAGGTTGTCTGCTTGTTCGTGTGTGTGTGTGTTTGCACATGCATCTGAGAGCATCTGTGCATCTCTGTGTGTGTGAATGTATGTGTGTTTGAGAGTGTATGTGTTTGTGTGTGTATGTGTGTGCGTGCGTATGTGTGTCACACCTGGCCTGACATTTTGGACCAGTTTGATCCTCTCTCCACATACAGTGAAGCCAAAACCCAACTGATCCTTCTGGACCACCACACATCTCTGCACCAGTCCAGCACCTGGGGGAGAGGGAGAGAGAGAGAGAAGGCAGAAGGGAGAGAGATGCCAGATTCAAGAGTCCAAAAAGAGGGAGAAGAGAGAGAAGAGGTTGGTAGAAAAGCACACACACCAGTATTAGATTCCAACTGGCCGTTCTTTAGTTTGCACTTTTCTACTTATTAACATTCCCAGCATAAATCCCAACAAATCGCCATTGGCCACATGCACATATGCATGCTTGCACGCATGTAAGCCTGTGGCACGTTGTGTGTGTGTGTGTGTATATGTGTGTGACTGACTGCTGATGGAAGCTGGGGCTGCTAAGGAGCTTACCTGTTCCCTCTATGGTGATGTCCGGCAGGGGGTCCTTCTGTTGGCCAGCCGAGGAGGCCTTGCGCTCCGAGTCCCCGATGGTTAAGCTGCTCAGCCTGGGGCAGAGAGAACAGGCGGCGTCAGACACGGAAAGGATGGAGAAAAGAGAGAGAGAGAGAGAGAGAGAGAGAGAGAGAGAGAGAGAGAGAGAGAGAGAGAGAGAGAAAGAATAGGAGAGAAGGATGGGTTGAAGGAGGGCTGCAACCACCAGGCCTGGCGAAGACAGGAAGAGAGAGAGCAACAGAGGAAGGAGGATGGAGAAGGCCTGGCGAAGAGAAGGAACGAGTAAGGGAGCAATACCTTTGAGAAATAGAGAGTGGGGAAAGGATCCAAATCTCAACGCTACATTTGCCACTAGCTTCTTTGTGCTACATTCACCTCTGAGTAATCACTGTCAAATTGAACAAATTCTCTCTTTTATGATGGTCATATAGCACAATAAGGCTAGGACAAATGTAGAGTGTGAGTGACCGACAGAATAAGCAGTAAAGCATTCTCAGCATGAGGAAAAGGGAGAGAAAGGGGGGGGGGAGAGATAGAGAGAGACAGAGATAGAGAAAGACAGAGAGAGAGAGAGAGAGAGAGATAGAGAGAGATAGTATGACAGAGGAAGAGAGTGTGAGAGTAACATAGAAAGATAACAAGCCAGCCAAAAGAAACAGACCACAGGGCAAACATGGAGAGGGACAGAATAACAAGTACAGACTACTAGTTATGGAAGAGAGAGAGAGAGAGAGAGAGAGAGAGAGAGAGAGAGAGAGAGAGAGAGAGAGAGAAAGATAGAGAGAGGGAAGGAGAGAGAGAGATTGAGACAGAGAGAAATAGAGATAGATGAAGAAGGAGGGAGAGAGGGAAGGAGAGAGAGAGATGAAGACGTAAACTTGGCAGCAGGAACAGAGGGCTTTATAAACAGCAACAGAATGATTCTCAGTTCCAAACAAACAAACCAATGCACCCCTTCCTGTAGAGTCCCTCCAGCAGATCTTTAGACTTAACCCATGTCAACTAAATTTATGTAACAGATAGGAGTGTCTTATTAGTGTATTTCACTCCAATCAGATTAGCTGGAGAAACCCTGGGGGAGGAGTTGCTGGTGAAGTGTTGGGAGGTGGGGTGGTGGGGGGCATTGGCATACAGGCATTAGCCAATGGGAGGGGGGGGTATCAGGGTTGCATATCAGGATGCAAAAGAGAAACCAATCAATTCTTCGTCTCATTCAGAACAGACACATAGTTGACCACGACATGGAGCAGGTGAAAAAGACTGGACAACTCACCACGCAGCGAAAGGACTAAAGAGCAAGTGTGAGAAATACAGAAAGAGAGCGAGAGAAAGAGAAAGAGAAAGACAGGTAGAGAGACAGAAAGATATGACGAAGAGGGGGAAAATAGAGAGATAGAAAAGAAAGAGTGAAACAACAATGAGACAGGTGGTCCCAATGACAAAGACAGGCAGAGGTGATCAGATTAGACCAAAATGATGGAATGAGAAGCATGTTAAACAGGTCAGTGGTCTGTACTCTGACCATCTTAATTCTCATCTAATGCCTACAACATGTTAAAAAACTATCCTACACAAGAGAAGAGCCCATTTCCCAGTCCAAGACAGGTCTTTAGGATTATGACACATCCACTAAGCTAATCACTGCAAGATCTTCCAACCGACATTCCTATTTCAGTGTCATTTTCCGGCCTGGGATCACCAACACCTAATGAGACTGAGGGCCCTTTATAAAACCATCTTGGCCGGTTCGACTATCTTGGACCGGTGATGAGCAAAACAGACACAGAGCAGAACTTCAATGTTAGACAACAATGCAGAGGAATGGCAACTAACAAACTACATCCCGCTGAAATCCCAAGAACAGCAGAATTATAACTTTGACGACGAAAATCGGACCTCCAATGTTAACCACCAACTTTGAGGTTGAATAGTTTTCCCAACACTATTCTAACGGACCAACCACATCCTTGTATTCTGGGTCTCCCTTATACACCTGATGGAACTTTTCACACATGCACAACTCTCATGTCATGCTTAACTGACACTCAAGAGGATGATCAGAAAGCTGAGAGAGACCCAGAACAGTGGAGTGTAGTTGAGAGAGAGTCAACGGGAGCTGAATAGAGAAACAGAGAGGAGAGAGAGAGAGAGAGAGAGAGAGAGAGAGAGAGAGAGAAAGAAAGAGAGAGAAAGGCGGATCTATGAGGAACAGTGCCGAAACGGAAAGGACTGTGAGAGCGCTGCATCTAAGAGGCTCAGCGGCACAGCCTTCCTACCTGGGCAGGTGCGTCTGTTTCTTGACGGCTGCCCTGCTCACATTGAGACAAAACAGGACACAGACAGGAAGCAAACAGACGGACAGACAGACACAGAAACAGACAGACAGGGAACATGAGTGAGGGAACAGGGAGAATAGCAGAATAAACAGGGAGAGAGAGAGAGAGAGAGTAAAAAGGAGACAGAGAAGCAGACACATGGAAAAGGATCGAGACAGAACACACACACAAACACACACACACACACACACACACCAAACCACTTCTCTGGTGACAAATGGAAGACCAGACAAGTTGTCTTTTGTTGGGTAGTAACCCCAACCTTGGGCACACTTCCCAAATTCTCAAACCAGTTCTGTTGTCTGACAGCATCACTGTATACAATGCACAACACACAAACGACTAGGAACTGTTTTAGAGTGAGAAAGCATGCAAAATATTCAACTGACTCAGTGGCACAGACTCACCTGTCTAGAGTTGAGGTCGGGGGTCGGACACTCATGGCTGCAGGCTGTTAGACACGAGTCCGCTTTCCAGGCTGTAGAGACGGGTCAGTGGGTGATCATTTCCGCAATGTTTTATTTACTTCACCACGTGCTACAATTTGTATGCATTTAATATTAAGACAGTGCGGATGGCCAATAAAACAATCGGATTCACGCTTATGTCAGTGGTTCGACTCTTTTGGCACGTAGTACCACGCACTAATGTATGTGTCCCTGTTTTTTTTTTTCAAGTTATCAGATCCTTCGATCACTCTACAATTTAAATAGAGGTCGTAGTCAGTCTTCACGTACAAAACGAGCTAAGCACCCGCGTTACATAACTGGTGGTGCCGCTCTTATACTAATATTGTGGTACATTTGGTTCAAATACTATCGTTCCCTTTAAAATGCAAAACCTAACCGGTTATAAAACGTCACTCGAATTAAACAATGTTAGGTATGCAATTCGCTCCGCAAAGGACGAGGTGCAGCTTCCAAGTCCAGATAAACAAGACAAACAAGCGGGGGGATTCTCTTGACATGCATCCACAGCTAACTAGGCAAGCCAATCAGGCCATCCATACATCACTATGTTTATTTTTTTTTATTTACAAGAATTCGTATTTCTACCTGAACTCTGAACATACTGCTAAGAGGTTTTGTTTGAAAAATTAACCCACTAAAGTCGCATTTGCTAACAAGCTAGCTCACTGCAAAGACTCAAGTGACCACGACCTCTCTAAATCAGGCTAGCTAACGTTAGCTCATACAAGACTGCAACGGGACACCACAACAAACAATTCAACGCGAACAGCTGAGAGACCTCTCAAACTAACATCATCGCACAATATTTAGATGTCAGGAACATGCATGTCCCTAAAAATACCAGAGCTATAAGCTGTCAGTGCAGACGCTCACTATACATTTTGCAAGATAAACATATCTAGCACCCAATATCTGGTCTTTCCCATAGAAAGTAGGGTATTTCCAGATGTCCTAGCTAGCTACTAGCATGCTAGCTACCTCCCTGATGAACACAGTTGCGCTACCTGCTAGGTTGCTATCTTGCCAATAATATAAATTTACACACGTGTCTTCGTAACTGCAACTGCTACCATATCAGATTATGGAAAACCTATGCAGGTTATTGCTGTAATGGCAATATGGTAACCATACAGCGTTACAAAGACCATTAAGTTATACTATAGCTACCACAGCTAACTGTAGTTTGCGAGGCCATACGTCATCCTCGTGATTTCCAGAGGAAGAGTGCCGACCACTGGCACAGTTGCATCGGATTCGTTATCCACGCTACCTCCAAGGTCGGAGGCGACAGCATTGGCCAAAAGCTACCTTCCCAGTGAAACTGATGAACAAGGACAGCAGTGTATCAGATGCTCAAATGAAAACGTAAAAGCTAAAATCTCAAAAGACTACCATATCAAACGGTGACTGTAGATTCTATTTTGTCATGATGTTTACCAAAAAACAACCTCAGTTTTGTCATAAGTGGCGCTGCACGCGAGTGTGCGAGCTATGTTAGCTACATACGAGATTCCTCCAAAATAGTTCGCTTCATTTGATCCTCATACTGCTGCTGCTGCATTCCACGGGGTGAGATTCCATTGTCCCATGCATCGATTTCCACCTGTTAATCCACATTTCATCAGTGCATATTTCGATTCCGTCTCAAGTCTTAGTCGGTGCATTTATTAGCCTTCCATTCTGCAGACTATTTAGTGTTTGCTTGTTACAGGGAAATCCTAATGGTTTGTGTTTTGCTGTGGAGCACAGGCAAACATCCTCACTATCGCCCTCCTTGGGTTAAATTCCAGTACTACATAAAAATCTGAGTTGATCGGATAGGCCTGCATCCCGTGACTGAAAGTTGGTCATTAATTTATAAAATAGTAATAATTATCATTTATGTTGAGATGCACACAACAGTACAACAAAGCCTTGAATGAGAAAATATGTCCCCAATGATTTCCCAGTTTTGCTCTTTCAGAGTAAACTAGACCTGCATCAAGGTGAGGGGTCATGGGCCTTTCCACTCAAGCTGCTAAAACAAATAGTTAAATTATTATTATTGTTATATTATTATTATTATTATTATTATTATTATTATTATATCATGCACCTCCTTTCTTCTTTCCTTCTACTACTGTCTCCCTCGATTACATTCTGACTACTTAAACGTATGCACTCTCATTCTCTTATAGCCTACGGGGCCATTTAACCTCCGTAGCCTACCAACTTGCCCACATAGTCTTTGTGGGCCACACAAATTACGAAGTGGCTAAAATGACTCCTATTGTGGCTTATCCAGAAACAAGTGTCACAGCTGCCAACTCCTCTTATTAATGGAGGATTAGTGTGCGCTGAAAAACTTTTAACACCCAGTTAATGATTGAAGATTATTATGACCAATACATCGACGTATGTAATGTGGTGGATCATTGGTTAATATGATCAGTTATTGGTTGATAAATAAAACACCATTGCTAGTTTTAAAGGTTCTCTAAGTCTTGTGCAGTTTCTAAGCTAGGTCACGTACAGAAAACATTTCCTCATGATCTGCTAGCTGTCTCTTCCCTGAATACACTGTAAAACATAAAACCTGTGGCCAGGGATGGATTACTGGACGGGCCTACCGGGGTCAGGGGGCCCTGAAGCCCAAGCCTTTGCATGGAATCACTGCCTCAATATCAGCAAATCAGGATGTAGGCTATGAATCTGATTGAATTAAAGTATTGGCCATCCCCAAAATGCACCAGAATACAGGAAATCACATCATACAAACTAAAAACTTTCTGGGGGAGGACCCCCAAACCCCGTTCCCACATATGCGTAGGGGGGCCTTAATACAACTAGGCCCAGGGGCCCGAAAGTTCATAATCCATCCATGCCTGTGGCCAGCCCAGGCCCCAAAAACTACAACAAAAAACACCTGGTCCTAGCATACAAATCTAGACGCACCCTAGCGTCTGCCAGGGTAGTCTAGCAACTCTCCGTTGGCTTGCGAACTGGAAAAATTAAACTTCGATCAGGCCACTCACATTGTGTATAGAGTCGGTAGTGGGCTTAACATAATGATGGCAGAGTTGCGACGGTTCAGCGTGAATTCCCTGCTACTTGAAAACAAAGAAGATGGATGTTGCTGTTGGCAAACAGCTTGACACAAGTTAAGCTTTTTTTAAGTTGGTAAAAGTTTGAACAACTAGCCAACTAGCAGGTGGGGAAACGTATGGGCTGAGTTGTAAAGCAGAGGGAATTTGAAAGACAACCGTTTATCCCGCAACCTCGGACTAAGCACTGCAAATGGTGAGTCCCCAGACCCTACATATTGATGTGGGTCTGGCTCGTCAGGCTAGCCTGGTCCAGCCTGGGCCATGAAACATAACAAACTGTTCCACAGAGGTGGGCACAAATACATCAAAACCTTTTTTGTTACAAATTACAAATACTGGCTCATGTAACTAAATAAAATACAAAATACTGATGTGAAAAATCTATTTAATTAAAATACAAGTAATTAGTAATTTGAAAATACAAAAATGTCCATACAATAATCATGGTATACACTTTTAAAAGAAACTACAAGGCATATTATTGAAAATGTATCAACTAAGAGACAAGAAATACTATTTTCTGATTGGCAGAGGGTCTCCTATAAAGTAGATCTGGTAAAAAAATGTAATCTGTGTCCCATATCAATAAACAATGATTGAACTGACAAGAGGCAGACTTTAATCAACTGTAACATAACAAACTACCCACCATCATTTCCATAACCAATGAATGTAGTACGACAAATTCAACAGGTCGGACTCTTTTTAAACTGAACTGCATTTCCCTTTTTGTGCTCTAAATGCATGCCTTTTGCCTACATACATGATTGGCAACATGATGGACAAACAGAATAACATCCTGTAAGATGTCCCAATATACAGAATTAATTAACTTGGTGGAGAAAACTCTTTTTGCATCGGGGAGGTCTTTGCGTCCATCTCTTCCATTATTTCTGCATACCTCGGTGGATGTTATCCATTGCATAAGTCCTCATGTCAAATCCATTAAGTGGTTTTAATACTGTCCTGTAGTGAGAATGAACATCAGCTATTAGGTAATGGGGTCAAAGGTCATCATATGGGGTCCATGTCCTAATGTTCTCCCTCAGTATCTTTTGTATCGTTTTCAAATTTAAGTCTTGTACCACCTGACAATTCAAGCTCCTGAAGTTAGCTACTTTTTAATATTTTTCCACTTTCAATGTTCTAAGGGGGTGATGAAACAGAAATAATGCTTTTCAGTTGTCTACAGGGTGACATAAAATTGGTGGCACAAACAAAATTGGGTTTACTACCCATGTTGACCATTTTGGCTCCCTCAGTTGACTTTTCTTTTAATTTCTTCCAACTTCAGACATATCCAGAGGGGATCATAGAAAAGAAAAGTTGGATCTAACACTTAAGTTGGTCACAATGTGGCATACTACTGCAAGAATAAGGAAAAATGGGTTTACATTTTATGCTGTCCTTCCAAAAGGGTAATAGAATGAGTATTTTTATGGACAAATCGCTACTTAGGTCAACTTTAGAGCTGAATATAGGGAATTGCCCAAGGGATATCGGGCACCCATCCTATTCTTATGGAGTAACCCCTAGGCAACAAGAAACAGCAAAGGAAAAAAAAAATTAACCGACAAAACCACGTTCACCAAGTTTCTGGCCTTTGGCTCCTGGACTATGATAAGCATAGCTTATTGTCATGGTTATATGTAGTATATTTATCTGAGTGATGGAATGTTGGCTTGTTAGGGAAAAAAGACAGGTTGCTTAGTAGACAGGAGCTAAAGTAATTAAATACGTATTTAAAATACATGTAATTAAAATACTGCCCATGTCTGCTTTTCCAGCCAATCACAGACGAAATGCGCATTCATGACAGTTTCAGTTGCATGGGAGGGAGGGGGAGGGAGGGGCAAGCAAGCTCTCTGTTTTTTTTTAAGCGTCAGCAGAAGTGACGTCACTCAACCATGCTAACACCTTTAAGGCAGGGGCAGATTGACCTCCACCTTTGGGTCTGAATGTAGGCACGGATCTCATCAGCTTCAAGTCACAAATACATTGAATCAATTCAAGCAAAGATGAAAAATTACTTTGATAAAACTTTGTGGTCTGAGGGAGTGACATGGGCCTATGTGTCAATTGCGTTAGTCGGCAGCCCTCCATGAGTTCGACAGTGTATCCATGTGTAGCGTCACAATACTTTTTTTTTTCATAAATCATAGCATACACATCAATGGTGCCAGAAGCAGAAGCAACACATACACACACAGACACACACACTTTTGCCCAGTCACTATCTGATAATGACAACAACATGCTAGATCAAAAATGGAGTGAGAAGTTAAGTCAAACTAGCCCGTTTAATATTTTCTAATCCTTTGTTTCTTCAGGCTGACAAACAAATTTCCATCATGGTGATGGTGGGGATCTGTTGTTAGCTGATCCAATCTGATCTTCTCCATAAAGCATGAGTGAGTTCCTGGATATTTTAGTTTCACTGCCTCCTCTTGTGGGTGGATGTAAAACTTGCGTTTAACTCTAGCTCTGTAGCTCCAACTGTCACCTCAGGAAGGCTTCAAATTGTGATTTCAATGTATCAGGCCAACTGTTCATTTTTTTTTGAGAGACAGTGGTTGTCATTAAATCTGAACAATTATTGATGTTATGATTATGTTGCAGTTACATTTATTGCAACTGAGATTCTATAGGCAATCATTACTACGAGGCACAACACTATCTATCTGAAACATGTTGCAAGCCTTCTCAAGGTTTTTATGATATCACTTAAGATTATGTATTATTACATATTAAATGGGTGGGTGTAGCCTATGGTAGCTCGTTCCGGCGCTCCTGATACACCAGCAGCCAAGTTTGAAGAAAAACTGGATCTGGCCTACGGGCCGCTAGTATAATAGGCTTGCTCTAGCAGGTCTACTCTTGTGCTCTTGTGGTGTTTGTAAAAGTAGTATATTAACTTACCCTTAAGTCTCCTTTGTATTAGCTTATAGTCTTCATGTAAGTTCCTTGAGATAAAAGTGTCAACTACATGAATACATGTAAATAAACATACATTTTGCATAGCCTTTGTTAGTAAGAAGAAGGAGAAGTTCACATTTTGCATAGCCTTTTAAAAACTGCAGAAAGTTATGTATATTTTGGGCTACTTTAAATGAGCAAATAAAATGGATATGCATCATTTTGGTCCTTAAATCAATCCCTTGAACCCCACCTCGCTTTCAGCAAATATGCCCCTCATCAAATCTAAATCTAACAGATGTCACCATTTTTTTTTTAAATTGAAAATTCTTTACTTTTTCAATTGTATTAAAATACAGTTAGTATAAATTGTCCTATTGTGGGACACTACCTAATGTGGGACACCTAAGCTCCAGTGGGTGTGGCTCTTCCCCAAACAAATGAATGTCAGTGAAACTATATGCCAAAGCTGTAGGGTCCTGGGATCAAAATTGGATGTCCCACATTAGGACAATCCACCCTATGTAGGCTAAATGGGCAGTATTCAGCATACAGGTACACAGTACTGATCAATTTAAGGGATTACGTTTCAATTGTAACAACATGTAGGACTACATGCATGTTAACTAACTTTTCAAACTGAATTTCAATGTTTTTAGGCCTATACATAACCAAACCGTGTATGCATCTCTCAGGTGCCCTGTTTCTCTTATTCTCACTCTATAATGATAACCTAAAAGAAACTCTCAGGGAAAGTACAAAATCAGTTTCATTTGAGGGCAATGGGGCCTACAACTAGCCAGTTTTCAAAAAGGCATGTAGATCCCATTGTGTTGATAAATTCCATCTTGGAAAAAAAATCTGTATAGCTAATAGGCCTGGGTTGTTTGGGAAATGTTAGGCCTAAATTTGTTTTAGCCTATGTGCAGACAAAATATTATTGTTCTTTATCAATGTTTCTAGGGCCTTCTATTAAAATGATCTATATTTACTGTAAAGCAGGGTCAAGGGTTGTTGACATTGGTTATGGGAATGGCAACTTCACATAACCTCACATAGCCTGACTGTTTCATCTAATCATTTCATCATTCAGCTAATAATGCGAAGTAATCCAAAGTATCTTCAGAATAGGCCTACTTACCATTCACTTTCACAATAAGGCATACCACTTAGGGTAAGGTAGCCTATTCTTAACAATGCTTATAGTGAAGATGTTCAATTCTATTCCATCAATTAAATAGTTAAGATAGGATAGGCTGTTATCACGAACGATGACGAACGAAGGATAGGAAAGAAGCTAAAAAGGCATACCTAATTTGGTTATGACTGGGCGTGGGGACGTGTCTGGTCTAAGGAAGAAGAAAATCCCCCCTGCCCCTCCGATGCAACACGCGTGTTCGTGCTGTGAGAAAGTAAGAAGAAGATTATACAACTAATTCCAGCTGTTAGGAAAAGGTGAGTTTACTCGTGTCAACTGATCCGCTACACAATAGTTGTTTTTGCCCATATCGGATTATAAAGATTAAATGGCCGTTTACGGTGTAACGGTAGGCTACAGTGTGGAAAATGTTTTGCCTATGGAGAAAACTAAATATTTCCGCCGAATTCCTGAGTTTGTCTACATTGCACTAGATTTAACCTAACGTTTTTGTTCAGAGAAAAAAGTTTTGCTGTTAACTATGTATTGGAAACAAATGTAGCCTCATCTCATCATATGTGAAATCCTGTGTTGGTTGGCTTACGGCACGTAGCCTAGGGCGTCACTCTTGGTTCTATTGTGTTTGATAGGCTATCAACTGACTGCTTACACGTCTGTGATTGAGGTGCATTCTTTTCAACAGTAGGCTCAAGTAATTCAACAGGTTATAATGTATGCAAATGTATTAGCCATCAAGCTGTGTCGAAATATTTTGACTGAATAGGCCTATCTGATTTGGGTGCTGCCTAATGAAATGGGACAAAAATAGAAGATGTTCTCATTCATGTGGCATTGCCTGCTTAGGGTAGGCTACTCTTAAAGTGATGGGAGTAGCCCATACAATAGATTGTTACAATATTATTATTACAATACAATAGCTAAAGGGTCCACTCCATTGATTTAGGCTGCAAAGCTGGTCAGTTGTAAAAGCCTATTACATTTGGTAGCCTACCTATCAGTTGAACCACATCTAGGTGCTGATGTTGAAAACCACATCGGTCTTTCGCCTGAGCCAAGATTCTAACCCCACCCTATCTAGCATACCACCATGCAACCACAGTGTACTTTCAGATATTGTTTGCAAGAGAAAGCCAAATCCACCACATAGGAAACAAGCTCTGCACCACCCAAAGTAGGCTTTGCATGGGCCTCCATAATGAGGTTACATATGGTGGCTGTATGCTGAGAAGATCTGATTAGTGCAAATAACATACAGTATAGCGCCAGATTACATTACACTTTGGAATGTGATATCAGACAGCAACAATGATGCCTTGGCTGGGTGCAGCTCCTGTCAACACTCAGTCACACTTCCTGTCTCTTCATCATCATTGCTACTGTTCGAAAGAGGAAGTGAGAGCCATTAAGGGCTGTGTCAAGAAACACTTAAACTGAGCTCTGTAGATTGAGGTGGCTCAAAGTTGCAGTCAGTGATTGTACGCGATTTCAAGCCCATAATATTTTTTTTCACATTCATCATCGCCTCAAGATTTGCTAGCTGCCCATTTCGTGAGTAGGCCTGCACTGTAAAACTCGGCATCTGTAGGCAGCCTATAGGCTCTGAAAACTGGAAACAAACAGCGTGGGGGCAGCCTGTCCCCCAAACAAAAATGAAACCCTGTGTAAAGTTTCTCTGGGAATGCTGAAGGTAGGGGTGAGTTACCTCTCTGGTGTGTTTTGTTTGGTCCTTGGTTAAAATATAATGTTGTTGTTTTGGACAAAGGCATCTGCTAATAATTTTAGATATAAACATAAAAAAACGCAACTTCCTGCGCAATCGCTGTCCATGATCCTGGGGAAAGGATATTTTTCATGATTTTTTAACCAACTTCCAAATAAATGCACCCCTCCCTTCCTCCCTTCAATGCACCTGAACCAAAGTTGTAGAATGGCTGGAATATTGCCCGGTACAACCCACTTTGTCTCCCATTTATGAAAACCAGTGTACCTTTTCTGATGAAATGGTAATTGGAACAGAGAGTCCATGCTTTGGTGAATGTTGTCAAAGTGTCCAAAAAGTTACTGTGATCAGTGATGAGTCTTCTTAGTGGGTAAATCATAGGCCTAAATAATGTAATATAGGCTACAGCTACAGTACACAGTAGAATGCGGCTGTGAAGTACTTCAGATAGGCTACATGTAAGCAATCTGAGCAAAACACAGCTTCATCTTACAAGCTCTAAGAAGTGTGCCCAATTTACAGATTTACTCCTCCCCCCTTATTAATGTTTGTGTGTGCGTGTGTGTTTTGGGGGTACTCTTATGTGGAGCTGTGTGGGGTTGACTGCGTTCATAACTAACAGTGTGTAGAAGACAGGCCTACTGAGTCAGAGGTGCCTCCTACAATACAAGTATCTGCAAGAGTTCAGTGAATGGGCTTGTATGTTATGCAATCAGCACATTGTTGTGTGTGGATTGATCATGAATGTTTGCATTGTGTATTCATTCATTTTAAGTAATTTCTTTGAGAGTTGTTTGCTGATACTGTCTCTCACTCTCACTGTGTGTGTGTGTGTGTGTGTGTGTGTGTGTGTGTGTGTGTGTGTGAGAGAGAGAGAGATATTGATTGTGTTTTGGCATATGCTGCCTGGTGAAATTATTTTGTGTGACCTTGTGTACTGAGATCTGATCCATTGACAAAAAGCATAGCAGTTGTTCTCAACTGATATTGCCTTGGGCCCCACAATTTCCCTTCACCATGATGAAGTGCTGCGTCACTCAATATCATAAGAACTAAAACAATAAACATAAACATGAACATACTTTCATACACTTTTTGGTTGTGACCTACCCAACATCCGTTACTGTAATCATTGGACCAACTGCATTACAGTAATATTACTCCCTCTTATGGAGGAAAAGAGAAGTGCAAGACATAACCATTTATGTCAAAGTCAAAGTCAGCTTTATTGTCAATTTCTTCACATGTTCCAGACATACAAAGAGATCGAAATTACGTTTCTCACTATCCCACGGTGAAGACAAGACATATTTTACCAATTTAAGTCCACAGACAAACATAACATTCAAGTAAACAAAAAAGTAAGTAAATAAGAGGGCACATATAATAATGAAAAAAATAAGAGCAGCAAAATTTGGTTGAAATTGTGCATAACCATTTATGTCAAGTACATTTATGTTGGTTTTCATCCCGGTGTTACCAAGGCATGGTGTCAAACACTGATTCTGTCATTGTTGTGTATAAGTGAAATTCATGGAATTGAAATGCATAGTCCAGGTGATGTGTTCAATCTTGCAGTGATGTGTTTCAAGAATGCAGTTCAGTAGCGTTTAAAGCAGGGGTTCTCAAAGTTTTGATTGGTGAGGGCCAATTCAGGAACCCCAACATTGAACTGAGGGCCGCCAAAGGGGCGGGGGGAGAAAAAGAAAAACAAAACCTGGAAAAAAATCCCATTTGTAATCATTTTAATGACCAGGTTGCATCTCTACAGTTTATATTTATTGCATTAAACACATTTTAATTCATAACTGAGGGCTAAACCTGGCAAAACTTGTGAAAATCTTAAGGAAAAATTGCAATGCACACACAATCCCTGGGGTTCTCTACCCTCAACAGACAAATTTGGGATATAACAGTTCTGGTTGCAGTCCATTTCAAGTACAAACTTATTTAGAACAAACAGTCTCAGTGTGCCTTGCTTCTTATCAGCATAGGCCTTATTCAGGGCCAATTCCAGCTACCAAAGCACCACAGGAAAATCTGACGGCCACGAAACACCACTAAACGTAGATTCATTCTTTTCAAAGCACACAGTACAGTTGTACAGTTTTACAGATGTTATCAGATGTTATCGCGGGCCGCCAGAAATCTTTCCACGGGCCGCCATTGGCCCCCGGGCCGCACTTTGAGAACCTATGGTTTAAAGCAATACAATGTGGTTATTTGACCTTAAAATAACAGCTTTAAAGTAATTTTGATGACTGACATTGCCGATGCGCGGCCCAAATGCCTTGTGTTGGACCATGTATGTTACTGTCACGGGTAGGACCATGACCCATTTTGTCGGTTTTAGATGAATTGGGTATCCCCATTTGTACCCAGTACATTAAAAATAGTTGAAAAAGGGAACTCCTATATCGTGGTACTTTCAGAGGTGGAAAAAGTACGAAAATATTGTACTCAAGTAAAAGTACCAATACCTTGATGAAATATTACTCAAGTACAAGTTAAAATACCGATCTGAAAATGTACTTAAGTAAAAGTAAAAAGTAGTTCATTTAAAATGTACTTTAAGTAAAAGTTACTTAGTTACTTTTTTTTGGGGGGGGGGGGGGGGGGGGGTACCAGAACAACCAGTTTTACCAGAGACTTTCTAATGAGGAGATACAGCACTCAAAAAATCCTCCATAGTAATGCATGGGGTTAGTCAGTTGTCTACAAAATATCACAACCCTTCCGCGGCAAAACGTTGACATGTGAATACATTGAGCCAATCATGTGGTGTGTTGTAAAATACATTGAGCCAATCATGTGGTGTGCTGTGAAGACATCATGCCAATCATCTGTTGTGATCTCGCTGCTGGAGCAAGATTGGTGTCGTGAAGCCTTACGCACACGCATTTCTGCCGAAATAGATGCACGATAAGTGCCCAAAAAGTTTTGCAATATGGCCGCCGAGTGGAGTGGAGGTACTTGCCTGAAAAGGACTTTGGTCCTAGCTCGAGTTGCTGCAGCCAGCAGCTAAGGCAGCCATGTTCATGCTCCTAGTGTGTAGCGCTGTAGCTGCAGCAACTCGAGCTAGGTAAAACCGATTGTTTCAGTTTTGTTCATACCGACAGTACTCGGTGACGTTGAGAAATGGAGATCTATGTGAAAAATCACTGGAGTTCTCCTTTAAGTTTGAGCAGTAGTTGATTAGTTAGAAGTTAGTTGCACTCATCCTTGCGTCGCTTTGCAATGAACAGTAGTCCAGCACAACTGAAAAGCCCCTCACAGGCAGCTGAGGCAGGAAGGTTAATGTTGAGTTGCAGAGAGTTTTTTTATATTTGGAAATGAGCAGAAGGTTCAGCAGATTAAAGGGCGTCGAACTGGGGGGGAGAGTGGGAAGTATAGGGCCCCAATGGAGGAGAGGGCCCTTGAAAAGTGAAATATGGGGGGTACAACATTTTCACCAGGCATTAGTAATAACTCAGGTAATCCACACATAAAAAATCCAAACAACTCCATAAGTAGAGTCATGTGTAATGAAGTGGAATAACACAGGGAAAAAGTATTGAACAAGCTAAGAAAAAGCACTAAGGCAAGGAAAGGGAAGGAACGAGCTGGAATCTGTAAGTAGTTAGAGTAGTTCTATCTGTGCAAATTAATATAAGCTTGGTTAGTAGCCTACATATTGATGGGCTATTTTCATTACCAGGGTGTCACACAAGAAACATTTCATGATGGATAAAAGCAAAAAGCACTCCCAAGACCTTTGCAACCTTATTGTTGCAAAACATATCAATGAAACTGGTTACAGATGCATTTCAAAACTTCAGAATCTTCAGTAAGCAGCATGGGAGCCATTATCTGCAAGTGGAAGAAACATCACTGCATCATTAACCGGCCACGCAATATTTCTGACCAGGGAGTCAGAAGGATAGTCAATTCCAAGAGCCAAGGACCGCTCGGAGAAAGCCCCAGAAAGACTTGAAGGCAGCCAATTCAATTAAATTCAATTAAACAGTTCTGGAAGTAACTAAAGATCAGGATTCACAAGAGGGACCCCTGGAATCTGTTTAGAACAATGGACCAAAATCACACCTGATACTGTGACTAATACCTTTTGTCATACAGGAAATGTCTTGAAGCTGTCTAAAGGCTTTTCCACAAAGTATTGAAGAAATTTCAGTAGGCACGTTCAATACTTTTTTCCTGTGTCATTCCACTTTAATACACATAACTCTTATGTTTTGGATTTTTTTATATGTGTGTTAATATAATGTGTGGTGAAAATTTCGAATAGACTCACTGGAAGTTTAAGCTAATTACTGAAAATATATATGACTATATGTCCACCATATATTTATTTTACCTGAATATTTTAACTTCCAAATTAAATGTCAAAATGAATGTCAGACGAAATTTAAAGTTTGACTGACTGGATTTTGTATACAAAACAGTGAAAACTGTCTAAGGTCACTCTCACTCTCCCTTGCTAAAGAGCTAAATGGTTTAGTCCGCCTGCACGATTCATAAGGTATCTTTTGTTTATTTAGTTGAGCATCACTAGTAGTGGACCGCTAATTGTTGCTGCTGATATCTTTCTCCAAGAAAGCCAAGTCAGGTTATTAAAAAGAGAGACATCAAAATGAGGGGAAACAACTGCTAATTAACTTCTTTCCAAAGAAAGGTGAGCACAAACGTCAAAACACGTAATCCCATGGTGTTTGCTTGAATATCTCCGCTATCATTAGTGCTAAAACGAACTGAGACAACCCATTGAAATAGCGGAAAATACACTTTCATAGGTTAGGCTACACATCTGATGCATTTCGTGGTCCAGCTCCATCTCCCATCACTTTCAGAAAGACTGCATGGCGCCAGCTTGAGTCATGTCCTGTTGTAGGCTACATGCTGATCATTATCACTAGGCTAGTGGTTTAGGGCGTGATTTCTTTTCTCTCCCTTTCTGTTTTCGTTAGTCTTAAACTCAAGTAACGGATGAGATTTTTGATGTAGCGAAGTACAATACTTCGCTCAAAATGTAATCAAGTAGCCTAGTAGTTTATAAAATCGGTAGCCTTTAAATACCGATTTTATAAACTACTTAAAAAATACAAAATACACAGAAAAACTACTCAATACAGTAACGTGAGTAAATGTATTTCGTTACTTTCCACCTCTGGTTACTTTAAGAAATTAGGGTGAACTGGTCAACTTTTAATTTAAGTGAAGCATAATTTTGCATCTAGGCAATAATGATGTAAGTTAGAACTGAATACATCTTGGTGACCGATGTAATGAATAGCTTTTTTGATCCTATTTAGTTGGGCACTGACTAACTTACTTTCTGTGCTTGTGTTGACTGATCTTTTTTTTTGTTTTTTGTCCGCAGATCCTCTTGACGCATCAGACACAGAGACTCAAATCAGCATCTTTCCATGAACCTAAAGACATTCACCATGTGTTTTTTCACCCATCTATGCTAAAGGGCCCACCGTCATCTGCATCAAACTTAAAGCATATTCCACTGGACATCATTATTTTTCACACTCAGGTTTTGCTTTTGAGAGAACGAGAGAAAAGGACAACCTAAGGGATACCGTACAGCACCACAAAGTAACCAAGTGCTCAGATCTACTGCCTGCGTGTATTTACTCCCATCATGCCTTTTGTCGTTCTGCAGACGTCGCGCCTGCTCTGGGTGCGCACGGCGGCACTGTTGTGCACGTGCGTGACTTTCAGCGTGGCGGCTCACGGTGGGTCGCTGGGCAACTCGGGCGATCTCTTCATGTTCTGCTGGTGCTTCAGCTTCGCCGGCACGCTGCTTGTCCTCGTGGTGGAGCTGTTTGGCCTGCAGATGCGCGCGCCTGTCTCCTGGACCAACTTCCCCATCACCTTCGCCACCTACGCCTCGCTCCTGTGCCTCACAGCCTCCGTGGGCTTCCCCCTCACCTTCCTCAAGGGCTACCAGTGGCAGGGCGAGGTGCGCGACCACCGCATCGCCGCCACTGTCTTCTCCTGCCTGGCTACGGTGGCGTACTTCGTGGAGGTGAGCCTGACGCGGGCGCGTCCAGGCGAGGTCGCCGGCTACATGGCCACCACGCCCGGCTTGCTGAAGGTGTGCGAGACCTTCGTGGCGTGCGTCATCTTCGTGTTCATCAGCGAGCCCGTGTCGTACGACCGCTACCCGGCGCTCAAGTGGTGTCTGGCCGTCTACTGCATCTGCTTCGTGCTCTCGGCCGCTGTGGTGATTCTCTGCGTGGGCGAGTGCACCGGCTGCCTCCCCTTCACCTTCTCCCGGTTCCTGTCTGCCTACTCCTTCCTTGCCGTAGCCATGTACCTCACAGCCACCATCCTCTGGCCCGTTTTCCAGTTCGACAGTCGCTACGGCAACAATGCGCGGCGGCCTGACTACTGCAGGAATGTCGGCACGTGCCCCTGGGATAAGTTGGTGGGCGTATCGGTGCTCACCGCGCTCAATCTGCTGATTTACCTGGCGGACCTGGCCTACTCAGCCCGCCTGGTGTTTGTCAGCGGGTGAGGAGGGAGGAAGGCCAGATTAGTTTTGTGTTTTTTGTTTTTTGTTTTCATTTGTGTATTTTGTTGACCACAAGAGAAAATGAGAGAAAAGACTCTTTTTAAAAAAGTCTTTGTTTGGTTTTTGCCTTTTTTCCCCACAAAAATAAAAGGAGAAAAAAAAACAGGTGGGTAAAGAGAGACATACAGTACAATCTGTAACTTAGAAGTGAAGTGTGTAAAGCACTCACCATCATAGCAAATGGTTGTCTGCTTACCCAGTCTGCTAATCAGTGTGTCTGTAGTGTCTACTGTATGTTTTTAAGGAGTGGTGGGTATTTTTGCAAAAGTAGATCCCTGATCTTGCTGTATGTATTATTACATTTATTCAGTTCAGTTAACAGACACCAAATAGATATGCTTTTTAAACCAAAGTACATATGCAGATATCTGCTGCTTCAGTCAAACTTACTGTCTGTGAATTACCCTGAATTACTGTGCACAAAATAAATACAACATGAAAAAGATCTGATAGAAGATATCTGTCTTGCAGTGTGCAACGTCAAGTAATATATGATGAATTCTTACTGCTCTGCTGTTTTCCTCTACGGCTTCAGCATAGACAGACTACAGGCAGTGGCTCAACTGCTTACAATGTATTATATGTTTTTTTTATTCCACACATGTCCGAGAATATAGCATTACTTATATCTCTGGAAAGATCCAGTCCGTGATTGGGTTTCAATTTCACAAAAGGTTGTTGATATTTGAGCTCAACAGCCAAATAAATCACTCTCCTCCCTTCCTTGGTAATTCATTGTATATTGGCCGATATTCATTTTGGCTCCACCTGTGCCGTGATGAGCCACTGTGTTTCCCATAGACAGACAAGACTAAGCCCATAATCGTACATTCGGTTGAATGATTTTCATTGAACATTGCATAGTTCATCATTGCAAAGACTGTATGGCCTGGTTTGGTACTCAAGGTCTTGGGGTTAAAGGTTAAGGTCACATGGTGTTCTATATGTAATACAGTGTGTGTGTGATATCTCCCAAGTGACTTGACAGATGTTAATCAATCATTAGACACACTGAATACGCCTACTCAAAGTTGTGGAGCTAAATCATCATCAAAGGTGAAGGCCTAGTTCACGTTAGGGAGGTGAAAGTAGGTGAAGGCATCATGCACTAATGATGAGGCTTAGTTATATAAAGGATAGAACATTTTTAACTGTAGTACACTATAATTATTATTATACTTTTGTTATAACTGTAAGTTATTGTTATAGTAAGAGGGTTTTATTAGCTCAATATTAGCTTCTTAGCTCTTTAGCTCTTGCTGTCTGCTTAACTTAGCTTAGCTTAGTTGGTTTTAGTCTGAGGTATCTTGTCATTGCCTTTACTGCTTTAATCTAGATAGTCTCTAGAGGCCTCTTATGTATTTTATTTTACATTTGTTTAGGTTTATGGCTGTAAAGCTATTCAGTTGATTGGAGATTTTGGGAATACAACAGTGCACACTGCACTGTTGTCACAGATAAACAAAGACGCAGTTGTCACAATTAAACAAAGTGAGAGTGTTTTGTATAGTATAAGTATATATACTCTTTTGATCCCGCGAGGGAAATTTGGTCTCTGCATTTATCCCAATCCGTGAATTAGTGAAACACACACAGCACACACAGTGAGGTGAAGCACACACTAATCGGGGAGCAGTGAGGGGTTAGGTGCCTTGCTCAAGGGCACTTCAGCCGTGCCTACTGGTCGGGGTTCGAACCGGCAACCCTCCGGTCACAGGTCCGAAGTGCGCAGATGACCTGTCTAATATTGTTTGTAAATTAATCTATTTTCTTTCCTGTGTTCCCTGTCTTCTTGCAGACTCATCTGAAACACTAAATAAACAAAGAGATGATTTGATTTCAATCAATCATCCTCAAAATGCCAGCCAAAATCTACATCAACTTTCAAGCATGTTCCATTGTATTTTTTGCATTCTGATTTTTTGAAGGAAAGCGAGAGTAAAACTTGATATTTTTTAACGGACAAGAAATTAAGATACCCCACCATGGGAGAAATTGGACTGATACTTACACGCGTAGTTCAACTGTTCCTTACATGTCTGACGTTTAGTCTCGCGATTCATAGTGGAGAGTTGGCCACAGCCCATGGTTTGTTTCTTACCTGCTGGTTCCTCAGTTTCTTTAGTACCCTGGTGATCTTGCTGATTACATTTTTCAAGAACAGTTGGGTCACCACCTTCTGGCCCAATGTCTCTGTGACAGTTGCTGGATTTGCCTTTCTCTTCTGCTTGTCTGCCACAATTGGATTCATCTGCATCTACCTGGGAGAGAGCCAAACTGTTACAGAAAACGTGCATAACCACCGGATCGCCATTGTCATCTTCTCCTTCATAGGCTCCGTGGTATACCTGTGTGAGGTGGTGTACCTGGCAAAGTCTGAGTCAGATGAAAATGACTGGGTGACTGCAATTCAAGGCATACTAAAGGTCCCAGAGGTCTTTGTGGTCTGTTTCATCTTTGTATTAATCAGTGACACATCTTCTTATGATCATTCCCTTCCTCTGAAGTTGTGTGTGGTGACGTACAGCCTCTGTTTTATTCTGTCATTTATTGCAACGTTGACAAAAAATATTAACTGTACAAAATGGTATTCACGCTTCACAACACCCTATTCCATACTGGCTGTGGTCATGTATCTGACAGCAACTGTGATCTGGCCTGTGTACCAATTTAATAGTCGTTATACTAACGAGACCTATCGACCTCCTTCCTGCCATGGACTTGGATCATGTCTCTGGGATAAAAAGGCTGCTGTGGCAGTGCTCACTGCAATCAATCTGCTGTTTTACCTGGCGGATGCAGTCATCACAGTATATAGCCTCATAGGTAGATGTGCCCTTGTCCACTTAAGCTTATGAGGTGGAATACGTCAACGCAATGACGCATGTTTCTCCAGTTAACACTTACTGGCAAAAAAGTGGAGTGTAATGAAGCTGTAGGAGTTTTGGGCTATAAAGCCTTAAACACCTACATTGCTCAATCAGTGGCCATCGATGTTTTAAATTTGAAGGTAGATAAATTACATGTAAAAATTGATTATTCAACACTATTTACGTGGAGGAAAATAAATATAATACATAGTAGGCCTGTTCTGTGTAAACAGCTTCTCATCTGTGAAATGTTACTCCATGTTCTTTAGTTTTCAAATCCCTTGCATGGGAACAGCCAAATGTAGCACAACAATCAGGCATCTTTTAAGCTGCTCAGGATGCAACCAGAGGTTGTTCAGAACATCACATGACTGGAGAAAGATGGCGGCAGCATTGATGCATGCTGAGAAGCCAAGGCCGACATCTACTGTATATATAATATCTATGATATTGCCTAATATAGAAGGTGATAAGTACTGAAAACAATACAATAGGGGGCAACTGCATTTCGTTGTCTCTGTACTCTGCACAATGACAATACATTTGAATTTAATCTAATCTAATCTAATAAAACATCAAGGATTATGTTTCTCTAAAGTTGAAAGGAGGTGGTAAAAGGAAAATTGAATACCCACAATTGCAATATTAAAATGACCTTTATGGCAAACATACTGCTTCAAAACTATTTACATGTACATGGAGATTGTTTAACAATGACAATATATGGCAGTCACAGTTAAAAAGCCTATACTCAAACGTAAGAAGGGCAAATCCCCATCGCATGGTAAACTTTCGCCAAGATGATATACATTAAAACACCTACATTAGCAGACAAAACAAAGTTACCAGTAATTAAAACAAAGTATTTCCACAACATACATATACTGTAAATCAAAGCTCATAATGTTTTGACCTTTATAATGTACACAAGCATTTAGACATATCCAACTCCTGCATTTGTTTGAGATCAGCCTGAAGAGGTAAACTCATGCTTCTGCTCCTGGATGTAAAGAAGCCACTTCCTCATATTCTTCTCCATTACCTAGACATTGGAAGGGAATGTTGTGTTAGATGACAAAATTGTGATTACATCTTATTCTGTGCCTGAAAAACACAGAATTTGCATTAGTTCACCGTGCCATGCAAGTTTATGGTAAATTGTGAAGATTATAAGATTTGATATCATTTATATAATTATTCTACCATGCCTACCAGAATAATGATAATTAGCAAAAACATTCTTAGTCAGGCCTACCAATCTATGTTCAATATACCAAACATCCCATTTCACTACATTATTCCTTGTGTGATATATAATGTGAAACTTTAATTAGTAATACATCTTACCATCCCCTTGCCCATGTGATATAGTTTCATATATGTCTGTTGTTCCTGCAAGTAGAGTTATGATAAATAGTGTTGTTGTTCATGTAGTATTAGGTATTATGAAATAACCTGAAACCTATCCCAATAATAATAAATGTAGGCCTACTTGGTTGTAGAGGTATGTATTCTGCATTTATGGTGTCATAAACATCAGCGGTATCTACAGTACAAAGAGAAGATAATAGTTATTGGAGATGTAGGACAATTCTATAGTGAAAAGTGAAGAAGTGAAAACGTATGTAAACTATCTGACCTCTTTGTAGAGGCATATATTCTGCCTGAGGCCCATGATCAGTTCCTGCAGCCTCACTCTCCTCCTGATTTGACCTCTGTTTTGTACTTCCCCGCTGTTGACCACTAGAGGGAGGTAGAGATCTGCAATGACATCATGGATGTAAATAAAATACTCAGGTAAAATTGATTGGTTTGTCTAGTACTTTAGTTGGCCCACTTTACATGTTACATGTTTACACTTTACATCTCAGCAGTGGACAATAAGCTTACTGGGAATTTAAACTTACGTCTGTGTTTTCTGTGTACTCAGACCTGCAGAGAGACGTAAAATTTCAACATGCCAGCAGTGTTTTACTGGGCTATAAAACATTACTTTTCTTAAATATTAATCCTTTAGCCTGGATCACTTTTACTGCAGCGGCTGTATGCTTTAAGAGTGCCTACCTTTCAGCTTTTTGAAGAGATACAGCAGAAGCAGCATTATGATGAGGACAAACATAATCACCAGTCTAACAACTGTACCCACAGTTACCAGTAGAGAGGATCCTGAATCTGGGGCTGAAAATGATATGACAGGTTAATCACATCAGCATCGAGATGAGGTTAGTTATATTTCCTTAAATGTTATTATTTTTACCCTTTACAATGATCCAGCTCTGTGGTGACTCTCCTCTCTCTGGGTTCCTGCACTTATAGAGGCCTTCATGTGACTTTGAGACTGCAGGGATGGTCATCTCTCCTGTGGTGGAGTTCTGCAGGAGTGTCCCATCTTTATAGAAGTCAGCACTGATGTTTGATGGCTGGTAGCGATATCTACAGCGCAGAGTCAGCGGATCCCCCTCAGTCACAGGATGGACAGGACTCTCCAGGATCACATTTCCATCTATAAAGAGTATAGCATAAGACATCCGATTCAATTCATTAATTTGAGCTAAAACAAATATATAATTTGAGTACCAGTAACTCAAGCATTTATCTTTAAAGTGACTTAAGACAATTTGTGGACCACGCATATGGGTAATAAAGCCTAAACTGTGTGACATGCGTGCTAACCAATACTACTTGATAATCAGTTTCACTTTGAGAGAATAGAGGAATTAGTCAAATATTGAAATGGGTCTCCAAAGTTTTTCCAATGGCTATCTCCACAAAAGTTGCCCTGACCATACTCCATTTACCAACATTCACCAACACCAACCAGTACATGTCAGAGTTCACTATAAAGACACAATCCCACGTCTAACATTGCATCAGTATTTCAGTATAGCCAATACTGTCAAATGCACACTCTAACAAATTCACTTATTAAGTTGTGCTAAATCATTAATATTGTAGTGGACACTATGGACATAATTCACCATACTGTATTATCTCGTTCTGTGCTTACTGCATTATCTCTTTCTGCTTTAGGGACACTGTCTCTTTAAGGACACGCTGTTGGTTTGTTGTTATCACCGGCAGCGCCATGTTTGTTTGATATCGTTTTAGTATGATTGAATAAATGACACGCCGTTGCGTTGTCAATGTGAGACTCTTTCTTCACTCTGTTTATTGCAATCCTACAATATCGAGTTGAATTTACAGTGTACAATGTTGAAAGACAACAAATCATGTATGATTACACTCACTGTGTATTGTGATGTTGACAGGATTGCTCTGCTCTCCAGAGTCAGACTGACACCAGTAAACTCCAAAGTCTGATGAAGATGCTGAGCTGATGCTGCAGCTGGATCCTGTTTCTGATCTCCAGTCAGTGGGACACTTTGATTTCTCTCTTCTGTTTGTGAACCACCTCAGTCTCCATCCAGTAGCGTGGCCCTGAACCCCACAGCTCAGGGAGAGTGGCTCAGATGTAAAGATCTGGGTCCAGTTTGAATGGATGATCACAGAAGCTGGAGGAGACACACCTGAAAAGGCCACTACGAAGGATGAAAATGAAAGACTCTGGGAAACACCCTGCTTCGTACACAACTGTTTAGATGACAACTGAACAGAGACTCACCTGTGACCAAGAGAGGCCGAGGATTGCTGAACTCCGTGTGATAGGCTGGCTCTCCTCTCTCTGCTCTGCACACATAAACCCCTGTGTGTCTAAGAGCAGCAGGGCTGAGAGTGTAGGAGCCTCCAGCTCCTCTGATGCTGTCTGACACTAGCTCTACATAATATCCACTGCTTTCATGAAACACTTGAGGGAACCCGGGTCTATAGGGTGCATTCTTGTACCAGAGGAATCTCCAGCCTGCATTAGAGACTCTAACCTCACAAGTCAGTGTCACTGAGTCTCCTTCAGTCAACCAGATATGTGAGAAGGAACTCAGAACTGCATGAGCTTTCTCTGCATGAGAAGAACAGAAAGTTGTGGCACAACATTTTTATAAGCACAAGCCTTCAGATGATGTATAATATAGAAAAGCCGCTTTTTGTATAATCAGTCATGACTGCTACCATTACGACAACAATTGTACAAACATCAGGGGTGCATTTAATTTCTCTATTTGTCCATCCTTCTTCCTCATGTCTTAGCCCCTCCTAATTAATTTTGTGAAGGAAATGAGAAATAAATTTAAGGAATCAAGGAGAGACAGGCATGAGAAATTAGATGTCCTACTCACTCATGGGGGGTAACAACATGAGTGATGGTGGTGGGGGAGCGCTGAGGGGAGTGGTTACCTAGGATGTCATACGAGCTAGGACCGCCACTGATGATTGTACATTCAGACTGAAAATGCTTACGCGAAGGACGCATCTCAGCTTCCACAGAAAACAAGACAAATGAAGCATCCTTCATGGCGTCGAGCTTTGAATGATTTCTGGGGCACAAACCGGAGGACAGAGGATGCAGCCAAATAGCGATATGATCCGCACCCCAGAATCATTCTTTAAAAATACTAAACTGAGTAAAACAAGTAATGAGACATGTATCCAGAGATACATTTAATTTTTTTTAATTAAAAGATAATTGTGATCAGTAAAGTAAATGGGAAAAAACATATACTAACGAGAGGAAAGTGTAATATCAACAGCATCACTTTTGTCTGATTCTCTCCCACCATGTTTCCTTCGTCCTTTACAAGCATAGCGACCACTTCGTGATGGATTGATTTCATACTCAGGTGTGTTGATTTCAAACTCATCACCTTTATGGCTTGAGAACCTCATAACCATCAATCCATAAGTAAACCATCTGTACTCCCAGTCACTGATCTCCCCACTCTTTATGTCACATCTGAGAGAGACCTTCTCTCCACTGAAGAACTTTGTCCAGTTTGATTTTGTAATGATTGCTTTTGGTCTTTCTGTCAAAAAAGAATACCATTGTGAATTATTTACAGTATTTACCTTTTGTCTGATAGGTAGACAATGAACCTTAAAGAGAAGGATATATACCCTTGCAATGAAACCAACTAACCTGTAACCTTCATCTCAGCCGCATCACTATATTGAGTATAGAAGACTGGGTCTCCTCTCCCAGCTCTACACCAGTACTGTCCTCCATCAGAGATTTCAACAGAGCTGATGTTGTAGGAGTTTCCATCAGTCTGGGCCACAGGATCAGAGGTCTGTGTGTGTCTGTACCAGTAGAACACCAAACCAGAAGAAACACTCAACTCACATCTCAGAGTTACTGAGTCTCCTATGAAGGGATGGTGGTCCGGACTTAATGTGAGTGTGGGCTTTGATCCTTAAGAGGGAAAAACAAAAGAGTCATGTTCAACAACATTCTCTACACAGCGAGCCACTCAACCTCTGTGAAGTTGGCACCCCACATGATGAAAATATGAATAAAAGTATTTTGATTCGTTCCTGCAGGCAAAATAAAAAATTGTGCAAAAAATGATTTCAAAATAGTTGGAATCCCTTGTGCACATTTGTGCAGTCAAAATAAACATTTGTGCATCATTGTTTCTTATTTTATTATTTTGAATTTCAGATTTGATAAGTCTATCGACGACACACCCCCTTTTTGATTGCTCACGCGCACAGTCCTTCCATCAACAACACGAGATTGGTCGCCAATAGATTCAAAATGGCGTCGCCCGGAAAACAAGCGGAAAAGTTACTGAAGGTAGTCTCTGTCTGTATAAACTGTCCTCTAAATAAACGTTCAACACACATACAATGTTGCCAATGCCTTGTTTTAAATGTTAAGAACCTAATTACTGTCAATGAAGTGTGGAGCTCTTGTTAGTCTTGTAGATGGGTTATAACAAGTGATTTATGTGCAGTTTGAGAGATGCCCTGTTGCTAGCGCTAATAGCGCTATGGAAGAATCAGTAAAAACTGTCTAGGTTCAGAATGCTTCGGGTCTGGATAGGTTCACCCCTCGTCCATGACTAGCTTATAGTCATACTTAACATATCTAAAACCCATTTAACACCGGATTAATGCTATGTGACTAGCTAACTGAAATGTCAGCAATCTCAGACAAAAGGAGCTCATTTGGCATTACAATAGAATAGGTCAGGCTTTGTAATTTGCGTTCGGTTTGCAGCAGTCGTTTAAAGGGACACCAGGCAACGTTTTCGTGTTAATTACTCATCTTCGTAAGTCGGTATATGGTTAAATGACTCATTACAGGGCGAATGAAGACTCTCTCGCCCGCCCCTACTGCCTGTAGGAAGAATATCCCGCTTGCAAGTTCAGTGTATCGTACCCGGCGACCGAAGCAGTTTCAGTTTCCATCCTGCATCCACAGCACAGAGGGAGGCTAACGAAACGCTAGCGATTGTTGCAAACGTGTCTATAATGGCAGAACCGGCGAAGAAGCAGCGAAAACCCTTGACGGAAGATGCAAAGAAAAGGAAAAGAGCTTCAGACCGAGCGAGGGGGAGTTTCGTAGAGAAAAAGCATCAGGCTTGCCTGGTGTCCCTTTAATATTTAGTCACATAGGACTAGGCTGATTGAGCTTTCCTCTGCCACTACCAACATTGTAGGTCCTGTCCCTTCCTCAATTTCAATTGGCTAGCAAGAGAGAAGTGAACAGATTTCAACTTTCAGTGCTCTGTGCGCTGCGGGAAAAAAACGGTCAGCGCCGTGAGCTTTTTTCTGCTGAGCGCTGTGAACGCTGAACTTCATAGGATTTCTATAGAAAATCCACCGTCGGCTCCAAAAACGTGATTGGTGGACACAGGCCCAAAATCTGTTCAACTTTTAGAACAACACTGGGCTCGTCAATGTCACTTCTCTCTTGACGATTTAGGAGGGGGCGGGACATAGGCTACATGTCAACAATGGCAAAGGAAAAACTGATCCTGGCTGTCACAGACAATCTAGTCAGTCATATGATCTCTCACTTAAGGGATATCATGACCAATTGTTGAAAGCAAGAGCATGGAGGGATGTCGCCATGTCTGTTGGGATAACAGGTGTGTATTTTGACATCGTTGTATTTCTAAACAGTCACAGTTTAGTTTGAGTTAGCTAATAGCTAACATCCTGTTACAGTGTAACTAGTAAGCGTCATCTATGGAGACAAACAGCTGAAGCTAACATTGGAGCAGTCTAGCTAATAACGTTTTTATGTGAATCTGTGCAGAGGAGAACTCCAAAAAAGTAGAAGTATCTAAGACAGGTATGCTAAACCAACTAAAAAAAAAAAGACCAACTACTTCCAACATCTGTGCACAAGACTCATCTGAGCCTGAAGTGTCAGAGGAGGTGATGGCTCTGCTAAGGACAATGGTGTTAACCAACATATACTGTCATTATAGTCAATTCAGCCTACATATCAGCAGTAGTGTTTAAGCCTATCATCATTTGATTGGAAAAGGCATTTGTAATTGTAATAATAACATTGTAATTATGTTTCTACAGATTTTGGAGAGTGATGAAGTGCTGCCTCAGACAGACAATTCCACATGAGTAGACCCACCCAAAGAGAAGTGGAAAAGAAGGCAAGCGACATCCACTGAATGATTATTAGGAGTCAATAATTCCATTTCATGGAAAAGGTTAGCCTGACTCAATTCTAGTCAGAATATGAGTCTGATACTAATCCATTGGGACGTAATTATGGGGCGTGTTTCAACCGATACAGGAGGGGAATGCCTCTGCACTCAATTGGATAGACCTAACCAATCAGACCAACCACCTTGATGAAAGTGAAACCATGAGTTTTCCCACATCTCAACTTTGGCCAAAGTTTTCAGAAATAATCGTTTTCAGTGATAAAACCTCATTGAAATAATGTGCATTTTCCATATGGGGTCTTAGAAGCCATCTGTCTCCTTCTAGCCACAGCGTTTTTGTTGCAAACATAATCAACCTAAGCTGACGTGATAGACGAGGCGCTGTTGCTCACCTGTCCATCATCGTAAAGCCCAATTTGATTGGTCTGCCAGATTTGGGGCGAGCATAGTTGCTCCACAACGGAGCAATGCCAGACCGAACTTCCCGACCTCAAATGTTGTGGGCGGGACTAAGTTCGGCTGGCACCCAGGCTAGGAAAAGGTCTAAACATCATAGACAATTTGCTCAAAGTTTGAAGTGGCCCTGTCCTCAGCCTAAACACTGCTATGCCTTACACAAAGGGACAAGACACTGTCACAAATATTTCTAATGCTGTCCACAAATGTGTCTGTAACCCTCTACTGTGTCAATTCCTCTTTTCTGCAGCTGTGCACATATACAGTATATGGGGCATGATTTTATGAAACAGGTCCAAAAGGAATAGAAACTTAGGGTCTGAAAACATTGGAGAAAACCCTTTAGCTCTCGAACTGTTACTGAATCAATGTCTTGAGATGCCTGGATTGTTTCGAAACACTCCAAAAGAAGCTCAGTTTTCAGTGCAGACAGCACAGGTTCCAAAGTTTTAACACATTTGTGATGAATGCGGAAGCTGTGTCCCTACTATACCATCTAACACTGCAGTCCTTTTCAGTGATCTTGTAAAAAACAGAGAAGCCACCAGGATCTGAGAAGAAGCAACACACTGAGGTTACTGCTGACACAGCCTTTTCCTAGCCTGACGTATTCATACTCAATTCTAGTCAGAATATGAGTCTGATACTGCTCCATTGGGACGTAATTATGGGGCGTGTTTCAACCGATACGGGGGGGGGGGGGGGAATGCCTCTGCACTCAATTGGATAGACCTAACCAATCAGAGCAACAAAATAGCTTACCGTGAGGTGTAGGAAGAAAACACACGAACCATCCTTTTTTTCCTATATCCCCTCCGTTTTTAAAAATAATTCTGTTGAACAGTGATATGCTACAAACATGTTAAACAGCTGGGAAAAGCTGTCGCAAATCCCTCGAACAGGTGGTCAATCAGAAATTTCAAACGAACGAGGGAACATGTCGCAATGCAACAGCGCTGTTTTCCCTTGATGAAAGTGAAACCACGAGTTTTCCCACATCTCAACTTTTGCCAAAGTTTTCATAAATAATCGTTTTCAGTGATACAACCTCATTAAATAATATGAATTTTCAATATGGGGTCTTAAAAGTCATGTATCCTTCTAGCCACAGCGTTTTTGTTTCAAACATAAGCATAATCTAAGCGTGCTCAGATGACGTGATAGACCAGGCGCTGTTGCTCACCTGTCCATCATCGTAAAGCCTGATTTGATTGGTCCGCCCGATATAGGGCGAGCATACTTCCACCACATTGAAGCAATGCCAGACCGAACTTCCCGACGTGTGGGCGGGACTAAGTTCGGAATGGCACCCAGGCTAGCCTTTTCCATCATCACCAGGTTCAACTGATGTGGATAGCAATAGGGGTCACAATTCTCCAAATCCTTGATTCGGTTTAATTTTTAGATTAATAATTTTAGATAAAATTTAATTTGATTAACTTATATTACTATTAATGCATTTCTTATGTTGTTTACTTTTCTTGCCTTATTTCCAGTTTGGGGGGCTTTTATTTTGAATCTGCTACTAAACAGGGGTGCGTTTCCCAACTTAAGCGATGGTTCGGAATAATTTCATCCTAGGGTCCTTTGCACCATGACCCCGAGCCAAACACCCTCCCAGAACCTGTTTTCCCTTGGTTGAACCCTGGTCGAGTAGCGCTGTCAGAAACGAATGACTTTATGAATGACGCTTATGGAACCTATAGAGTATCTCGTAAATTACCCCACTAATAATGCCCTGAATGGTACGAAACTTCTACAGTAGTACAACTATATTCTGTACTCATAAAATGAGGCATTGAAAAGTTTGTAAGTACACCAGGAGTTTATTTACAAACTCGCGAAACATGCCTAACTAAGTTAGCAACTTAGTTGGTTGGCAATGGGAAATTGCAACCAACAAAGTTGCTAACTTAGTTAGGCATGTTTCCCAAAACCATAGTTGCTAACTTCTGTAACATAAAGGAATTATCATTACCACTGTGAATCAGCTGCTTGTGACGGAACGTTCCTATGCCTTCGGCGCTGGCCCAAAAATTTAAAAACTCCCGTCACTGTAACAGTTACATTCTCTGGCTATTAAGAACTTTGGTCCTCTAGTGGCTGTGAAACTAAACCCTTTGACGTGACTACTGTAACCCCCTCTCTATGACATTGAGAAACTGTTGAAAACTGTTGCTGCCCCCATGACTGAAACATTCTCCCATAAATTACTGGCTAGTAGGCTTGGCAGTTCAACCACCACCTAGCAGGTAATTCTCTACACTGTTTACAGCAGCGACGGACAGGGAGAGAGACTGTACGTGGGAACTCCATCTCCAGCCAGTTGGAAAATCTGGGACACGACAGCGGCGGTGGCGGTTCCACTCGTACTTCCCAAATCCGGTTGGCGACTGAACCGAGTTGGGGCTGGACAGACCGCAGACCCCTGGTGGCCACTCAGAGGGATTCCACTTGAAGCCCACGTCACCTTCGTGACCATAAGATTCTTTTACACCACCCCCCCCCCTAAATAAACAAAAACTGTTTTGTTTAAAATCATCTGAGTGTCCAGACATATTTGAAGGTCCATGGTTACTCCTCAGAGTAGTTTGTGAAGGAGGTGACCGCACTGGCGCCCACAACTAGTGACATATATTCCTTGTAACCAACATTTATGATCTCCTTGCTTAACTGAAAAATTTGACGTTAGGAATAAATCCTAAAAAATGCGGGAAACGTGGGGCAATTTCCAGTAATTAGACAACACTTTAGCTGTTAAATATCTACTGGGGTGGTTGTTGTCCAATTGGCTACACTTTAAATAAATGTAGACATTATACAAGGATGATCTCAGTTATTTTGGTTTTATCTTAGCGTTTTATCTTAGTGTTTGTAACCTGTCTCCGGCGTCGTGAATAAAGCTTTGTACTCTACCGTACGGTTAGCTGTGTGTTATTTTTTGCCTCTCTGTGGATGATTACGTTATTTTTACCACACAACTCTGTAACCTCCTGTCAAAAGAATGCTTGTCAATATTTATAGACTTTCCTGTGACCTCTGCAGTCTGACATGCCCCTTAGAATGCATAGGGGAGGCACCCTTGCCATGAAGTATAGGGATCTGGAGTAACTAATGGGGCTTCCTGTTCTTCTTTCTTACTGCGTGCTGTCAGCCTGATTATTAGCTGGGCTAAGATATACTGCTGGCCAGTATAAAAAGCAACCTTCGACCTAAGCAAAGAGAACCTGTGTTCCTAGATAACTTTTGGGACCAAATCTCTCCACACGTTACATTGACAGGGCCTAGTCATGAAAAATTTCCTATAAACTAGTGCAAACCTCCCTGCAGAAGCCTTATCACCTTCCAAGGGGAGACTCACTTAAATAACATAGGAGGTTCAGGTTATTTATGACAATAGGTAAGACGTGCGGCTGAGCCTGTCAAGGGGTCCCCGCTAGTTAGACCAAAGCATTATAGCCAGAAAGGGTAAGGACTGTGGGAAGAAACTACCAAAGTTATTTAGGGTTTACCCAGCAGGGGGCACTGCTTCAGACATGGTTGATGGGAAGCAACCATCGTGATGACACGCCCCCACACACCAGACACGCAGCCCTCACTTTCCACAGCCGTGGAATGAGATGCGCTACTTATGAGGTTGGTAGCCTACAGATTAGCCTACTGAAGATTTTAGATGAGTGACCGCGATTGTAGTCTTAAGTAGCTTTTTTGCCAGGCCCAGCATATGCTGGCAATGTATTCTGCTGGTTGGTGCACAAGCAAATGTTCAGATTGGTTGTCTGTTAATCTTTTACATGGATTTCACTGAAGCAGATCTTGCACACATGGTACACATGGCACACATATGGTAATTCGTGTTAACTACCCACCCCCTCGATGATATCATCATCCATCGTGATATTTTACTGTACACATTGTCAAATGTCAATTAGGGGACATCGCCCAACCCTAAGTGGGATCAATAAAGCACTTACCACCACCCAAATAGGCTGCTGAAAGTGTGCCAAAGATTACCAAAAGAATCGACTTCTGTGCCATCACACAATCTGTAGCTCCCCCTGTTATCACAAGAGGAGGAAAGTAGCAAGTTACTCTTATGCGCTAGATTTTTGTATTGATGTTATGTACTAGGTGGCGTAGGGTTAAAACTTAATATTTTTTGATGAAACAATCATAGTTGAGCTATTGCCCATATATATCTCAGTCCTGTGGAGCTACAATCACAAGTTGTATCATTGTACATGCACACCACCAGCGACTTGAGCTGCAAAATTTGCTCTGGCAGCCCTGCTTTGGACACTTGAGCCTAGGAGGTATTCCAGACGTCTGCTGGAATGTTCAGTCATAGGCCTATATGTTACATTTTAATTGAGATAACGTATCCCAACACAAAATACATTTGATAGCCTATGAAGTATTACTTTATGTGATACAAATATGAAATTGGGCTTGCCTAAATTTTAATTCAATTCAATTCAACTTTATTTCGCCATGTATACAGAGATGAATTTGATTTGGTCTTCTCCATGCAGGCAACACAAAGTGCAACAGAAAAACAAAAAAAAACAAAGACAAAAACACAATACAAATACAAACATAACCATTATGAGCAATAAATTAATAGGAATGTAAATGTAAATAGTGCTGTGTTAAATAAAAAATAAAGTGCAATGAAGTCTAAGTTTAAGAGTTATTTAGGAGGGCTATTGCCTGGGGGAAAAAATCTGTGGCGGTGGCGTGATGTTTTGGGCAGAAAAGCCCTGTACCGCTTTCCAGAGGGGAGAAGATTAAACAGCCTATTGGCAGGGTGAGAGGGGTCGGCCACAATCTTCACAGGTCTGTTAATGGACCTGGAGCTGTGCAGGTCCATGATGGGGGGCAGGGGGCAGCCGATGATGCACTCTGCTGCCCAGACGACTCTTTGTAGCCTGGCCTTTGCACGGGCTGACGCAGAGGCAAACCAGACTGTAAGGGAGGATGTTAGCACACTCTCAATAACCGTTCTGTAGAACTGTACCATGATGGGGGCACTGACCTGTAGTCCTTTCAGGTGGCGGAGGAAAAACAGGCGCTGCTGGCCTTTCTTCACTAGTTGGGAGATGTTATTGTCCCATTTGAGTGGGTTGGTAAATGATGGTCATTGGCAGCATTTTGCATCTACCTTGGAAAGTATAGTCTGTATATCGCTTGTAGTATTAAGTTACTACAAACACTAACTTGACCTCTCATCCTTGTTATTACGAACACTAATCGGAACAAATGTTTAGTAGGAACTGAAATTCACATAGGTTTTGCTCTCTAAACTGTGTACACCTAATATTGAATTGGTTGCCACTTAATAGCTCAGTACCATAAAGTTGACCAAGGTTCGCTCAAAATGCCCAAAACGTGATGCCGGCTCTCATAGAAAACAAATGACCTCTGTTCATTTTGCAGCTCAAGTCTCTGACGGTGTGCACATACATAAATAATTTTAAACTCTGATGATCACAATAAGATCATATGAAGTACACATAGTTAAGAAAAGTATTCATACCCCTGGCAAATATTGATTTAATTTTGAATAATTGATTTTGAATTTTCTCTTGACCAATATGTTTGTTCTGACTGAAAATGACACTGCCACATGGCTAAAGGTTGTAAGACAATGTGGTAGAAACATGGAATCAAAAAAAGAAGATTTTTTTAAAAACATTTTTATGAAAAATGGCATGTCCAAAATTATTCATACCCTTTAATAATAATAATCAGTGGAAACATTTTTTTTTTGCATTCATAGCTCTCAAAATGGTTCTTATAATATCTACCAAGCCTCTTCATGTCTCCACAATGATTCTAGACTGCACTTTTTTAGCAGCAATCTGGGTTTTGAGACAGGAATGATTCTTTCACTTTGCCATTGGTCAAGAGAAAATAAACATTAAATCAATATTGTATGAATAATTTTGTTCTTAACTGTACATATGAATATATGAACTGTTGGAATGTGTGTCAGACTAAAGTTGACCTGGTCCTCTGTGCGTGCCGTCTTCCTGTTTAGTAGATGCCTGCTTGTACCACAAATGTGGTTGCATTACAGTTACAGGTTTTTTTGCTTTGACACAAAATCTTTACATGTCACACAAGTTTCTCTGACTCAAACAGCAAAATCGCATTGGCAAAGACTTTGTATACAGCTTAGTATTGGAAAAAAGAGAAATAATTTTGAAAATGTGTGAACAGTTGAAAACTGTAGATGACCTCTTGCTGTGGTGCACGTTTATCTGTTTTTATGTGTTTGTACAAATTTTTGTTAAACTTTTGACAAACACTATACGACCACAATGATCACAATTTGCCAAGACACAAAAACTGGTACACAATCATTGAAACTACTAACTCATGTATGGTCTGTTATGTTCTCTGCTTAACACTCATTTAACTATTCTAAAACACTTTTCTAAAAAAATTCTCTGACATTAGACACGTGATTTAAAATTTTATCTACATGTGTTTCTTTTTGGGAAACACTGCAATAAAAGAGCAGTTAATTTAATATTTCTTTATCTTCTGTATCTCTTTGATACAAAAATACCATTTAGAGTAAGTGCTTGCATGGTTAGCATTTGTGTATTTAGGGTTTTTGAGTTTTACATTTAAATTGAGTCAAAACATTTGTAAAAAAAACAAACAAACAACTGTAATGACAGCATATCAAATACTCATGACAGATACTTCATATATTGCTACATATACACACAAATATATGTGTTTGTTGGACTTACAGAACAGCAGAACAAAGTTGATCCGATGTCTTCGTTGCGTGTCTAAACGTCTTCCTGTTTCTGAGTTGTTGCGTGCTGGTCTAGCCTACCACAAATGTGGTTGCACTATTAGGGCCCTATGGTTATTATTACCGGTGAACACATTTCCTCCTTTTGCTCTTGCTGAGATGCATGTTCATCTATTTCAATGTATTTATGCATATTTCATCTTACATTTTGTCAGTATTTATGTATTTGTATGTGTTTTGTGTGTGTGTGTGTGTGTGTGTGTGTGTGTGTGCGAACTGGTGTGCTTTCAATTTGGTTCTGATTGTGTTTTCCTAAGAGTTTGATTGGGATTGGAGCAAACTTTTGGAAATGGCTTGAAAACAAATTGAAGGCATTTAGGCAGGAATGGGATGAATTCTGGAACTTTAAAGGAATCAGTGTCACTTCGAAGTAACAAAAAAATGAAAAGCGCATTACTGCTTACTTCACGTACAGGGTCGATTCACTGATGAACTGACATTTCGGTCAGTCAGACCTTCATCTGAGTAACTTTGTTGAATAAAGCACAGCATATTTATAATTAGCTCAAAACAGGAACTTTGAAGTTATTCTTGTGAAATAGCTGCATCTGCAGTATAATTTATCAAGATGTGCAAGCTCCTCACAACCTACAAGGAATCAGAGTCAAAAATAAATTTTCCAGAAGTACATAACGTTACAGAGCTGAATATATAACCCAAAATGTAAATCTGCTTATTTTACTCCATATGATGGCTTAAAATGTTGACATTGTAAAAGTTAAAAATACATTACAAGTTCTCAAACAGAAGTGAAGTGAACTATCTTCTGTCAAGACCACGTGGATAATTTGACTATTTATTACCTTTCTTTTACGTTTCTTTTTCACATACAAATTTCTGTCAAGGATTCCCGGGACACTGTAAGACCGGGGTACACGAAACTGGGTGGGCATGTAACCCCACATGGATAGCATGGAACCATCGTTTTTCGTTTTGATCTGTAGCCCCCCCGCTGGACTGGACCCCCCGAAAGGAGGGTAGGGCAGACACAGTTTTCTGTGAATATCTTGAGAACCGTAGGGCCTAGGATGACCATTTTTTCCGTATGTTTGCCTCCAGGGGTCATCTTAACCCATTCCATGTGCACACATGTGCATAAACAGATACACACGCACACACATACATTCACGGTAATCATACGTATGACACATACTCACACAGTAGACATATGTACGCATGCATGCACATGCACAAACACAGGCACATACGCACACACACACACACACACATAAACATGTACACGCACACATGCACACAAGAATTTCTCAGAATTATGAACAGGCAAGATGGGGGTGGGGTTGTATAAAATGAATTTTACATGTGAAATCTATGAACTAATCATATTTTGGTACTTGTTGTCTAGCAGATACCATTAAGAATTGAGTGTGGATAATGCAATTTAGTGAGACAGTTAGAATCATATAGGCCTTTCAGCGTGATTTATTTTTGTGGAAAAAATGTGCTGGACTGGACGGCGGTCATAATTTGTACCGCTCTGCGGTACATCCAGTTTTATTATCCACTGATCTCTTATCTCCAAGTCCTTCTTTTCTTCAGGCGTTTCAGGCTTCTTTGGTGGTTGTGTCCTACTTTCAGGCTCGACGTACCGCCCCCAGTTGGTGGGGCAGAGTATCACAGTTAATCCGTAGTGCGCAGGCGCTAACCTTAACAATTTAACGCGCATTCAGGACAGCAGAGTATGCTTCACGTCCACGGCAAAAATGACGCACGTCTTGGACACGCGCAAATGTGACGCAGGAGCATGCCAGAGCCTTTAGGTCAGCGGATGCATCACATCTTACGTTCCATACTCCGCATCAATTGGTGGCGGTATGCCATGCTTTTATGAGTGTGCACAGCTTTGAAAGTAGAAGAAGAAGCAAATGACTACGCGGGCAAAACAGTTCATTAATCCACTTGCAGTGCAAGCTACCTAGCTAGCTAGAGTTAGCCAATTTCTTTGGCAGGACAGCTGTCAACACGAATGACAGACAGTACATGTAAAACATGACTTCATTCGTGACAGAAGTGCTTGCTAGTTCTGGCAAGCTGGAAAAGGATGACTTAATGACCAAGATCTCCAAATTAACCCGAAAATCAGATGACATTAAGGTTTGTGAACTAGCAATAAGTTGTCCAATTTCATGTTAGCTAGCATAATGGGTGCTAAGTTAGCTTGGCGTTTGTTTAACTTCAATATTTAATTTTCAGAATTGATTGTTTTCGAATTCACCTCCAAATATGTAAATAGTTGCAATAGGCGGTAAATAGATATTAACATGTGAGAAACTGCACATTTCAGACGTAATAGCTCTTGCAAGTAAGCTAACTTAGCGTTAGTTAACCAGTCAGGTTAATGCTAACGTTAAATTAATCTAAAGTTTTTGTTAACGTTATCGTTGCAGACGTTATCATTACTAATGTTAACTAGTTAGTGATTACTAATTTAATCCGCTATATGTTCAATCCATCGTGCTGAACGTCAGCTAAATGGTTCACATTACCCTGCTGCTTGTTGTTTGATTTTTCATAACAAACTAGCCTTGCTCAAACTCGTAGTGACGTGTCGTAGTTGTGTGCGTTCTGGTTATAGAATTCTAATAACAGTTTAGCTGGTAGCAGGACTAGGAAAATTGGAAATGAGGCTCTAATTTGCTTGGAGCCATACATATTGGACTTCAAAGCGGTATAAAAAGGTCATGATGTCTGACTCCAAATGTACACTATTCAAGAATGATGGGCATGTCAGTGTATGAGCCAAGCACGTTGTACATTTGTACATTGCATAATGTATGCATATAAGTTTGTTCTAGGAGATTTTTTTTCCATCCTTTTTTCAGTTGTAACATAACGCTTGGTATTGTAATTCACGATAACTGTAGTTTCACTTGAACTGATGTTTCTCTCTTTTTGTACATGTTTTATTTTTAACACGGTCCGATGTTGTTCGCTAGGCAGAGGCAACGTACATGATAAAGAAGGAATATGATAACTTCTTACCGACCTACGACCTTGCTGAAAGACTGGGCAGAGAGGTGGAGGGCATGTACAAAGAGATTGATGACCTGAGAGACGTCATTGAGAATGAGGTAACAACGCAATATTGGCATTTGGAATCCCAGTGATCTATTCACCTTTATGCATGTGATGTGATGTCATGTTTTGTTCGTGCCAATTAACTGCCTCAATTAACCTGTGTCGTTTCAGTAGGAAGACTCAATGAACTACGATGCTTACAATCTTTTTAAAACTTTTTGCTACAGGTGCAGCAGGATCTCAATAAGTCTGTCACAGAGTTTACTAGACTGGGTGCACAGCTCGGCAGGACCAAAGTGGTCCTTAACCTATGCCAGCATCTGGTAGAGGTGGGCTACATTCCCCTTTATTCATTTCAATTTGTCACTCAAAGCTTTGTACTCTCGTTGAGAGATTCTGCCATTTACGCAGTAATTTTCCATGTGTGTGCACTGTGCTCCCAGGGCATCAAAGCAATTATGTTTTTTAGCACCTTGATATAACCGTAGAGCTACACAGAGCACATTCCTTTAGGTTTCCTGCAGAACACATCTGGGGTAAAATGTTAAGGTCACATTGACCTTCTCACGCTGATTTTTGTTTGAATGTTCAGTAACCATGGATATTTTCCTGTATTCCTAGTTTGACAATGCACTTAATGAGTTCCATAAGGCCATGAGGCAGAAGGAGTACGTGCTTGCTGCGGAACAGCATGGCAAGGTACGACCCACAATTATAAAAGCTATAGAGAAAAGTGCTTTGAACTTTTTGTTTAAACTTTGACCATGTCCCTTCTCCACTTTATTTTGTTTTTGTAAATTAATTAACATTGTAGCCTCAAGAATTTCTGGAATATCATGGGATTTTCGAAAGTCTATTCCAGACATGGAAATCAGGAAACTTGAATCATTTTTGGATCATAGTCATGGAATATCATGACTGTTGTAGCAGTTTACATTTACTTGCTAAAATACTTTAATACAAATATATGTCCATGAAGAATTGATGAATATCTTGTTAGCTTTACTGCTTGCTTCAGTAGTTGTGCTTAGCCCAGCATTGTTTATTTAATGACCATTTATTCATCCCCTGCTCTAAAAAAGCAAAAGATTCTTGAACGCTATGCACCTGCTCGGAAATCTCTGGTTGATATATCGTATCATTCATTATATAGTAGGTCAGTTTTTTGTCAGGGAAAAGTCATGGAATTTTACATTTGACTTAGGGTGGAAGCCCTGTATGTTTAATTTGTCAGCAAACTGTCAGCTTGAATAGCGGATTGATCCTTGACATTTTCACAGAGAATGCATTTAAGCCTTGCACACGCTGCTCAGTGGATGTGTCATATTCATGTTTTTAGTGTGAGATTAAGTTGCAGTAATGTGCCATTGGGGTGTGCAGTGGATGTGTCATATTCATGTTTTTAGTGTGAGAGTAAGTTGCAGTAATGTGCCATTGGGGTGTGCAGGCTCAGGACGCGGTGTCGAAGGTGAAGAAGTGCAGCAGTGTGGAGATCCCCCTGCTGACTGTGCTGATGTCCGAGCTGACCATCCAGAAGGAGACCCTCCTTTACCACCTGGGAGATGAGTGGGCCAAGATGGTGACGTGGACCCTGCCCCCGCCAAGTAAAGGTGTGTATGTGTGTCTTTGTGTCTTTGTGTGTTTGTGTGTGTGGAAGAGGAAGGGACAGACAGGCAGAGGGATCCTTGTTACAATGCTGAACAATGTTTAGAAGTGTCTATGTGAGGGATGCTCATTTCTGTATAATTTCTAGATTGAAAGTAAGCCTCTGTAATAAGCAGATTGTAAGATTGGCTTTACGTGTGTGTGTGTGTGTTTATATTTGTACTTGTTTGAGTCTCACACGTTTGATCATTGTCTGCTTGCAGAGCTGACCTCAGCAGAGCCCTTCCTGGGTGTGAAGTTGCACCTGAGCCGAGAGGGTAAAGCCCACGAGCCCGACCTGGCCAACGTCCTGCAGGCCCTGGCCATCCGAGGAGACCTCCAGCGCAAGATCACGCAGTTCGGTAAACTTGTTTTCTCCCATCTCATCAGAGGCTTGTTTCAGCACTCCTAACAGGGCAAGGACCACAGGAGAACAACGCTTGGTAAATTATTAAAAGCAAAATAAAATTTCACCCCAACTATGTTTAGTCCAGTAAAATTGTATATTAAGTAGTGTGTAACTATGCAAGGATAAAGAACAAGTAGAAGAACCAGTACCTGGAATTAGTTGTATGAGTAATAATACAGGATATTTAGCACATTTTATGTAGTTCACATCAAATATCAGGTTGTTAGTGATTTCAGTTAAAATATACATGATGAATGAACATATGAAATGATAAAATGATTAACTGGAATCCTGTCTCTGGACATCTCCTCCCTGTGGTGGTGCTTCAGCCCAGCTGTTGCTGAGGTATATGTTGAAGCCGGTGATTCTCCACCCGTCGCTGGTGGTGGAGGTGAGCGAGTCGTCGTACGGCGGGGCCATCACAGCCATCAGCCTGGCCAGCAGAGAGACCAGTGCCCAACACCGCGAGCCCCCGGAGCTCTACCAGCAGGTCCTGACCGTGCTCAAGGCCCTACACGAACACCCCTTCAGTACGTGTCTCGACTGGACACACACATACACACACACACACACACACACACACACACACAATTACCAGCTGAATCCGACACATACAGTACATGTATCTGACTGGATGCCCACACAAACACCAGCTGGATAAGACACACACAGTACGTGTTTCTGACTAGATGCAGACACACACATACACACACAAACAGAGGTGTAATAGTCTGGCTTCAGAAAGTAAGTCCTGCTACATTTTTGTTTCAATCATTCACTTAATCATCTAATTCTTAATTCTGAAGGCAGGTAGATCAGCTAGTTAGTGAAAACACTTGTTCAGTGTACAGGTAGAACAAATACATGGCAGGACTTTTACTTTCTGATGAGACAGTGACAAGAGACAGCAACAACGACTAGCTATTTACTACAGAAATCAGTGTTTCAGAGTGTTACATAGAAAAGGGTAATCACATAATTAGACATTATTTGTCCCTTTTCCCTCTTCTCATTCACACAGATTGATAAACATGATCACATATCTCTGTTACTACACACACAGACCGACATGGTGTTGTATTTCTCAAGATACTTCAGCAATATGTATGTTTGATCCCCCTCTCAAACTAACTTTTGACCAAACAGCAATATTTTAGTAAAGCATGCAGAATAGCCTGTGCACTGTGGGAAACGGTTCCTGTGGTCACTCTTTGTTGTTTTTTTTTCCTGGTAGATGCCACGGTGGGGGACCAGAAGGTGTGTGAGATGCTGGGCGGCCTGATCTGGGAGGAGCTGTCGGAGAGCATCATCCAGAACTGCCTGGTGCACTCCATCCCAGCCAGAAGCAGCCAGCTCGACCAGTACGCAGAGGTGAGACACCACAGGGGGGCAGTGGACTCACTGACACTGATCACTCACAGACGCCTAGGCAGAGGCGTTTTTATTTTAGGGCAGGAGTGGAGCTGTGGTAACGTCACTGACTGACAATCGGTTGATGTAGATTCAATTTCTACACCTGCTGTTGTCAGTTTGTGTCGCTTTGGATAAGAATGTCTGCTAAAGACCAGTCGACAACAGTATTTGTTTGTCTGAGTATTTGTTTTATTGATAATATAATAAACAGATTAATCTTTTTTTTTATTTTTTTTTTTTAAGTGTGTTAATTGAAGTATATACAAAGTAGCTAACCCTGTTGTCTCCTCTTTCCTGCAGGTGATCACCCAGACCAAGTGCTTTGAGAGCTCCTTGCAGGACATGGGCTACCTGAGGGAGGAGGCCACGGACCTGCTCAAGTACGCCCAGAACTACAACCGCCACTTCATCAGCAGGAAGTGCCAGGACGTCATTGTGGAGGCCCGCCGCCTCATGACCTCGGAGATCCATGACACCGTCAAGGTGAGGGTCCGGCCAGTCCGTTTGCTTTGTGTTTGTTTGTTTGTTTGTTTTCTCTTTATGTTTAAGCTGTAAGACTTTCTCATGTTATTGGACATTATCTGTCTTTTTGTCTGGTCTTTAACACCTGTAACATCTGAGTTAATAAGATAAAGAACTCATTATTTTCCAGTGTTATTATTTGAGAAAGCATTTTTTTTTTCAGACATTCATTTTTATCCTTGTGTAGATACTGGGCACATTCCTATATATATTTGTTTTGTTACCAAGCACACATGCTCTATAAATCTCAATTTTACTGAAGCGTCTTTCCCTCGACTGTAGATCTCCCCCGACTACAAGGTGTCTCTCCCAGCACTGCCCAGGCCTGCGGGGGACAAGAAGAAGCGGGGCAGTCCAAAGACGGAGACTCCTGCCCTGACGATGTCTCTAGAGCCCCCTGGTGGTCAGCAGCAGCAGCAACAGCAGCTGGAGGCACGCACCATGGCCCTGCCGGCCTGCCGCGTCAGCCGGCCCGCTCAGCAGATCCTGGAGCTGGCGGTCACCACGCTGGCCGAGGCAGCCGACAGGTCCAACACAAGGTACCGAGAGGGGAGTTTTGTGTGTCTCTATGTATCTCTGTCTCCAACGCAAGGTACCGAGAGGGGAGTTTTGTGTGTCTCTATGTATCTCTGTCTCTAACGCAAAGTACTGGTGGGGGGGTTAAGTGTGTGTGTGTGTGTGTGTGTCCAAAAAAACATCTGCCATCTTATCTAGTGTGTGTGTGTGTGTGGTCATGGTGTGCACAGTCATGTGTGACTGCTTGTGCAGTTCAGCAGTATGTGTGTGTGTTTGTGTATGTTTCTGTGAGGTGCACTGCAAGGTAGGAAGGATGTGGTGCAGTGTGTCGGTACTTGTAGCCTGGAAGGGTGGGGGGCAAAACAGCAGCAGCAGCAGCATCATGTGTGTGAGAGGGTTTGTGAGTTAGGCGTTATCTACTCTGGCACTTTATTTATTTATTTGTTTGTTTGTTTGTTTGTTTGTTTGTTTGTTTGTTTGTCCATCCTGACATGCAATGTGTTTTGTTAGATACATCATTTATACAACTTTGTGCATCAGTAACTTACATTAATACAATAGTTATATACACTTTCAGCTGCAATATATCTGTTACAATTCTAATGTACAGTATATGTGTCTGTGCGTTTTCTCAGTGCTATCCAGATCCTGTTTGCTGTGAGAAACATATTCCATTTGTTCTGCAACGTTGTTCCCACATACCACGAGTAAGTACTCATTTTCCAGCCTCATACTGCACTCCATATTTTTATGACTGGCTAGACTATTTTTGCTTCAGTCCCACTTTATAGCTGATCTGTATTATAGTGCACTTATGTTATAATAATATAGACTAAAACGCTGTCCTTTTCAGGTAACTGAATGCTTACTGTAACCCACTATTAACTACCGCATTTAACTATACTGACTGCGTGGTTACAAACCTCATCTAGCACACTTGTGACAAATGAAAACAATTGATATAAAACCAATAGACATATCGGAACGTCACATATGTCCAACCTCTTACGTGTATGTCACTTAATATTCATTTCTATACAAACCAAGACGGCGGATTCCTAAAGAAACGCAAGCACCCACACCAAATTTATCTAAATTAGCTATGTACCAAAAATTACATTTTACCGTGACTCGAAGAGATGTAAACAGTGTTGTAAGGCTGCGTGTACAAATCCGCTTGGAGCTCCAGTGGAGTTTTGAATTGCGATGAGAATTCTCGGGCTAACCATTGATGTGCCGTGAGAAAGGTTGGGAATAAGCACCCACCGGCCCAGCACTAAACTCGTGGTAAACAAAATCAGATATTTCAGGCAGTAAATGCCCCGGTAAGAACCAAACTAGATTTTGTTCAAATCTACACACCTATAGCTACTGAAAAATGTAAGGTTCATTTAGCAAATGTTATTTTGAAGTATTAAATAACATCATTGTTTTAAGAATTTTCGAAGGAAATGGTTGGTAATTAGCACGTTTACGATATGTCTGACTTTAATATGATTACGGCAGCGCTATGAGTCCCATGCGTTTCCCACCAGCGGAGCTAGTTGGCTAGTTCAAACGTTTGCCAACTTAATAAAAGCTTAACTCGTGTCACACTGTTCGCCAACAGCAACATCCATCTTATTTGTTTTCAAGTAGCAGGGAATTCAAGCCAAACCGTTGCAACTCTGCCATCAATCATTATGTTAAGCCCACCTAACGACTCTATACACGATTTCATTGGCCTGATTGAGTTTCGATTTCTGGAGCTCACAAGCCAACAGAGAGTTGCTAGACTAGCCCTGGCAGCAAATGTAATTTGCTGCCGCTAGGGGCGCGTCTAGATTTCTAGGCTAGAGAAAGCCTGTTGAATTCTGTAATTCTGTCAAACTAGCCTGAAGAAGGCTGATCATCAATGTGTATGAATTAATGAATGAATGATCTGCTTGTAGAGAAAGCCTGCTGAATTCTGTAATTCTGTCAGACTGTAGCCTGAAGAAGGCTCAGCATTGATGTGAATGAATTAATGAATATGATCTGTTTGTAGAGAGAGCCTGCTGAAGATCCCTCAGCTGGCTGCCATCCACCATAACGACTGCATGTTCCTGGCCCATCACCTCATCACGTTGGGCCACCACTTTGGCCCGGTGTTCACCACCAACTACACTGTGTGCTCCTTCGTGGACCTCGTCCCCAGCCTGAGGAGGCAAGGTGAGGACTGGAACTAATGCCGAACCAAAAGGCAGAATCAGAATACGAAGGTGGTGGAGAGAGAACTATGAGATGAGAGGGTAATATACACTGGCACCATCTCTGGGGGAGGGGGGCATTGGCTTTTATGCACCCCCAATGTTAAAGTTGGGGGTGCAACAAAACAAAACAATAATTAAACAAAACAAAATCATGCTGCATTCTGTTCCCTGCTTTCTCTGCCTCTGCAGCGTTTTATGAACCTACTTGACGAGTAGATTGCTGGTCCAGGGAGCCAAGTATTTCAATTATGTCCGGCTTTCCCGATCAGAAAATACTTCTTAATTTGGTGTCATCAAATATAGAAACATAAAATTAGGTGGTAGTGGTATGAGTGCTTAGTCAATGTGGGTGTGCTTCTGCGCAAGTGAAAATGAAAAAACTGAACCACTTTGGAGATAAAGTGGGTAGCCTATAGGCCATAGAAGCAACGATATTTAAAACAAAGAATGAAGTGGATTTCTATAACTGTCCATGAAAACAACATAGCGATCTTGCACAAAAGAATTTAATTTGTTGCAGGCCTAACAAGGTGAATATCGTAGCTAATAGCTTATGGCGATGACCGCTTTAAAAAGCGCTTTAAATTTCTCGCTGGAGTAAACGCCCACAAAATTAATGAGTGAGATGAACTGCATCCCCGTTAACCAAAAGCTATACAGTGGGTTGCATAAGTATTCACTCCATGCTAAAGTTGACTAAAAAAAGGAATAAAAAAAAATCATCTTTTGATTTAACAATTAAGAAACAGTTTTCCAGTCCATGCACCTATTCTATGTTCTATGTTATTGGATTAGTAGATCGGAAGTTGTTTCCAGTACGATGCCTGGCTTCATAGGATCTCTCCAACTTTAACTTGGTGTGTGTGTGTGTGTGTGTGTGTTGCAGGCACACGCTGCTTCATGAACCAGATGAACGTGCTGAGGGGGGAGATTCTGGAGAGTCTGTCCACTGCCAGGGACTTCTCCAACCTGGAGGACAAGGCCAACTCAGAGGCTGCCAACAAGGCTGTACGACAGGTTAGGCCACGCCCAATACGGAACATTTTTTAAAAAATATATAATTTTTTTTTTTTTTTATCAGTCTTTATTCTATTTCTGCCCTTACAGTTTCCTAGTGGCAACGTTTGTATTTCCAAGAAAGAAAAACAGCTTTTTGTCTCCATGCCTATTGTTTTGATATTGATTGCTAAAGCTGAAAAGACTGATCACTTGAAGTCTTGAAGTTTCCGATCTTTCGTCATGACACCCAAATGATATTGAAGTAATTCACTGAATAATTCAGTCAATTTAAATTCTCACCATTGGCTATGCCAAACCTTTTCCAAGGGTTCCAAGACAAGTGGTTCCCATGCTTGTAAGTGAAAATTTTGTCCAGCAGGTGTCACCAACCTGCAAGTGTCAAATAATCCAGAGCAGTGGTGGTGAGCCCTACCCCACCTTACAGCATCCTGTATTGTATAGAAGAAAGTTTAACATTCCTCATCGAGTCTGTACATGATCATAATCAATACATTTTAGTTAAAGTTGACAGGTATTTAGCAGACACTTCTAACCCAAAGGGAATCAGTAGTTGTAGGAGTACTTGATGAGTAATAGCGACTTGGTTGTTTCCTCTGCTCCTGCCGTGCTGAAGGTGGTCCTGCAGCTGAAGAGGGTGGGCCGAGTGTGGCAGGACGTCCTCCCTGTCAACATCTACTGCAAGGCCATGGGGACGCTGCTCAACACAGCCGTCAGCGAGCTCATCTCCAGGATCCTCGCACTGGAGGTAAGACGTTTTAGAAGAAGTGTAGACACAATCTAATCTGGTTTGATTATTGAAGATTGCCCTCTAACGTTCTGGTTTGCGTAAAAGGGGGATATTGCTGTTACAATAGTAATGATAATAGAAAAAAGTAGAAATTGTTAATACACAAACATTTAAAAGTTTGCAACACCATGAACTAATTTTGTAATGTTTTTTTTTTTTTTTTTTTTTTGGCTAATGCATCCATGATTTTCTCATTTCTGTCATGCTTTGTCATCAACCTCACCTGTGCGATCTGTAGGACATCTCCTCTGAAGAGGCCAACTTCCTGCACGGCCTGTGTGAGCACATCCTGGTGCAGGGGCCTCAGGTGTTCACCCCCGTGCTGGACGAGAAGGAGAACAGGAGGTTCCAGGAGGAGGTGTCCGTCTACGCCACCAAGTGGATGGCCTTCAAGGAGCTCGCCATGGTGCTGCTGGCCAACCTCAACGACATCCTCAACAGGTGGGCATCATTTTCCATTAGTGCAAATGTAATGTGCAATTATCTACAAATGTACTAAGATCTTTTGAATTTTCATAAGTTATAATTATGATATATGATATTATATATTATGATAATGTATTATGTTAATGTTTAAGAACTATAAACAATGCATTTGAATACATAGATATTTTATGAATATATATTGTATGTGTTGTATTGTATATTGTATTATATGTAGTGTTAGAATGCCTGACTTATTTGTATTCAATGACCATGAAGTCAACACAATCTGTGAGTGTAGTGGGTTGGTTCCAGGTGTGACCTGTACCACTGGTATTCCTTACCAGTGGCTGTCTTAGTTATGTTTAGTGAATGTCTGGATTCTGTCTTAGTTATGTGTAGAGTACATCTGAGATGCATCCTGTTCTCATCACTCCTGTCTACACAGGTGGGCGGAAGGCAAGGGTCCACTCGCGCTGGCCTTCTCCTACAACGAGGTCAAGGGTCTGATTCGGGCCCTCTTCCAGAACACGGACCGCAGAGCAGCTGCCCTAGCCCAGATTGGACCCAGTTTTTGAGCCCGGGTTACCAACAGCGGCGCCACCTAGTGGTCTTGGGGCAGAGTGGACATGTCATACTTGGACTGACTAACAGCTGCAGTGTTCTTCTCACTTATGTTTGATTGCCTGGTCAGAACATTGTGTTCAACAGGAACCTGGTGACAATTGTGTGCTTGTTTCACAGTTCTGGTCTTAAAAAAAGTGCCCTCGTAACTTCTCTCACAACTTACAGTAACATTTCTGTGGAATTTCCTTCCAGACTTCCCGCCTTGAAATCCTGAAAAAACACGCCTTATCAGGAATCCTAAATAATTAAATCCCTCAAACGCTAAACCACAAAGGTCCGTCATTAAAACTGTACAGCTTATGTCTCATATCTGTTGTCTCAAATACAAACAGAAATATATATTTACATTTTAATTGTTTGTGTACTGTACTACTTTTCACTATCACCATGATGTACGCGTGATGTTGGTGTATACACTTTCATTTATTCCAATTTTATATCAATAAAGGTTCATGTATGAATTGACAATAATTAGGTGTCATCCATTACTGCAGGTAAGAATACTGACTGATCAATTCATACATAAACTTTAGTTAAAACCTTAGCTAGTTTTGAACAGAGGAAGAAATGACCATAAACTAAACATAGTTCACCAATCCCACGATCACTAGTGCCATACTGCTTGTCTGGAACAGTTCTACTACCAAGTGAAGTGTAGTCCTGAAAAAAAATCTTGGAGGGCTATGTGGCCCTCCATCCAAAAGAGAATTGGGATACCCCTACCCTTTATGTGAAGGCACAAAATGGAGAGGGAGCACTAAGGGGTACAAATGGGTTTGGCCTCAATTCGATTACGTTTATTGAATTGTACGTTACTGCAGGAATTGGCTACCGTGGAAATCCAGAGTTCTCACGGGAGCACAATTTGAATTTGTCTTTGCAGAATAGCCTCCCAGAGCTGCCAACATGTCAGAATAGCCTCCCAGAGTTGCTGCTTGGATGTGAACTGCCTCCCGCCCTCATAGATCTTTTGCTTGATGATGCTCCAAAGGTTCTCAATAGGGTTGAGGTCAGGGGAAGATGGGGGCCACACCATGAGTTTCTCTCCTTTTATGCCAATAGCAGCCAATGACCCAGAGGTATTCTTTGCAGCATGAGATGGTGCATTGTCATGCATAAAGATGATTTTGCTAAGGAAGGCACGGTTCTTCTATTTGTACCACAGAAGAAAGTGGTCAGTCAGAAACTCTACATACTTTGCCGAGGTCATTTTCACACCGTCAGGGAGCCTAAATGGGCCTACTAGCTCTCTCCCCATGATTCCGGCCCAAAACATGACTCCGCCACCTGCTTGCTGACGTCTCAGCCTTGTTGGGACATGGTGGCCATTCACCAACCATCTGGACCATCTAGGGTTGCACGGCACTCATCCGTAAACAACACTGTTTGAAAATTAGTCTTCATGTATTCCTGAGCCCACTGCAACCGTTTCTGCTTGTGAGCACTGTTTAGGGGTGACTGAATAGTAGGTTTATGTACACTTGCAAACTTCTTGAGGATCCTACACCTTGAGGTTCGCGTCGAGACTCCAGTGGCTTCAAATACCTGTTTGCTGCTTTGCAATGGCATTTTAGCAGCATGCTCTCTTAATCCTATGAATTTGTCTGGCAGAAACCTTCCTTATTATGCCTTTGTCTGAACGAACCCGCCTGTGCTCTGAATCAGCGACAATTTTCTTCACAGTACGATGATCACGCATAAGTTTTCAGGAAATATCCGATGTTTTCATACCTTGTCCAACATAGTGCACAATTTCACGCTTGTGGCATGCTTAATAATTTGGAACATCCTTCTTAAGTAGTTTTCCTTTGATTGGGCTCACCTGGCAAACTAATTGTCACAGGTGTCTGAGAGATTTAAATGATCCAAAGAGACCTGAGACACAATACCATCCATGAGTTTAATTGAAAAACAAAAAAATAAATGTTTATGACATTTAAATACAATTTGCATAATAATTTGGAACACGGTGTACATTAGTCATGGCCAGACCCTTAATCTTTCTAGATTTCCAGGGTCTGGATTTCAAGAGTAGGAAATTGCCCTTCTCACCACAGTTCACACCTGCACATTTCATAGGAGCTATGAATCTCAGAAGCTGGACCGAAAATTGGGTTCTGTTTCAAAATGCTTTCTGTCAAGGAATCTGAAGATAAAACTGACAGGAAAAAAGTATGGCAGACGACCTTTTTAGAGGTGATACAATGGCACCGACAGAAACACTCAACGGATGTGATTGTGGTTTTGTTCAGGAAATAGAGCATCAACTGAAGGTCTCTGATGGACCGGACACACAGTTTGTGCATCTGGCAGCAAACTTTAAGCATTCACTAGAAATCATTGACAGAATGGCTTTAGAGTAAATTAGATGAGCTCTGTTCTTAATGATTTCAGTGAGCTATGATATTATAACAACTGGAAGAATGGAAAATCATAAGATTTTTTTTTTTTGCACAATTACCTATAGCCAATAGGCTAAGTGGCCAAACTGTTATGAGAAAAGTATTAATGTTCATTGGGACTTTTAAGAAATAAAAAAAAAAACAGCCAGATGAAAAATACATAATTCCAAGCAAATTTAACATTTATGTTTATTCATGTTTAGTTTAATGTTAATTTACATAATTTGTATTCACTTTGTACAAGAGTGCTAAGAATAGTTTTTATTTTCTCTTTAATTATGATGTTATGGTCTTTGGATGTACCAGTATCAATTTGATTGGCAACTATGAGAATTGATTCATGATTTGTGAATTTGTGGATTTAATTTACAATTAAATATAATTGTATTCTAATGTATTTGTTTAGTGGTGGTGTAAGTGATTTGCTTCACAGTTGGAAATTGGAAAAGTTGGAAGTTGGAAAAAATAGTTTTTCTTTTTACATTCTATTTGACTGATAAACTAAGTGCATAGTGTATGAACGTGTCACTGTCACGTTAATTAATCTATTGGGACGTTGTGTAACACGTTTCCTTGTTAAAAAACGTGTTGAGCAGGACGTAATTATCGTGTTACTATCACGTTGTATTTCGCATTCAATGAGCCAACAGAACCACGTCATCTGTCAAAAAAGCCCGACCCAAAATGGCGAGAATGTTATTTGATGCTTTTGACGTGCAGTTTCATACTCTTAAGCCTGCTTTGAGTTGTGGGTTAGAAGGAGCCACCTTCTAGCTAGCAGTTTTAGAAGGCTGAACCCCAGAATCCAGAAACAAGAACCGAGCAGGGACGGAGAAAAAAGAAGAATCCAAATGGGAAATGAGGTGAGCCTTGCTACTGCCGCTAGCATGATCATTTTGCTAGCAATTGAGCAAAACATTTTAAAGTTGATTTAACATGAAATAGTAGCCTATGCATGGGCAATACTTTGAATTCAGAGTAGGCTTGCACAACTTATAATTTAGCTAATGTGCATGATGTAATGTTACAGTAATCTGTAAAACAGCTGTTGTCTGTGTAAATTAACATTGTAATATTGTTAGTGTGGGCTACAGCTAACAGCTGGGAGGTAGCCTATCAGCCAGGCATGTATAATCGATAATCATGATGAACGTGAATAGATTTTGTTGCGAAAACGCGCATTGTTTTAGGCCACATATCAGCTATAAAACAATTGTATTCTGATACAGCAGTTCTCAGATGTTAGATATTCACTTATATTATAATATAATTTTGTATTTCTTTAACCTGATTAAGAGAGGGGTTTAATTCAATAGAGAATTGCAATGTGTGTAGCCCATAATATTAGAGATTAGATTAGGCTAGATTTAGATTAGATTCAACTTTATTGTAATTTAAAAGAGTAGGCTACAGGTACAGAGCCAATGAAATGCAGTTGACATCCAACCAGAAGTGCAAAGAAGCTGTTATGTAGACGATCAAGATTAATTATGTACAACAGTTAAATAAATAGGCAAGTTTTCCAGATGACATGTGTACAGTGACAGAAATAGCCTATACAGTGAATATGGAATGTGTGTCTAGCCTATAACAAAACAAATTGATAATAATACATAATAATGATAATAATAGCAGTAATTACAGTAGGCCACTCGCACTGTTGTTGGTGACGTGTCTGTTTCCTATTGTTCCATGCCACTCTCCTACTGTCTCCTTTACTGTCCTGCGCCACTTGCCTACTATCTTTTGCCTCTTGCCTACTGTCCAGCACAACTCGTCTACCGTCTCCTATGCTGACCCACGCCACTCACCTACTGTTTCCTAACACAAACTGTAACATTAAGCTGACACAATCTTGCTGCACGGTTACTTATCTGCATGCAATCACTATTGCCAGCTGTTATGAGTAAACATTATATTGGGACACCAATATATTTCTGATTCATGGGCAGTGTATTTGCTACTGAAGAAAAGGAGAACACATAGTAATTGTTCTTGGATGGGGATTTAGAGTAAGGTTTCTATTGATCTTTTTCAGATAAGGCCTCTTCATTTTCAACTGTGAAGGATCTACATGGACTTGGTCTGGATAGCCTTTCCTGTTTTGATGAGCCAGTCGGTATGTATTTGACATTCTTTAGGATAAAAGGAGCCATATGTTATCAAAAATTCTACACCCATATGTAGAAAAGCTTTATTGCTGTTTGTTATTGTTGTTGTTGAAAACTACGTTGAATGCAAAGAGATGCATATGTCCCTTGGGAGGAGAGGGATGAGTGTGGATGATTGAATTGTCCAACAGACATAAAAATATGATTGTGTATGATTGTGTTTGTGTCTGTATATGATTTTTTGTACTATTTTGTGTTGCATTTTAAGCATGCATACTTTACGCCATGGTAGTCTAAATTGTCTTTATTGTCTAGAGGAAAAACCCTATATGAGCCCCAGGGTGAGTAGTGTATAATTACTTTATCCCAAGATTGATTTTCGTAGAAAGGTGTTCAAACCAAAATCAAACCAAAATCTTCTAAAATAATAGATAGATACAGTAGATAGATAGATAGATAGATAGATTTATTATTTGTCCTTTCGGAAAATTGTTCTGCGCCATACAGTAGACAGTTAGACAAGACGGAATATAGACCAGAATTTCCCTCACCCCAACCGCCCCCACCCTACCACACTCCCACACATACACAACATCAGGGCAGAAGGCACAGACCCCACTACACATTTATAGAATGATAAAGTGCAGTTGTGCATACTGTGATAGTCCAGCTGGAAAGAAAGTGCATGGTCCTGCAGGTAACGTCTTGTTCATCAATGTAATGCTAGTTGGAATGAATTACCTACTGGCTCAATTTGTTTGGAAAGAAGGTAGCCTGAACCTCCCTGATGGCAACACCTCATATGCCTGGTGTATGGGATGTGACATATCTCTATTATTTGCATGACCTTTCTTCAACACCCTTCTCAACACAGGTCGTAGCAATACTGTCTGGTTTTTGCCCCTCAACCTTGCTGGCCATGTTAACTATCTTGCTCAGTTTGTTTTTTTTTTTTGGTCACTGACAAAGAGAAATACCAGGTAACACAACAAAAAAGTAGCATGCTCTCCACAAATGAATGATAGAAAAGTAATATATCTCTATCCACTCTAAATTGTCTTAGTTTGCACATAAAATGCAGCCTCTGCAGCCCCTTTTTATAGATGGTGTTGGTATTACTGTCCCATTGCAACTTATTATCTATTATTGTGCCCAGAGGCGATTCTAGAGTCTGTGGGGGCCCCAAGCAAAAATTCCAAGAGGGCCCTACCGACAAGTGTTTAGTCACCATTATGTTATATCACCATTAGGTTATTATGTTAAATAATAAAAATACAAAAAGCGTATTATAAAAATTCTTATATTTTGACATGTACTGCAAGCTGGCAGCTCGACTTGCCTTACAGTATGCGTGTGTAGATCAGACTGTACTGAATCTGGCAAAATCATTGCCATGGTGGAGGGATTCTTTGGGGCTGAGCAATTTACAGACATATGTGGTGTGCGCCTTACAGAAACTAGATGTACCGCATAGCGGTACAAAATATGACCGCCGCTCAGTCCTGTACAGCCGTTCCGCGAAAATAAATCACACTTCAATTTGTCTCCATATTTTACTCCATCCCCCACTCTTGAAACTTTTGCTTGTTTGGCATGCCTGAGTGTGTGTGTGCGGCTGCACAGAAAGTAGCCTACTGGTGCTGAAAAGGTGAATAGATTGTAGAATAGCCAAAGAAGATGTAGCATTGTTATAAAACCTTTAAAATCTCTAAACAATCACAAGTAGGGCAGTTCATCACAGTTCATCCATTGCAACTGGATTGATGAAAGGTCACTTACACCTGTAGGCTACATTGTATTTGGGAAAAGCAAAAGGTATCAGCATAATGTTTATTTATTTATTTATTTATTTATTTATTTATGTATTTTTAAACAAAAACATCTCTGTCAGTTCCATGCCATTTTCAACAGCTATCAAAAACAAAGGTCATTTTTGGATGGATGGATTTTTTGTGAATGTTTCTTCTTCTACATAAGATTTTAGTCATCTTTAGTTCATGTAATACTTTATTGTCAATGCACAAATTAAGTAACAGTAGGCCTAGTCTGAAACGTTATTGTTAATGCACAAATTAAGTAACAGTAGCCTAGTCTGAAACGAAATGCTGTTTTACATCTAACCAGTGGTGCAAATAACTGACATGTCCAAATGGGCCTTGATGAAATGCGTCGCTAGACTGTTCATACACACTTTAACGGGCCAAAGTTGAAGAGCTTTTGTCCGTTATTGTTAGTGAAAATATAGGCTGATTCATGTTCCCTTGCATTGTTTAACTGAGGTCCATGGCTAGTCTGGCTTTCATCAGACCAAGCTCAATCTTTTAAGAAATCAAAAAATTAATAGCGGGCAGATCAGGCTAGGTTCACCCAGCCTAGTCCATAGGCACCCGATATTGTTTAATTTTCCGATTGAGATATACACGCTCTGGCTATTCTAAATGCAAAAATGCATCAGGGAGTTATGACAAAACGGTAAATAACAAACTAGATCCTAATAGAAAGCTGTTAGCTTCCCTAAGCTACAGGTAGGATTATAAGGTAGGCCTATTTACAACATAAATTGCCAATAGGCTATGCTGGCGACACAAATAAAATCTCCTTTGGAAACCAATGGCTTACGCCTTACAGTATCAAGCGGACTTAAACTGTCATATCGTGGCGAAAAATTGTAATAACATTCAAGCAGCTCCATGAGTCAAGGAAAGCGCGAATGAAGTAGCCACTTCTAAATGGGACCCACTACACAGTAGCTTAAGGTGTGTTGCTAAAGCAGCCATAATGAAATGAAGGTGTCATTGTTTGGATACTTCACACACACGTGCTTTTTAATTTCACAAGACTACAACTACCAAGCTGTAATCAAAGCACATCGATTCCCCTCTCACACCATGCACACACTTAAAACAAAATAAACAGGCGTCTCAGTCTCACGCATGTATAGCCAAAACTGTATCAGACCGGTGTAACGTTGGTAAATCTTCCATTGCACAGAATGATTTTGTAGCACGTGCAATTAATGACAGTCGAAAGATACAAACAGTGCTGCTATACATTTGCTTGGTATAACCGCATTTATAGTTTTCTACAAATGCAATACATCAAATGCCTCCATCACTCAACCAACGCTAACGGTAACATTACCTAGGTCCTTATTGATATTACAAGATTAGCGTACCTGCAGTAAAAACCAAGCATGTCCGATAAACATCCTGAGATTTATTTCGGCTTCAAGAAGAAATGGGAATTACACTTCATGTGAACATCGTCCTATCCTTATTAGATGTTTGCTGCGGTAAATTACAGTCCTTGTATGAAGCGTCCATTGTTTTTTCCAACCCACTTTTAACGTCCAACAAAATTACGTCTCACTGCAACGATGCGCCATCTAGTGGACAAACGACTACTTCTCGCCAATACTGAAAATGCAGCCATGATGATGATGATGAATATTTATTTTGGCTTTCTTTTAATCCTACTGAACCCCAGGGACGAAATGAAATTTTTCCGTAAAAGTCTAGTGGGGCTACATACCCACCAAATTTCATGTACCCCGGTGGTTCGGTGTCCCGGGTATCAATGACCAAAAATTCAGGGAGTAGATGACGGGAAAAATTCTTGGATTGTGTGCATGTGTGCGTGTACAAATTTATGTTTATGTGTGTGGGTGTGGGTGTGTGTGTGTGTGTGTATGTGCGTGCTTGTGTGTTTGCCTGCATATGTGTGTTTGTGCATGTGCATGCATGCGTACATATGTCTACTGTGTGAGTATGTGTCATACGTATGATTACTGTAAATGTATGTGTGTGCGTGTGTATCTGTTTATGCACATGTGTGCACATGGAATGGGTTAACATGACCCCTGGAGGCAAACATACGGAAAAAATTGGTCATCCTAGGCCCTACAGTTCTCAAGATATTCACAGAGAACTGTGTCTGCCCTACCCTCCTTTCGGGGGGTCCAGTCCAGCGGGGGGGCTACAGATCAAAACGAAGAATGACGGTTCCATGCTATTCATGTGGGGGTACATGCCCACCAAGTTTTGTGTAGTTTCCCGGTCTTTCAGTGTCCCGGGAATCCTTGTTGGTGTACGTCACTAAATGTACACATAAATTATTTTATTGTAAGGCCCCCCATGAACGAAAGTACACAAAACTTGGCATGCATTCGGAGGGTGTCATAATGATCCTACACTTTTAATTTCGTGCAGTTTTGACCTTGTCAGCCAGAGATATTGTGATGAAAACACCTAATTTTTTGCTTTTTAATTTTTAACTAGGTGGCGCTATACATGAAATAAGTGGTAATGGGATGGGTTGACATGCCCCCTTAAGACCAACATACATAAAAAAGGTGGACCTCCTAGGCCCTACGGTTATCGAGATATTCACAGAAAACTGTCTCCGGCCACCTACAGGCCAGTTGGTGTATAGTAACATAAATTAATTTATTGTGTGGCCCCCCATGAACGGAATTCCACAAAACTTGGCGTGCATACAGAGGGTGTCATAATGATCCTACAATTCCAATTTCGTGCAGTTTTGACTATGTTAGGTCACAGATACCTTCAATTACAACACCTCATTTTTACTTTTTTGTGTTTAACTAGGTGGCGCTATACATGAAATGAGTGGTTATGGAATGGGTTGACATGGCCCCTTGAGATCAACATACAAAAAAAAATGGTCCTCCTAAACCCTACAGTTTTCGAGATATTCACAGAAAACTGTGTTTGCCCTACCCTCCTTTCGGGGGTCCAGTCCAGCGGGGGGGCTACAGATCAAAACGAAAAACGATGGTTCCATGCTATCCATGTGGGGTTACATGCCCACCAAGTTTCGTGTACCCCGGTCTTTCAGTGTCCCGGGAATCATTGACGGAAATTTGGGCATGCGAAAAAGAAAAAAAAAATTAAAAAAAAAAAAAAATCTGACTAAACCTATATGACCGCCGCTTCGCTGCGCGGCGGTCATAATAAATGGCTTTTTTTTTAATTTAGTGATGAAATGACCTCTCTGCGCTCTATATCTGTGACACGAACTGATCTGACCTGACTTGACCCGAGTTTGCGTGTTAGCCTGTGTGCCTATGTTGTATGCACTCATAATGGTTCTCTACAACATCTTTTTTAACTGCATTGCCATGAACAAAGTAAAAAAAGCAAAAACGGGGTTTCTTTGTTGAACAAATTGGGATGCAATGTGAGCCTTGAATTGGATGCCACGCAGGAATTTGCTAGGATCTCAGAACCGGATTATGAACATGCTTTGCCATAGAGAAACACACGATAAAGTTGGATTATAAACATGCTTTGTCACAAAAACAGACAAAAACGTGGGGTAAGTCCAGCTATATGAAGTTATTATTTTGCTGTCACTTCGTCTGTTGTATAACCCAGAAGGATATACATGGTACCAATGGATAGCCCTGTGTCTCCTCTTTCATCTGATATGCTTGCCATATCTATGCGATCACGGGTTCGCGAGTAATTCAAACGAGAGTAATGGGTGCGCAGGTAAACGCAAAGAACTGTAGACTGTAAATATGATGCAGTTTGATTTAATTTAATGATTTTTTCCCCCATACCCATACTTGATCGTACAGGCAAGTGCGTAGTCTCGTTGGAAAGCCCCACTTCTGCTCTGTCACGCATTAAAGGTTTCATCTCGCTGCGATGAACAGTTCCGGAGCAATGTAACAAAGAATAAATGTTGTGTTTTTGGAGCACTTTGCGTCAATCGGGTTCTAAAAAATTAACGCTAAAATTAACGTATGCTTGGTCCTTACTGCATCGTGATTAATGTTATGGCTGACAGCCCTATTACAAACATAACGTTAACCGTCTCCTTGCTTAACTAGTTGTAACTGTTACTGTAACTAGCTAGCTGAAGTTTACTGGCGTATAGATGTAGCAAACCATGTTCAATCTTTCTGTCAATTAACATTAGCCTAACTTCATTGAGTAGGCTAAATGCCAAACTCCGATGTTGATCCGTCATCACTGCACCCTCGATTGACGTTTAGGCTACCACAGTAGCCTAAATATGTGCGGATTCTTTTAACTCTTTTGAACTCAGATCCGCTGTTTATAAGGCCATAGCATAGGGCCTACATATGTACAGATGTAGCCTACTGTTTGTACAACAGGACAGGAGCACGCAAAATAAATATATCATTCAATCTCTATGGACGAAATTCTCGCTCGACCCACCGGCAAACGCGCTGAGACCAGGTCGGGGACCCCTTAGTGGCTCGGGGCTCCAAACAGTTGCCTGCCTTGCCTGTTGACAAGGTGCGCCTCTGATTGTGCCTAAGTACTTGTACTCGACTACATTCACAACATCCTCACCATTTTTAACCATACACTGGGGGGACTGGCTCCCAGTTCTGTACTGTAGTCTATTATTATTTGCTTTGTTTTCTGTATATTTAGAAGAAGACAGCTGGACCTACACCATTTCGCAAATTGATCCACCCAGGCCCTGTAGTTGGTCTCCTCGCTATTCTGTATTAACCCCACTATTGCTGTGTCATCTGCAGATTTTATGAGTTATGTAAACGCTTTAAAAATGCCGAAGAGCCCCAGTGTGATAGGCTGGTTGCTGTCATGTGACACATCATTGTTAAATCATGATTGACAATTAAATAAATCATTGTTCACAACACGTTATGGTTAAATTATCGAAATGAATGCGATGGTGATACAATCCTGCTTTTCAATTAGTTGACATGGTGTTTGACATTACATTATAATGAGGTCAGTTTCATGTAATAAGCTATTTGTTTCTTTGGGTCTGGGTAATTGAAATTAGCAATATCTTAGTTCAATTCAATGTCTTATAATGGTAAAAGATGTGGACAAATACATGATAATTAGCCAAATAAATCGTTGTTCACGACACGTTATGGTTAAATTATTGGAATGAGTGTGATGGTGATACAATCCTGCTTTTCAATTAGTTGAGATGTTGTTTGACATTCAATTATAAGCAGGTCAGTTTCACGTAATAAGCTATTTGTTTCTTTGGGTCTGGGTAATTCATGTGACAAAAAATTCTGTTATAGGCTACTACCGTTTTTCTGAAAAACAAAGCAGTACAACAACATTTCTATCTCCAAAATAATGCATTGTATGCATGTGTGTACTACGTAGTGCATGAAACCTTTAATGTTCAAAGTAGCCTATACTGATTTTCCTGCATAAGAACTACAAATACTCCTCCAAAATTACAGTGTTGACACTTGAAGTTGTGGAGTTATATTTTAGTAGCCTATTCTATAATAGCATAAATACCCACATCGGTTTTACCCTTGTCTCACCTGTATACAACATATGTCTATGAATTGCAGTAGTGATCAAATGAAAAAGGAAAGAAATGTGTCCTGATGTGTTGTTTAGGGATGGTCCTGCAATGTTTTCTCGACATATCTTTATGTCTTTTTTTTCTCCCCTCTACTTATGTTTTCACAGATCCTTGCTCCTGATATCCTGATGTATGGGATGCACTTCATTATATGACTCCAACAGAACACTCACAGAAAGGAGAGTGGTGTCAAACTACAAGACAGCCAGCATGTAAGCAAGGCCTTGTTTGTCCTTGTTTGGCTACTCATTTGTCTACTTCCTGAAGAGGCTGAAGCATGCTGGCCTTGACATCTCAGTCACACTAGTGTGCCCCGGCACAGTGGTTGAAAAACACTGACCTAAACCATATATTTTCTGAAAGCCTATAGCCTCTAGATGTCAATTAATATACATTAAGACATGTCCCACCTTTCTACTGACTTTGACAATATACAAAATAGTGCCATGTATACATTTATATCCTCCAAAGTTTGCAGGAAGGTGGGCCATGGCTTTAAGAAAATATATGGTTTGCATGGCTGAAACTGCTTTGCCTTTGTGTTGGAGCTCAAAATGTTCTAAACATATCTTAAATTTCTCTCTTCTACTTATGTTTTCACAGATCCTCGCTCCTGATATCCTGATGTATGCATTCCATTTCATTATATGACTCCAACAGGACACCTACACAAAGGAGCTGTTAAAGCAGTGTCCTTCTACAAACAACAAGACAGCGAGCATGTAAACAAGGCCTTGTTTGTCCACTTCCTGAAGGGGCTGAAGTATGCTGGCCTTGACACCTCAGTCCTTGCTTCCATTTACAGCTGTGTTGTGGAGCGCATTCTCACATCCTATGGTCTGCAGCGGGTGGTGTCATCGCGTTATTTATCATCGTTTGTGTAAATCTTACACATCTTACACAAAAGTCTAAAATAATCTAAACTTCATTCACTCTCCATGTATAGATCAAGATAGACTTGCAGAACAGGCTGCAGGGCAACAGTCTGATAGCCTGCATGAAAGCATAAATGGTCCGCACTTGTTAAAGAGTGCAATTATCAAAGGGCCCTTGAATTGTGTTTTTTTAAACCAAGGAGGATGGCTGTAGCGATGCTGTCAGCTCTGCCATAAGCAGTGACTGTGATTACGTTTGCACATTTTGAAAATGTTGTTTTTCTTTCTTTTGCATTCTTTTCCACTTCATTGTTGTATAGTTCGTATAATGTTTGTTAAAGTTGCACATATTAATTCACTGTTCTTATTTGTAAAAAATTGTATAGTGTGGTATAGTTTGTATGGTGGAGTCTATTGTATCGTACAAACAAGAACACCCCACCCCACCATACCACTTTGACTAACCCATTTTCTGCGGGAAACCCTGGAGGCTTTCTACAGGTATTTTGTGAAACATAGGGGTTGCTATGGTAGTGGTTGCTAAGCTATTGCTAGGGTAACTGAGAAGGTTGCTATGGTGTTGCTACAGGATATATAGTGGTTGCTATGCAGGTTTATAGGGTAATCATGTTGGTTGCTAGGTTGGTGATAGAGTAACTGAGAAGGGTGCTAGGGTGTTGCTAGAGTAGATATGGAGGTGGCTATACTAAATTAAGTGGTTGCTATGCTGGTTGCTAGGGTAATTGAGATGGTTGCGAGGCTAGTCATGTTGGTTGACTATCAAAGTGGTTGCTAGGTTGGCATTGTACAGGTGGTTGCTAGGTTGTTGATAGGGTAACCAAGAAGGTTGCTAGGGTGTTGCTAGGGTAGATATGGTGGTTGCTATTCCAAATAAAGTGGTTGCTATGCTGGTTGCAAGGTTAATCATGTTGGTTGCAATGGTGGTTGCTCGGTTGACATTGTGGTGGTAGTTGTGAGGTTGTTGGTAGGGTAATTAATATGGTTGCTAGGTTGTTGCTATGGTTCGTATGTTGGTTGCTAGGTTGTTGCTAGGGTAACTTAGAAGAATTTTGTTCAGGTAATACATTTTGGCCTACACTATTAAGGGACATCTGAATTGACCATCTAAACCATATATTTTCTTAAAGCCTATAGTCTGTAGATGTCAATTAATATGAATTAAGACATGTCCAACATTCCTACTTACTTTGGTGCATCATATAGGCTTAAGCAATACTGCTATTTTTGCTCTTAGACTATAAAAATCCATAATCACTTTAAAAACGCTAACTGATTACAATAGTTTGAAAGTCATTTTCTTTAAATCATGCTTGAAATTGTAACCATATTCTTTATTGAGTTATGTTAACCCTTACAAGCCCGACCGTTCTAATTTCGTTAAAATTTTAACGATGACCAATCATCTAATATCTCAGCTGTCCAATGACTGATTTTATTTCTGAAATCTTCCCCGTAATGCTGACAACATAAGCTTCAATTTGATATGATTGGTTAAGGGGTTTATGGCGCGAAATGTTTTGGATACTTGAAGATGAGTCGTGAAAAAAACTTTTCACTTCAGTCGTACATTTTAACATGGACCGCCAGATGCCACCTGCACTTCGTTGGAGTTTACCTCGACTGGAAACCACACAGCTGGATAAACTGAGGTAATATATATTTTACATCGTTTCTAGTTATGGTTAATCTTAATTTGTAGTCATAAAATCATGTTATTTGACAGTAATATGCTTTCTCATCAGCGTCAACATTATGGCATAGCGGGGGCTAAGTGCATCGTCATGTAACTTTAGCTAGCTGCATTACTCTGAACTGCTTGCAGTATTCTCGTTTGCTTTTTATATCAGTTATTTTCATTTGACAATTTCATTTAAAAACCTGTTAGTATATAACCTGTAAGTAAGTTTGTTTTCTAGTACCAATTTGCTTGTTAGGTAAGCATTATATTGGCAAGTCAGTATAGCATACCAAAGCTGAATAAATCAATGGGCGCCGCGTTTCTAAGTTGCGTTCTCTTACATGAAATAAGTTGAGCGATATTTTTACTCCTCTCAATATGTAGTTGTAGAAAACAAGATGTGAAATCACGGATTCTGTCAGAAATGTAGTGCTAATTAACGTATTGCCTCTCATCGGGTTGTTACCTCGCTAGGCAGTTTGTAGTGAACTGTTTTACCTTGCTTCTAAATGACAAACATCAGACGTGCTTGTCTCAACATTTTCTAAGATGGCATGACTTGATATTCTACTCTTCTCAATATGTAGTTTTATAGAAAACATGATGTGAAATCACATATTATGTCAGAAATGTCATTATTGCATTTAAGCAGTTAGTTACTAGGTGAAATGTAATCTGTCTTTATCTTAATGCCAGCCAGGCAATCAGATTTAGGGTAGCTAAACCCATGTGTAATAAAATGACTTTTCATACTTCTAAATATTTTTGAGTTACTGAAAATGCTTCAATAGTTTAGGCTACCTCTTCTTGTGTATGTATGTGCACACACGCACACATCTGTAGTTTTGTGATTTTATTTTTTTAATTAATAAATGTATTACATTTGTATGATTTTACTGTTGTTTCAGATGGAGGATGACAAGACCTACACAGACCTCCTTGCAGGCCTGAAGAGGTGGCTGACTGCTGATGAGCTTGCGCTCACAGTGTTGAAGACCATGTGAGGATGGAGGAAGAAGGTATAGATTTAGGTGGCGTGCGTAGGGTGGTGTAGACTGCCACTAAAACACTGTGAAATAGACTTGTTATGTTGATTTTTATGTTGTTGTCCCAGGCATATGTGGTTTTACCAACCGGAACGGGTGGGAGGTTGTGCTTAGTAGGCCGTTGTATGCAAACACACAGTGCAGGGGCATGGGACGAAGAGACCCCAGAAGAGTTTCACAGTTTTCTGGGATTGATCATTGACATGGGACTTCACTTCCCTCCCTAATATCCATTGCTACTGGGGAACCAAGTCTCTGAAGGGATCAGGGAGCGTTGACCAAATGAGAAATACATATTGTGTACACTTTTCTCCATTGACATTGCTGTTTCAGTAGTTTCTTATTATTTCAAGTTTGGCAATGCAGAATCTGGTGTTGAACCTAGGTTTGGTAGCTACAGCCAGAAAGATTTTGGCGAAAATCTATCACAACAGCTGGCAGGCATTTCCGTCAAAATTTCAGCCTCGCCTTCAGCTGCTCCAACTACTGCGTTTCGTTATGAGTCATAGGTCCTCTGTGTTTAACCTTCAGGTTCCCCACCCCACCTTTCCCTATCCTCCTCTGTGTGTGTGTGTGTGTGTGTGTGTGTGAGTTTGTGTTTATATGTGTGTATGTGTTTATTCTCAACAGGCTTGTTCTATGTAATCCACTTTCAAATGTTTAGACACATTGATTTTTGAGTGATGTTGAAGTTGATTGTATTCCTAGCTTTTCATAAATAATACATTTTATAGATGTATATCATTTTCATATTACACTAATTTATATAAGGAAGTTGTATCTGTTGAATCAAATGTATTCTATGTCTCTTCAGAATTGATCTTCAATAAATATACAGTATACTTACTTCCTGTATTACTGGTAAGGTACATGTTTTTCTTTTATATATCATTATTGTTGACTGTAGCATTTGCTTATATACAAATAAATGGTTTATTCTTATGGACCAAATAAATCTAAACCATTGTGTCTGACTTCATTATTAGTTTTTATGCATACTTTTATGTTTTTGGTGAGAAAGAGAATGTGAATTCTGTCAACATTCTAAATCCCGTTTCCTGCATTTTTTTACACTTATCACTTAATTTATCATAACTTTTGAAAGGTTAATGATATTCCAATTCAGTCTTTTTTGTTAAATAGCCCACAACTTGCTGAACATGTCATACACTCTATATTTTTCTCTATCTCGTATAGAAATATGATGAAAATTCATTTTTATGCGAATGAAATTCAATTTTAACGAATTTCGGTATACATTTGGAGAGGATTTTCAAAGACTGTTCATTACTATATCAACATTACCATATGTATTTTACATCATTTGATAGAACTGACCCTTCTGATTACAATGGTATGGGTAACGCTTTAGAATAACATGTGCTTATTAGGCGTTAACAGTGCATAATAAGCAGTTAACAATTCATAACTAACAGCTAGCTAACTGTTCATAACATTAAGTAACTGTTAACATGCAGCTTGTAAGTGTTTATAAGCAGCCTTTTAAGTTACTTACAAGCATATTTGTTAACAGTTGACGTGCAGCCTGTAACTGTTAACAAGCAGCATGTTAATGCTAGTTAATGGTGTATAAGATAAAAGGGTGGATAACTAATACGCTTATAAGACCTTTCTTAACCTTTTGTAGTAAATTTTGCAGCCCCCCAATCTAAAGCGAGGTCCACGTAGCCTATAGTTCCACAAGCCCAACCTTCTATCTCTATATATTTACTGTATCTATCTATCTAACTCGGTTAAGCTGTGAGAAATGCACCTTCAAAATTGCTGCAGCGAGCAGGATTTGAACCCCGATCTCCTGCATCGTGAATTGCCGCGCTACTTACTGAGCCACATTCCTACCTATTATAACGACGAAATTGTTAATCTTGATTCTATATTCCGATAATGTTCTATATCATACAAGTTATGTTTTTTACAAATATGTTTCTGATGGAAAAGTGGTGTTTCATTTCCATAATCTTTATTGAGCGAACGCTTAAAACAGTCAGTTTGTCAGCAGTCTAAAGATATTATGCCAGATTTGTATAGTTTGGTTACCTAGCAACCGAGGCTTATAGACGACAAGTGGGTGCGTTCAAAGCAAAGATTCTAGAACAGAGCTCTGTTCTAGAATCTTTGGTTCAAAGTCGCAAACATTAGGCGAACGTTCGCGATGGATTTGAAACATGTTTCAGTTTGCCTTCAGTTTTCCATGAATGTCTGCGAACGTAGTTCTCCACAAACGTTACAAGACTTTGAACGCACCCACTTGTCGTCTATAAGCCTCGGTTGCTAGGTAACCAAACTATACAAATCTGGCATAATATCTTTAGACTGCTGACAAACTGACTGTTTTATGCGTTCGCTCAATAAAGATTATGGAAATGAAACACCACTTTTCCATCAGAAACATATTTGTAAAAAACATAACTTGTATGATATAGAACATTATCGGAATATAGAATCAAGATTAACAATTTCGTCGTTATAATAGGTAGGAATGTGGCTCAGTAAGTAGCGCGGCAATTCACGACGCAGGAGATCGGTGTTCAAATCCTGCTCGCTGCAGCAATTTTGAAGGTGCATTTCTCACAGCTTAACCGAGTTAGATAGATAGATACAGTAAATATATAGAGATAGAAGGTTGGGCTTGTGGAACTATAGGCTACGTGGACCTCGCTTTAGATTGGGGGGCTGCAAAATTTACTACAAAAGGTTAAGAAAGGTCTTATAAGCGTATTAGTTATCCACCCTTTTATCTTATACACCATTAACTAGCATTAACATGCTGCTTGTTAACAGTTACAGGCTGCACGTCAACTGTTAACAAATATGCTTGTAAGTAACTTAAAAGGCTGCTTATAAACACTTACAAGCTGCATGTTAACAGTTACTTAATGTTATGAACAGTTACTGTAGCTAGCTGTTAGTTATGAATTGTTAACTGCTTATTATGCACTGTTAACGCCTAATAAGCACATGTTATTCTAAAGCGTTACCATGGTATGTATATCCCATTGATGGTATGTATTATACTCAAGAAATAAGGTTTTTTGTGTAAGGAGGTCATCCAGCACCAAAAATGGAATGTTCGGCACGGGCACGAAAGGGTTAATTGACTATAATACTATTGTATTGTCATCCTTCTTTGGGACTTGAGTACTTCAATATCCCCTTCGTGTATCAATGTACATTAAAGCATCTTTGATAGTAAAGGACTCTCCATGTAAATAATTACTTGAATTGTCTTTCACTTGTACTGGTTCTATATGTTTGGACCACTGATTGACTGCACTCTGGTTTTCATCAGCAAGGTCAAGGCTTAAATTAACCTCAGATAAGTCTGTTTTCATCACATGCATTATATGTGCTAATGTTGTGAAGTAATTGGTGTGACCCTACAAAGGCCTGTCTGACCTATGACCTAATAACCTAGGGTTAGTAAATATGGGATCGGAGTGAAATTACCTCACACATTCAGAAACCTCAAAGTGAAATGACCTCACACATCCAGGAAGCTACAGCAATACAAACTCAGCTACAGGTCTCAAATACGGCAAACCAGTTGCCAATTTCTATGCCCTTTATATCAATTTGTGCCACATGTTATTAGTTGAAAATTACTGGTGTAAGCTTATCTGACCTGTCTGACCTTTGCAATTCATGGACATGTACACATTGGTTTCACATTTCTAACAAGAATATGACTGATTAAATTTGACATGTAACATCCTTGGATGACACAAAATATAGTGAAATGGACTCAACCCTACAAATCCTTTTTTTTTTTTTTCAATCTTTGGCTCCGCCTCCTGGCAACACACAAGCAGCTATATTTGAGTATGTAGGTAAATCGCATCTCACATATTCACAGACTCTATAGCACCCCCTAGAAATCCAATATTTCCTATATTTGGCTCCGCCTCCTGGCAACACACAAGTCATTAGATGTCCCAAATTTGACAAACTAGTTTGTTATCATCCCGTGTATCAAAATATGTGCCACATGTTGGTACTATCTTGAATTAACTGGTGTAATCCTATCAAGGCCTGTCTGACCTATGCAAATTATGGCCATCTAAACCTAGGGTTAGCATTTCTAACTTGCATACCTCATAAACAGACTAAATTTGGCATGTGATATCTATCTATGACATAAAATATATGAGATACGTAAAATCACACCTCACACATTCATAGACTCTATAGCGCCCCCTAGAAATCTACATTTTCCAATCTTTGGCTCCGCCTCCTGACAACATACAAGCAGCTAGAGGTCTCAAATTTGACAAACACGTTTGTTATCATTCCCTGTATCAAAATATGTGCCACATGTTGACATTTCATGAAATAATGGGTGTGACACTTACCTAGGCCTGTCTGGCCATATGGGTGTCTCAATTGTAGTTTCTGAGTATGTCCGGTGCATCAAACTTGCCATGGCAGGTAAGATCAGTGAAATTGGGTTTATTTCAGCACAGCACACCTCTGTGTATCATATTCAATCAAAATATGGATGTTTTAATGGTTTGTTTATGATTTAATAACTTTTGTTGGTCAACATCTGTCAAAAAATGCTCTCTGAATGGCCATTTCTGAAGATTTCTTGTGCATCAAAATTCCCACCGCACCTAAGATAAGTGAAATTGGGTTTATTTCAGCACAACACACATCTGTGTATCAAGATCAATCAAAATATGTAAGTTTGTGATTGCTTTAAACAGGGGGTTGTCCAATACACATAAAACAAACAGCAAAGGTATATGCTAATACAAAGCAGCACTACAGGCACTAAATAATAATTTACATTTGATCAGATTCACTTTTATTGTCATTGTGCAGAGTAAAAGTACAAACAGGGTTCCCACTCTAAGTCAAATGTAAAATTCTATGACTTCTTCCTGACAAAACACCTGAATTTCCATGACTTACAATATACCGACCAATGATTTCAGAGCACCCGCATCAAGAGTCTTTTACTTTTTTAGAGCGGGAGATGAATAAATAGGCATTGAATTAACACAGTTGGGCTACTCAAGCAAGCTGTAATGCTAATAACCAGATATACACCAATACTCTGTGGAAATATGTTATGCATTTTGGCTAGTACATCATAAACTACTACGACAAAATTCCCTGATATTCCATGACTTTGCCCCCAAAATGATAAAAATTCCCTGACTTTCCATGTCTGGAATAGACTTCTATTACCTGTGGGAACCCTGTACAAAGCAAAAGTGCAATGTGATATACAAAGTATAGACAGATGGTGCATAGGCAGGACAAGAAATACTGTATAGTGTCGTGTAGACAGTAATATGCAGTTGGTTTACAGAAGGTGGTTTAGAGTAATATACATTAGATATAAATATGGGCAGTGTATTAACAGAACATATGAGAAAAACAGAATAAATATGGATATTCAGTATGAACCATATAGACAGATATGTGCAGTGTGGTAACAGTACCATTGTAGCGCAGAAACAGTAACATTATAAGAGCATGAAGAGCAGTAGAATATGGTTATGTATAATTGTAATTACAGTATGTGCATTTGTAAATAAATAACACTATGGGTGGGATAGGGTATTTGGGGGCTTAGTTGATTGGTTGTCACTGGTGGGGTATACTACGAAGCACGTTAGACATATCTAGGTTATATCTACATATACTCAGGGGTATATGTTAAGTGATACTACGATAGCAGTTATGTGATATATTTGTCAAACTAGGCTTCCAGCTCAGATCTGTGCGCGTTCTCGGTGTTGGGATGACGTTGGCCAATCGTGAAACGTGGAGACGCACAAGACCGCCTCTATTTAAAAACAATTACTTCCGCATTCATGAGCGATAGCTTAATCTACACTGCGGTAATTTTTTGTGTCTAACCTATAACATCAAATAAATCAACTGTCATCAGTTGTTGTATGGTATGCACGTCCATAGTGGGATATTTGCACGCACAGCACTATTAAAGCACATCCGAGATCCAAAATGTTAGTAGAGGTGGAGCTCCACCTGTACGATATATGACAGAATCCTACATGTGAGATAACTTCGTTTCTAAGACAATTGATTGGTCAGTGGGCGGTAGATTACACGATTTGAGCTATAACTTAGCACATAACCTCCTCCCGACCAGGTTTGGTTGACAGCATAAGATACCATGGTGATATAGAAAACAGATCCACTTTCGTGTCACAGCATACCCTGGCTTTGAGCGCAACATACCTCGCTAACCGACTAATCGAGATTCGTAGTATACACCACGGGATACAGAGCTAGTCCAGTCGGGTGACAGCCACAGAAAAGAAGCTTCCTCTGAACCTGCTGGTTCGGGTGCAGAGAGACCTGTAATAATAATAATAATAATAATAATAATAATAATAATAAAGACAGTAATATTTTTCAAGACCATAGAGAATGCTGTACTCCAGTCTTGAGGCGATGAGGGCATGGATGAGAATGATGCATTGTTGAGCCGTCTGGTCACAGTAACACAAGACCCATCCTGTCAGACTAGGCCAGAAGTCCCGTCACCGGAATGATGTAGAGGACTTTGAGACAGTCATGTGGCGCCTTTGACCAGTGGTCACAATACAGAGGACCCCTGGCCAGTCAATGAGCAGTGCTTGACAAACATCATGTGTAGAAGACCCATTTTCCAAAACGATGTAGACACCCATCTATTCTCAGGAGCAGTCCTTCTATAACGGGCAGGAACAGCTGCAGAAAAATCCCCGGGCTTTGCCTTGCTCCTTCCTGGCATGTCTTTCTGCTTTGGGGATAACCAAACAGCTGACAACCTGGAAATTAGAAATAGAGATAAAACAAGTGTACAAAGAAAGAAACTACAATCTCAGTGTATCTCTTGACATGTTCAAACATACTGATGACTATAAAGTCCACTTATAAAATGCAGGTCTATGCCTTTCATATAGTGCGCCAAAGTATTTAAGGAGGGTGGACCAAGTCCTAGTATGGTTTAGGTGGTTGAATCAGCTGTCCCTTAATAGTGTACGCCAAATTGTATCAACTGAACAATTTGTTTCTCGACCTACAATATGGGCCTATGTATGCTTTATCATATGCCAGAGTAAGTAGGAAGGTGGGAAATGTCTTAATTAATATTAATTGACATCTAGAGGCTATGGGTTTTCAGAAAATATGTGGTTTAGGTGGTCAATTCAGCTGTCCCTTAATATTATAGCCCAAGATGTATCAGCTGTCCAATGCGTTTCTCGATCTACAATATAGGCCTATATACGCCTTATGATATGTCAAAGTCAGTAGGAAGGTGGGACATGTCTTAATATATATTAATTGACATCTATAGGCTATAGGCTTTCAGAAAATATATGGTTTAGGTGGTCAATTCAGCTGTCCCTTAATATTATAGCCCAAGATGTATCAGCTGTACAATGTGTTTCTCGATCTACATTATGGGCCTATGTACGCCTTATGATGCACCAAAGTCAGTAGGAAGGTGGGGCATGTCTTAATGTATATTAATTGACATCTAGAGGCTATAGGCTTTCAGAAAATATATGCTTTAGGTGGTCAATTCAGCTGTCCCTTAATAGTATAGCCCAAGATGTATCCGCTGTACAATGCGTTTCTCGATCTACAATATGGGCCTATGTACGCCTTATGATATGTCAAAGTCAGTAGGAAGGTGGGACATGTCTTAATGTATATTAATTGACATCTAGAGGTTATAGGCTTTCAGAAAATATATGGTTTAGGTGGTCAATTCAGCTGTCCCTTAATATTATAGCCCTAGATGTATCAGCTGTACAATGTGTTTCTTGATCTACATTATGGGCCTATGTACGCCTTATGATGCACCAAAGTCAGTAGGAAGGTGGGACATGTCTTAATGTATATTAATTGACATCTAGAGGCTATAGGCTTTCAGAAAATATATGATTTAGGTGGTCAATACAGCTGTCCCTTAATAGTATAGCCCAAGATGTATCAGCTGTACAATGCGTTTCTCGATCTACAATATGGGCCTATATTTAGCACAGCGACAACCATATCTAGCAAAATCACAGTAAAAGTAATGTAAAAGTGACGTAAAATACCTGCCAATTGTCCTCTGTATCCACCGCTGCAGTAGACCATGATGTGAGGATGCACTCCATAACACAGCTGTTAACCCTTAAAACCCGATTGACGCAAAGTGCGTCAAAAAACACACCCTTTCTTCTCTGTTACATTGCTCCGCGACTGTTCATCACAACGAGATAAAACCTTTATTTTATGACAGAGAAGAAGTGGGGCTTTCCAAAGAGACTACGCACTTGTATGTACGATCAAGTATGAAAATTTTAAAAAATCATGAAATTAAATAAAATTGCATCATATTTAAAGTCTATACTTTTCGGCGTTCACCTGCGCACCCATTACTCTCGTTTGAATTACTCGTGAACCCGTGATTGCATAGATATGGCAAGCATATCAGATGAAAGAGGAGAAACAGGGCTATCCATTGGTACCACGGATATCGATCTTTCTGGCTTATAAAAACAGACGAAGTGATTGCAAAATATTAACGTCATGTACACAAACCAACGCTGCACACCCATTACTCTCGGAGTAATTACTCGCGGACCCGTGATCGGATATATATGCCACGTATGTTAGATGAAAGAGGAGACACATAGCTATCATTTGATACCAAATACATCCTTCTGGGTTATAAAACAGACGAAGTGACAGCAAAATAATAACTTCATATAGCTCAACTTACCCCACGTTTTTGTCTGTTTTTGTGGCAAAGCATGTTTATAATCCAACGATATTGTGTGTTTCTCTATGGCAAAACATGTTCATAATCCGGTTTTGAGATCCTAGCAAATTCCTGCATGGCATCCAATGCAAGGCTCACATTGCATCCCAATTTGTTCAACAGAGAAACACCTTTTTTGCCTTTACTTTGTTCATGGCAATGCAGTAAAAAGTTGAGAATCATCATGAGTGCATACACCATAGTCACACATGCTAACAGGCAAACTTGGGTCAAGTCAGGTCAGATCAGTTCGTGTCACAGATATGGAGCGCAGAATGGTCATTTTTCATCGCTAAATAAAAAATGGCATTTATTTCCGTAAATCACACACCACATATTTCTGTAAATTGCTCAGCCCCAGAGTATCCCTCCAACATGGCAAATATATTGCCCGTTTCAGGACAGTCTGCCCTACACATACATGAAATGCATGTAGAGCTATGAGCTTGCTGTGGTGAGATACAGGTCAAAATATAAGAATTTTTATAATATGATTTTTATATTTTAATTCTTTAAAAATCGAAATAAAATCAGTGCTAGTACTAATACATGAAATGATGGATAGATCTGGATAGCCTAGACTCTGCTAAAAAAAAACAATATATAATATGTGTGTGTGGCACTTACAATGACCAGAATAAATCCTTATGAATAAAAGTAGTGAAAATGCCCTAAAAACAGCTTAGGGTTCTAAGGGTTAATGGAAGCAAGGAGGCCAGCATGCTTCAGCCTCTTCAGGAAGTAGACAAATGAGTAGCCAAACAAGGACAAACAAGGCCTTGCTTACATGCTGGCTGTCTTGTAGTTTGACACCACTCTCCTTTCTGTGAGTGTTCTGTTGGAGTCATATAATGAAGTGCATCCCATACATCAGGATATCAGGAGCAAGGATCTGTGAAAACATAAGTAGAGGGGAGAAAAAAAAGACATAAAGATATGTCGAGAAAACATTGCAGGACCATCCCTAAACAACACATCAGGACACATTTCTTTCCTTTTTCATTTGATCACTACTGCAATTCATAGACATATGTTGTATACAGGTGAGACAAAGGTAAAACCGATGTGGGTATTTATGCTATTATAGAATAGGCTACTAAAATATAACTCCACAATTTCAAGTGTCAACACTGTAGTTTTGGAGGAGTATTTGTAGTTCTTATGCAGGAAAATCAGTATAGGCTACTTTGGACATTAAAAGCTGCATGCACTACGTAGTACACACAAGCGTACAATGCATTACATGAATTACCCAGACCCAAAGAAACAAATAGCTTATTACGTGAAACTGACCTGCTTATAATTTAATGTCAAACACCATCTCAACTAATTGAAAAGCAGGATTGTATCACCATCGCATTCATTTCGATAATTTAACCATAACGTGTAGTGATCAATGATTTATTTAGCTAATTATTACGTAGGCTATTTGTCCACGTCTTTTACACTTATAAGACATTGACTAAGAAATTGCACTGATTTCGCGTGATTCTAGCTGTTTTACAGCATGAAGGAGTTTTGGTCAGGATAAGTATCTCTATATTTTGTTCGAAACAACAAAAAACAACTATTTGTTATAATTATTATTATTATTTACTAAATTTACGTAGTTTAACTTACCTTACCCCACACGGCCAGCTCTCGCTCTACGATGCGTTTCCGCTTTCTTGTGGTGGCGTGTGTCACATGACAGCAACCAGCCTATCACACTGGAGCTCTTATACGGGGCTCTTCGGCGTTTTTCGAACGTTTACATACCTCATAAAATCTGCAGATGACACAGCAATAGTGGGGTTAATACAGAATAGCGAGGAGACCAACTACAGGGCCTGGGTGGATCAATTCGCGAAATGGTGTAGGTCCAGCTGTCTTTTTCTAAATATACAGAAAACAAAGCAAATAATAATAGACTACAGTACAGAACTGGGAGCCAGTCCCCCCAGTGTATGGTTAAAAATGGTGAGGATGTTGTGAATGTAGTCGAGTACAAGTACTTAGGCACAATAATAGATAATAATTTGCAATGGGACAGTAATACTAACACCATCTATAAAAAGGGGCTGCAGAGGCTGCATTTTATGTGCAAACTAAGACAATTTAGAGTGGATAGAGATATATTACTTTTCTATCATTCATTTGTGAAGAGCATGCTACTTTTTTGTTGTGTTACCTGGTATTTCTCTTTGTCAGTGACCAAAAAAAAACAAACTGAGCAAGATAGTTAACATGGCCAGGAAGGTTGAGGGGCAAAAACCAGACAGTATTGCTACGACCTGTGTTGAGAAGGGTGTTGAAGAAAGGTCATGCAAATAATAGAGATATGTCACATCCCATACACCAGGCATATGAGGTGTTGCCATCAGGGAGGTTCAGGCTACCTTCTTTCCAAACAAATTGAGCCAGTAGGTAATTCATTCCAACTAGCATTACATTGATGAACAAGACGTTACCTGCAGGACCATGCACTTTCTTTCCAGCTGGACTATCACAGTATGCACAACTGCACTTTATCATTCTATATATCATTTACATTACAACTGACACAAGAATGCTATTGTAGATAGATTGTATTACTAATATAACATTGGCAGGCGAATTTTACACAAGTTGCACAGACTGTTGCCTATTATCGGGCAGTTGCTACTTGTAGCTTAGCTAGTAATAAGTGTGTTGGTGGTAGCTTCACTATTTCCTGAATAAAGTAACTTTTCAATAGCTTAACTTCTTTATATGAAGTAGCTTGGCCAAACAAGCTACACTTTTGTCATGTGAAATTAGCACAATTTAAAGTAGCTTCCTATGTAGTGAACTAGCCTACTGCTGTGTTTGTGTTACTAAGCTTGCTACATTTGACTGGGGAGGTAGTTTTGTGTAGTGTTTTTCATGGCAGAGTAACTGATAGTTTCGCTCACTACAATTCAAAAGTAGCTTGCCCAACACTTGTATTATTCACATGACTGATTCACAAAAATAAGATGCATCTCAAATCCCATTTTATTCATTTATTTATTTTATATCTCCCCAGAACAACTGCCTTGCTCAAGGACTACCACAAATGAGCTGAACGGTCTCCTCACACCCCTGGAACTGAGGAAGTTGCAGCTCTACATTGCAGTACTGCAGGGCATCTGCTAGACTGTGACTGAATATTTGATTTATGAGCTCCACCTTCATCACCTTTTTGGTATGGCAACTGCTCTGCCCATGACCGGAAAGCACTGCAGAGAGTGTGAAAACTGCCCAACGCATCCCCGGTTCCTCACTCCCCTCCATTGAGGCCATCCAGGGCAAGCGATGCTTGCGTAAGGTGTGCAGCATCATCAAAGACTGTTCTCACCCCAACCACAGACTGTTCACCCCACTCTCCTCAGGGAGGCTTTACAGGTCTCTCTGCACCCGTAACCACGTAGCCTACTTGGAATAGCCTACCCCTCAGGTGTCTGAATGGCTGATCTCATTTAAATATTTATGGAACCTTTCTGTATAAGTATATACACTCTTTTGATCCCGTGAGGGAAATTTGGTCTCTGCATTTATCCAAATCTGTGAATTAGTGAAACACACTAATTAGTGAAACACACACAGCACACAGTGAACACACAGTGACACACACAGCACACAGTGAACACACGGTGAAGCACACACTAACCCCGAGCAGTGAGCTACCTGCTACAGCAGCGCTCGGGGAGTAGTGAGGGGCATAAGGAACAGAGGAGAGAACACCCTCACAATATACAGTAGAATAAACAGCAGCGACAACCAAAAAACAGAAGGACTTCTAATAGATTGGCCTCTTATCTTGTATGTACCCTGTAGCCTAAGTGGCAATATTTTAGTGTAGACAAAGAAATCAATACAATTGCGATTACAGTACACTAGTACTGTTGTAACATTTGGTTATAAGCAAAAGTGCTATTGAGGTATGGAAGCAAATCACCCAGACGTCATTTTTTTACTTCTGACGTCAGACGCAAAGGTTTTGCGCGTGGCACACGTACAAATATGACGTCTGACGCTCAGACGTCTATTTTTTACTCCTGAAGAAGTAAAAAATCTACACGTGGAGGCGTCCTTTTGACAGACGTTATGTCTTGAAAGGCTTGCCATAGAAACGTGTTACACAACACGTCCCAATAGATTAATTAACGTGACAGTGACACGTTGTTGTTGACTTCCGGAGAGGTCACACCCAACACCTGCCACTGACCATCGACGGTGCTGTGGTGGAGAGAGCGAGCAGCACCAAATTCCTGGGGGTGCACATCAGTGAAGACCTCTCCTGGACCACCAACACTGCATCACTGGCGAAGAGAGCTCAGCGCCGCCTGTACTTCCTGCGGAAACTCAGGCGAGCAAGTGCTCCACCAGCCATCATGACCACATTCTACCGAGGCACCATTGAGAGCATCCTCTCCAGCTGTATCGCTGTGTGGGGCGGAAGCTGCACTGAATACAACAGGAAAGCCCTGCAGTGCATAGTGAACACAGCTGGAAGGATCATTGGTGCTTCACTCCCCTCCCTGAAGGACATTTACACCACCCACCTCACCCGCAAGGCGACCAAAATTGTGAGTGATTCAAGTCACCCCGCTCACAATCTGTTTGATCTACTGCCCTCTGGGAAGAGGTACAGAAGCCTGTGCTCCCGCACTACCAGACTCACCAACAGCTTCATACACCAAGCTGTAAGGATGCTGAACTCTCTCCCTCCTCTCCCCCCTCCACCCTCAGCTACATAACATCCTGGACATTGGACCCACAATGGCCGCCTGCACTACTCCACTTGCACACTTGCACACTTGTACACTTGGTGTTGTTGTCCTGAAAACACAACACTTCTGCTGCTCTTACATAACTTGCACCACTATGCCACTTTCTTTATTACTTAGGTCAAACAGAACTACCCAAGCCTTTTATTGGCCTGACTTTGCACTAATATTTTATTGACTGTCCATGCACAATTTCAACCAAATTTTGCTGCTCTTATTTTTTCATTATTATATGTGCCCTCTTATTTACTTATTTACTTACTTTTTTGTTTACTTGAATGTTATGTTTGTCTGTGGACTTAAATTGGTAAAATGTCTTGTCTTCACCGTGGGATAGTGAGAAATGTAATTTCGATCTCTTTGTATGTCTGGAACATGTGAAGAAATTGACAATAAAGCTGACTTTGACTTTGACTTTGACTTTGACTTTGACGTTCAGACGTGTTATCACAGGCATAACACACAGAAGGTATGGTTAAACAGGAAGGGTTTCCTGTTATTGTACATCATCTTTGAATGCCTCCAGAGAGAAGCAAAGCTCATTCCGGTAAGTCCTTTCTAACGTTTTGAATTAATCCCATAGTGGAAAATCGATACAGGTCCAAATAAAACAATTTGTCTGCTACTGGGTTTAGGCTGCAAGCTAAACTTCTGGGGCCAAATTAGTTCACATAGCCCTAGCGAAGCTTTGGGCAACTCCTAGGTTCATGTTGCACTAATTTATTTTAGATATATACTGTATATTAAAGGGGTTTACTTCTGTGACTTAGTACAAAGAAAGAAGTCTCTGACTGAACACTTGATATTACACTATGTAACGTTACTAACTGGGTAGGATAATGACTCATTTAGTTGGCTTTGTGATTAACTAGGTGCCGTCTTAGCTCTACTGTAAATGGCATTGAATATTATTCCTTTGTGCAGCTTAAACTCAGTTTAAAACTGTAGAGGACTACTACAACACTTTGTGCTCTGAGCTGAATTCTTATAGAATTTATTTATCAGTTTTCTGTCTCGCCACCAAGTTTTGCTTTGTTTGCTCTTACCAAGGGTGGGGCTTCCTTTTCCTCTGCTAAACAGTAAACTGAACTAAACCTCACTTTTGTTTATCGTATACTTACTTGTAATGGACACCTGTTACACATGTCAACCCTTGTTACTCAAGTCAAAGCATAACAACCTTGCAAATTCTATTAGTTGCTCTGTTATGGACCCTTTCAAGAGAGTTCCATTATCAGCATCATAGTTGGCCCCACAAGGCTTCCTTTTTAACATTCTGTTATCTTAATGCAGAGGAAGAAGTAGAATTTCACGCATTGTTTTTGTTTTTATTGTTGAAAGGGTCTATATCATAAACAAGTGCAAAATAGTTTTGCCACCATTAATGGCGGTTTTATTATTTTCTTGCAAAAGCTTCTGGGAACACAGTTATAATATAGAAGTGGTGACAGTAAGGTATCTCAGAGACCCCACGTGAATTAGGGTCATTCCATAATTCAATCCATGATTCAATTGGATGAACTGAATGCTGTGTGACAAAATGTAATTTCAACCTAATAACATTGCTTTAATGAGAAACATAACTAGTTGTATTTCAAGTGTAATGTAGTTTAATTATTATTAACAACTTCTCTTTTCTCCTTATAGTGTACTTGCAAGTTGACGGGATTCAGTGTTTACATACTAAAAAAGATATTAATGGCGGTTAAGTTTAACTTCTTAAAACTAAAGTTGAATGTAATTCACAGTCACACAGGATCAGCTGATTTGTAGGTAAACTGCCTGGAGACCGGAAGCCCTACACAGACTACGCAATTAACATTAAATCTGACAAAAAAACAAAGGATACAAAGGAACAAAGTCTGGCGACATTTCACATAGATCTCAATTTCTCGAGATCTCAATTTCTCGAGATCACGAGTACTATTGGTAAAAAAAAATGAAAACAAACCAGCAGCTAATGCAGCTAGGCAGTTACAGCGCTACACTCTGGGGGCATGTACTGTACCTGGGGACTCATGGACATGTCCCCAGAATGTAGCACTTTATCTGTCTGACTGTGTTAGCTGCTAGTTTTAGCAACTCAAGCTAGGTAAAACCGATTGTTTTTGGGTTTTTTTTCGTACCGACTTAGTGACCTCAAGAAATGGAAATCTACAGTATGTGAAAACTCACTAGATTTCTCCTTTAATAGATAAATATGCTATACACACTGTCAATGCCATACCATACTGATTGATTATAAATCAACTCTATATGGCTAAATTTACCCATGAAGATGCAGCTGATTTTAAGATCCAGGTTTAATGTAGGCCTATGTGGCTTTACCCTGAGGGACTCATGCAATGAAGTTTCATGATAGCTTAATGCTAGCCTTGGTTAATTTTAATTAAAACAGAAGAAAACAGACATTTCTCCTACCTTAGCCTACAGAGAAGGAACAGCAGAACAGTGGTCTGTTTGTACACAATGTAATTTTAGCATTTAATTCACACATTCAAATAAATTCTAGGAAATGAATAGCTTGTAAATTGTGTAGACGAGGTAAAACTGCTCTGATCTTTCCTTAAAGATGCAGTCAGGGGTTATAAGCCCATACATTTTTTGTCACATTCAGCAATCATCTCCTCACAACCGCTAGCTGCCCATTCCGTGAGTTCACTGTAAACACACCCGGTCACTGTAGGCAGCCCATGATATGCCAACTTTATTCTCGAAATTTCGAGTTCAATGTCGACTTTAAAGTCAACATGTCAAGTTTAATCTCATCATGGCAAAACTATTGTTTTTCTTCATGTGTGGCCCTAATACTTTGTGGTGCTTAAGAGAGTACTGAATACTGAACTGAATATTTTTTCAGGTGGCAGTTCAAAGTTCTGCTTACCATTCTTACCATCTACTTAAGAAAGAAAGTAATTAACAATGTATTTATTTATCATTCAGTGTGTGACTCTGAGATGGACATGAAAATTGTGCTCATTGGGAAAACTGGAGATGGGAAAAGCTCCTCTGCAAATACCATTCTGGGAGAAGAATTTTTTGAAGTAAACAATGGACCCAGTGCAGTTACCACTCACTGCTCTTCCAAACTGAAGATGATCAATGGACGCAAGATTAAAGTGGTCGACACTCCTGGATTCTTTGACATTTGCAGACCTGAAGAGGAAATCAAGAGCGAGATTGTTAGATGTATCGCTGAGTGTTCACCTGGACCTCATGCATTTGTTCTTGTGCTCAAAGCTGAGAGATACACATTGCAGGAGAGGGAGATAGTGAACAAGATTACAGAAACATTTGGTGAGGATGCATTAAAATACACAGTGGTCCTGTTTACTAGGGGTGACCAACTAAATAAGGGTCAGACTGAATATGTAGATAAGAATGAGGAGTTAAAAAGGCTGATTCAGAAGTGTGGAGGCCGCTACCATGTGATTGACAACAAATACTGGAAACCAGAGAACAACAGCATTCAGGTTGAAAAGCTGCTGAACACCATAGAGGAGATGGTCAGAGAGAACGGAGGAGGCTGCTACACTAATGACATGCTGCAAGCAGTGGATGATGAAATACAGACTGAAATGAGGGAAATATTATCAGAAAACATAAACGAGAGTATAAATGTCAGAGAAGAAGCCGTTAATAGAGTAACAAATAAGCTCCTGGTGAAATGTGCTGGTGTGGGAGCAGGAGCACTCCTTGGAGCTTTTCTTGGTGTCGGAACGACAGCCGCCTTGGCTGTCATAGTTGGAATAACTGCAGGTGAATTACTGTCTCAGTCAACAACCGTGAGTTTAGCGGAGTTTGCAGGAAAGGCCACAGCAGCTGCTGGAGGGATTGGCACTGCAGCTGGAGCCGTTGTCGGCATAAGTGCAGTTGGTGGAGCCATTGGAGGAGGTATTGTGGGTGCTCAGGCAGCAGAGGGTGCACTAACTGCAGGCGAAGCAGCAAGGAAGGCAGTAAAAGCAAACTTAACAAATGCAAAAAGTGTCGTTGACACTGCTAAAAAATTAAAAAATGAAATTAAGGAAGCTTTCAATACACCTAATGACCCCAATAAGCAAGGTTTCAAGAAACTGGAATATTCTTAACCCTAACCTCCAGCCTTTGATGTTTTGATGTTTTTACCTTTTTATCTTTGAAATGCACAAACTTCAGGAAATGCAGCACACTTATCAAGTTTTTTTTTTTTAATTATTGTTTTTAATATTATTCTTTGACCTAAGACCTTTGAGATTTAAGATTTGTTCATATTATGTCAATGTGCAATTAAATTTTTTCTATCGATCTTCATGTACCAAACTTAATTTCATTTGTCATTCCTGCCAGTTCATGCCTCAGTCTTGGATCTTGTAATGTCTTGCAGACATATCCTCACAGATGAAGAAACAAAAACCTTCATTTCCTAAAGACCAAAACTACTGGTTTTCCCTGGCAAACAGACAATACATCATATCAACAGCAAACCCCCCCCCCCTTATCTCTCATAAACCTTGTAGCCAATGTCGCCAAGTTGTGCCAATTTGCACTACTCAACTTTAGAAAAATCAGTTTGTACTGTATCTAACTTGGTATGCCACCCAATTCTTGGTGCGTGCAAAACAGTTTTGGCTACAGAACAAATATTAAAGTTCAGTACAGTTATGTGTAATAACGTGGAATGACAGAGGAAACCAATATTTAACTGAACTTTACGGAAATTTCTTATATACTTTGCAGTAAAGAATTTGTTTGCAATAACAGCTTTAAGGCATTTCCTGTATGACAAATCTTTTTTGATTTGCTAGTTTCTTGGTCACACCTGTCAGTCAAAATAGGCCCCATATTGATTTGTACCAGGGGTATCACTAGACGTAAAATTGCACTGGGACACAAGTCCCCCGTATGAAAATGTTGTATATTTTAACATTTAAATGCATCAATCTGGTGCATTTTGAAAAGAAATTCAGAGGTTAGACAAAACTGTTTTGCACACAGGAATAGTTATGATGATGATAGCTTACAGCAATAAGTTCCATATACCGCCCTGCGTTTGACATGTTTAAATTGTGAAATTTTAACATTACTTCACCAATAACTCACCATTTATTTTAACAATATCATCGCGCTATATCGTTGGCATGAAATAATATATTTATTTATTAAATTATCTGAGGTGGGGGAAACTGCGTTCCACCCCCCACCCCCCCCCCCCCACACACACACACACACTTTAACCCCTGCACACAAGGGGAAAACAAATGTTTCAGACCGGTTTCCTGGTTGCCATCTTAGTGTTAGGTGAAAAAGCAATAGTCTTCAACCATTGTGTTTGAATGACAGTTTGCTAGCCTGCCAGATAGCTAACTCTAACTTGGTTAGCAACTATGGTTTTGGGAAACTGTGAGTGTGTAGTGCATGGTGGAAAAAATGACAAACACATTTCCCTTATATTAGTTTTAGTACAACTAGTATTAACGCATACAAAAAACTATACTGAAAACTAAGATGGATTATTCTAATGATGCTGGAAAGGGTCATGGGAATGTAACACTCAAAACAACTGAATTACCATTTAAACAATTTATTTACAATTTTACAACAAACAACTTACAAACAACTTTACAACTTACAGTTTATTTACAACTTACAAACATGAGCAAGCATTCATGTATCTATGGGATACATGTCCATGGAATTTGTGGAACAGTAGTTACACTTGTTCCGTGACCTTATAAAAAGTCCCAAAAGCACACCAATCAGAATGATGATCACAACAGAGAGGAGAGAGCCCAGCAGGATAAGGGCACTCTGCGCCCCGCCAGTCTTGGGCCTGTTGCACAGGCTCCCCTCACAGCACTCCAACGGAAAGCCCATCAGACCAGATACGTCTGCTTTGCAGATACTGCTGGAGGCACATCCTTTCATAATAGTTTTCTGCCCGTTCGACTCAGCTGTAATGAGTTAGTTAGTACATGGTTGAAAACGTGTACTGAAACACAATCAGTATTGATGGATTTGAAGGGGAAACTAACTCACTCATTGTTTTAATGCAACAGTCCTCATTTCCAACACAATCCATAATTTTTGTGCAGTCATTGTCTACACAGGTGAAACACTTCTTCCCATTGGGAGTATTATCTCTGTTCATCTCTGGAATAAGAACACACACACACACACACACACGAGTATGTGTGTTAGTGCTGACATTACACAAGATATTAAATACTAAACAATACAGTACTGAATGTACCTGGAGTGTTTTGAGTATTGCACATGTTTTTTTCACAGCATTCAGTGTTGATTGTCCTTCTAGAAACTCCAAGGTCTATTGAGCCAGCGATGCAGTGATCCGACTGGAGACAGCACTTTGTATCCATTACCATTTCTGTACCACCTATCAGTGAGAAGGAATGCCGTGTCACCACAGTGCCAGTCAGTGCACTGTATTAGTCAAGGCGATGAATAACACCAGTTGAATTAATGAGTTAACGAACAAACAAATGAATTAAATGTCTTCGTCTGACCTTCATAAAATGCCTGAGTTACGCTGGCACATAATCCTGGATTACAGGTGCAGTTATTGTTGCACTTCTGGGACTTGTATTGAGTGCAGGAGTAGCAAGAGAGCGCAGCCACTGACGACATGTAGATTAAGAAGTGACACTTAAAATCTTATCTAAAAATATTAGAGTATGCCAAAATAATCTGCTTGTAAAAATATCATATGTTGTAGTATGACGATGATTACAACACTGTAACACTTTAAACTCGTTGATTCTATAGAATTCTACAATCCACACCCTGTAATACTCAAATAGACCAACAAATCAAAACAGATAATCATTAGCAGAAATACCTTCACAGAAAAGTGTGCACAATAAACCAAGGATAATGCTGGGTTTCATCTTGATGAAAGTGAGGAAAAAGTGCAGTGAGAATCTTCTTTACATCTGGGTGTAGAGAGGCTTGACTGAATAAACCAAATTGAAAGTCTAAAATGGTGTTTGTAAACGGAAGTTCTTGAGGGGCGTGGCAATATTTTCCATGGCTACAACTTCATTCCTATCAGATAATTTATTCCCAGCACACCTGCTCATGCTGCAGTAACTGGTTTGCTCTCTCGCTTTTAACCCACCACCTCCCCTCACACCTTATCATCTTAGGTTAGGAATAGCATAGGGATGTACACATGGATCCTGCTTGACTCCTGCCTGTGCGATCCCTGCAAATGACCCTGGCTAGAGATCGCACCAAACACGTCTGCAAATTTGGAGCATAAACTCATGAAACCGGAATCCGTCCTGAAATCCGTCCGGAAACCGTCCTCCCTTATCCGTAGCCAATAATGATTCTCTATCTGTGTTGTCAACAAACAACCAAAGATGGTCATAATGTCAGCCAAACTTAGCCCTGCCCACAATATTTGAGGTTGGGAAGTTCGGTCTGGACTTGTTCCGTTGTGGAGCAACTATGCCCAAACCAGAGATGTGCGGAGTCACGGTTCGGACCAGAACTCCTGAACGGTTTTGTTCAGAGCTGGGAATGCAACTGTGTTTGACAGAGGACAGATGTAGGTTATTAGTGACCAAATATTAGCTTTCAGTATGATGTCTTTAAGTGACATTTAAATAAAAAGTGTTTCTTTCTTCCCGGTTCTTCCTAACAAAAACGCTGTTGCTAAAAGGTAGACATTTAGATTTGGCTATCAAGTCTGTTGTATAGACTATATATATATATATATATATATATATATAAGATATTGACATCGCAATAACCAGAAAACAATGTTAAGGCATTTGTGGAGAAGAAAAACCCCTGACTAGAATTGAGTATGACGACGTCAGGCTACATAATGTTGAAATTATGTATTGAAAATATGTATCTTGTCCTTGTGACATTGACTGGGAAATTCCCCCTGTAGCAGATTGATATCAGGCCTAATTAGTAAGCAATGCATACATGCTGCACCAGGGACCCATAAAGCCCTCCTCCATAATACAACAGGTGCAGCCAGTCAATAACCTGGCATAATCAATACTCCACATATCTCACTGGAGACAACTGCTACCTGCGTGGCATTTTATACCCTTTCTCTCATAGTACAACATATGCTGCGAGTAGCAGGCAACAATATAGGTGTATGCTTATAGCTCATGTAAACCATTTTATCTCCAAAATGAAGAAGTCTTAATGTGCCAACAAACCAGGCACTTTATCACAGGGTCAAACGTCAAACTTGAATTAGCTCAACATTTTGCTCAGCACATTGTGCAGTCATGACTCAGATTAAAGAACCGGTTATGCACTATTAGGACAATGCACTTGGCAGAATGTTCAACATGAATGCCAGTAAACACCTAAGCCCTATGGTATTTGTTTGTTTGAGATGATATTTGACACTCAGCTCAACAAATGTGAACAGTCAAGTCTGTGGATGACACACCTTCTCCCTCTCGAGGTGGCCAGTCTTTTGGAATTTGTTTATTAAGAAATGAAAAGTATGACACTGTTATGCAGGGGTTCACCCAAGGAAGACAAGTTCAACTTGTCTTGACTTATTATTTTAATCAATGGTATCTAGGTGTTTTCCAGTCTGCACTTAAAAAAGGAGGTGGAACGCCTGTGTATGTGTGTGTATGTTCATTCAGCAGATATTTTTATAGATAGATAGATAGATTACTTTATTCACCCCCAAAGGGAAATTATAGTGTTACAGCAGCAATCAATAATATAAACATCACACATATACATACAAGTCAAAAATAAATCCAATTGTATAAAAAAAGTATCTGTGCAAGTGGTTGTAAACTGTGCATTGTCTCTCAGAAAAAGATTCTCCTCTCACAGCACAAAGGGGAGTTATTGTAAATAGTTAGGCTATGGCAGTGGGCAGGACTGATTTTTTACAACAGTCCTTGTTACAGCAGTCAAAGCAACCTCCAGCTGAAAACACTCTGTTGTCTGACCAGTAGTTTGTTCAGTAGATGTTTGTTGGTGTTGTCCATAATGTTAAGGAGTTTTTGCAACATCCTTCTCTCAACAACCAACTACAGTATAGAGGCTCAAGTGTACTTCCCTATGCTATTCCTAACCTAAGATGATAAGGTGTGAGGGGAGGTGGTGGTTTGAAAGCGAGAGAGCAAACCAGTTACTGCAGCATGAGCAGGTGTGCTGGGAATAAATTATCTGATAGGAATGAAGTTGTAGCCATGGAAAATATTGCGACGCCCCTCAAGAACTTCCGTTTACAAACACCATTTTAGACTTTCAAGCACAGAGCCAACTTGTTTAATCAACTTTCTACAGAGTGTTTTGCTCTGATACTAAATACCAAAGCATATAAGCCTAAAACTAAAAATAAAGCCTAAGATATTTCAGTTGGTCTTCTAAAATGCAATGGAATATGTTGTGGAAAAAATCACTGACTTTTAACTCTAACTTAGCACTCTGAACAAAAACCAGCGGAGAACTGTCTGAGATGAGAAGTGGCCACTTGTGGCCTTTTATTCACAAGTCCTCCTGGGTACAGCTCTGAATGCACAGAGACTAAGTGTCGCCAGGCAGGAGTTGCGAATGATGGATGTCCTCTGCAGCGGAGACTCCATGACCCAGGCCTTGGGGAGAAGGTGCGCACGTTCTGAAGTTTGCTCCCTTGGGGGAAAGTTTTTGTATGTGGTCAAAAACACCTCCTTTTTTACTTATGGCCAACCCTGGCCCGGTGTTTGCCCCCTATGTAATTGGCAGACCCTTTTTCATCCAATCAATGAATATTCAACTAGATGTACCGCAGAGCGGTACAAAATATGACCGCCGCCAAGTCCAGCACATGTTTTCCACAAAAATAAGTCACGCTGAAAGGCATATATGATTCTAACTGTCTCACTGAATTGCATTTTGCACACTTAATTCTCACTGGTATCTGCTAGACAACAAGTACCAAAACATGATTAGTTCATAGATTTCACATGTAAAATACATTTTATACAACCCCACCCCCATCTTGCCTGTTCATAATTCTGAGAAATTCTTGAATTGTGTGCATGTGTGCGTGTACATGTTTATGTTTGTGTGGGTGGGTGGGTGTGTGTGTGTGTGCGTTTGCCTGTTTATGTGCCTGTGCTTGTGTGTTTGCCTGTTTATGTGCGCATGTGCATGCAAGCGTATATATGTCTACTGTGTGAGTATGTGTCATACGTAGGATTACTGTCAGCGACGGTCTGGCATTTGGGCAGATGCCAGAAGGGCCGCGGCCCCTCGTGGGCCGTTTGGGCCGGCCAATCATGGAGCGGCATGCTTGTCGGGTTTGCGCGGCCCATTTATCGTAAAGACGGTTTCACATTATCTCTCGGCCCACTATCAAGCATCATTAGTGTTACATGGCTTCGAATCAGCCATTTATCTCTAACTCCCTTTTCCTCCTTCATAGTAGGAACCTGATCAGTATTTATACCAGACATGAGTCTCTACACTACAGTCATGGTGACCCTCAATATTTACATCAGTCTACATTCTTTTGTAACCTTATTCAATCAAATTATTTAAAAGTGCATTGTTTGAAATTGGAATACAATAAATATGCTGCCTGTATCTTTTATTTTATTATTGGTTTACAAAAGTTAGGCTACATGAAGCAATGACTTCTGGGAATTTCAAAACCGAATGCGTCTACTTCCTTCAGCACAGGGAATTGCCGATCTAGCATGCCTTTATCCTCGGAATTTTCCCCTTATAAAAGCGAATAAACTGCCCCCAAATGCACTTAGAAACATAAGAGAATGTCTGCTTAAATTCAGTGAAGGTGCTACGGTTGAAAATCTACAGTCGTAATTGACACATCTCGCCACGCACTGGGACAGCCTCAAAAAGTCTCCTCTAAACGAGTATAGGCCTACAATCAAAGCGTCGGACTTTAATGATGCCGCGGAGATATAGGAAGATACAGAAATAAACCTGGTGACAGGTGAGCAAGAAATGTGCTACCTGCAAGAACTGTGCAATCTGTTGCTATTTCCTTCTCCAGCAGTTAAACCTCTTTACCTGTGCCTACAACTATATATGGTTAGCAAATGAATTCCTACTAACACTGTCATGTACTCAAGTGGCATGCAAACAGAGTTTTTCCACTCTTAGGGCTAATCCACACATACGAAACCGATCTTTTTTTCCTCCGTCTTCCCTGAAACCGCATCAAGAATATTTGCGTCCAAACGGATCCACCTCAACACGACTCAACACGTTACTTCATACCCCAGGCCTATAGGTGGCACTGTTTCTTTACAGAAATTGACCAAAATTTGTGCTTTACAAACAGACAGAATAGGCTATGACGAAATAGGCTAGTGTAAGGAAACCAGAATTGTTTGTGTGGACTGATGGTGAACTGTCAACTGTAGTCAACTGTAAAACTAATAAACTTTATTTTACGGTTTGTGAAGGGTGCAGTCCCGTCCTTTATTTGGCTAACGCAGGTAGGCCTACTAATCACCTTTACTTTCTTTGGTTGTAGGATAGTCCGTGATTCACATTAGTTTTGGCTATCACCGCAATTAGGCTACTAAACACAAGGCTTACCCAAGTTCTAGGCTATTCTGTCGCCACATTTATAATATTGCTATAAAACCTTCGTTAGTAACAGTCGATACGTTTGCCTGCAACAAATCGCGCATTTGCATTCAGTGTGCTACCATCGGCTTAACGTGAGTTCTAAGCGTCTTTGTATGCTTATATCTGATTTCGACTGAATGCATGTACAGTATATATGTTGTAAGACATGTAAAATAAATGAATGACACTGGCACTACGCACAAATGAATGTAGCCTAAACTTACACCGCACTTTCCTAATAATTTAAGTTCTCTCGTGTCACTGACAGTAGATGCATTAAAAAACACCGGGAAAAAACAGTGTTCAGTCCACCAATAATATCATCATAATAGGATCATAAGCTATCGGCGCTGCGCAGCACCAGTTGTGATATTTATCTTACGGAGTGTAATCGTAGGTAATGTCATGTATGAAAACTAGTATTGTTAGGCAATACTATAAGTGCAAGTCCAGGGCAGCTGAGGTGTGGCGATGACATCATCGATACGCAAGCAGGATGTGCGGTTTCTCTGTCTAAACGAATTCAAACGGGCTACGGTTTCAGATTTCTCCACTCTGGGACCAGGTTTCAGAAAAGTGCGGTTTCGGGCAGTGCGTTTACAGGATTCGTTTGGACGCTCGGCCAAGACGAAGCAAAACCTCTGCGTTTAACCTAAAAAGCGTCTCCGTGTGGACGGGCCCTTAAATTCATCAAGAATCGCCTAAGGACACGATTGTCACAGGATAATTTGGAGGCCTTTATGCTGATGGCGACAGAGAAAGAGGTCCTATAATGAACTTGGATGCTGATGACGTGATAGACAGGGTTGCGGAGAAGAGCAAGCTCCTTCGCACCTTTTTCACTGCATGACGTTAATTAAGACACGTTTGTGGAGTGGCTGCTCTGATGGGTTTCCCGTTTACCAACAAAAGTACATTCGCGCGCAGCCGTGGGGCAGAAGACGCTTGGTGCCACAACGTTATAAACTTGACTTAAATAGTCGCCTGCTGTAAGCTACAATCGGAATTTTTTATATACCCCTGGTCCCCTGTTGTCTCAATGATAATAACATCTAATTTCAGGCTATTATTTCAGAGTTTGCCGTTCATTTGCATTAACATCGTATTTTGTCATTTTTGGCGAAGACATGCATTCCTTTAGGGATATTGAACATATTGAACATTCTCTAACCATTGTGATTTCGAATTGGTGCAGTTTTCAGCACAAAAACTCATTTTGTTCTTTTCATGGAGAGCACTGCTCTATGCTGTTCTATGGTGCTTTCTGCCTCTTGCGCACGCATGTTTTTGTGACGTTGCATAGAAATCCATGTATTCTAGGCTATTCTTTTTTTCATTTTCATATTGCATTCATTTTGGAGTTGTGCATTGATATATCCATGTTCTTGGTTCAGTCTTTATGCATATTAAAGTTAGAGTTCATCACCAATGGGGTTACAAACGTGTTATGTCCATGTGAAGTTATATCTGTGTGTTGCGGGCACATGCACACGTGTGCATGCACGTCCCCGTGTGGGCCGCTGGTTGGTGAAAATGCCAGGGCCATTTTTTAATCCCAGTCCGTCACTGATTACTGTGAATGTATGTGTGTGCGTGTGTATCTGTTTATGCACATGTGTGCATATGGAATGGGTTTACATGACCCCTGGAGGCAAACATACGCAAAAAAATGGTCATCCTAGGCCCTACGGTTCTCAACATATTCACAGAAAACTGTGTCTGCCCTACCCTCCTTTCGGGGGTCCAGTCCAGCGGGGGGGCTACAGATCAAAACGAAAAACGATGGTTCCATGCTATCCATGTGGGGTTACATGCCCACCAAGTTTCGTGTACCCCGGTCTTTCAGTGTCACGGGAATCCTTGTTGGTGTACGGTCACTAAATGTACACATAAATTATTTTATTGTAAGGCCCCCCATGAACGAAAGTCCACGAAACTTGGCATGCATTCAGAGGGTGTCATAATGATCCTACACTTTCAATTTCGTGCAGTTTTGACCATGTCAGCCAGAGATATTGTGATGAAAACACCTAATGTTTTGCTTTTTAATTTTTAACTAGGTGGCGCTATACATGAAATAAGTGGTAATGGGATAGGTTGACATGCCCCCTTAAGACCAACATACAAAATAAATGTGGACCTCCTAGGCCCTACGGTTCTCGAGATATTCACAGAAAACTGTCTCCGGCCACCTACAGGCCAGTTGGTGTATAGTAACATAAATTAATTTATTGTGTGGCCCCCCATGAACGGAATTCCACGAAACTTGGCGTGCATTCAGAGGGTGTCATTATGATCCTACACTTCCAATTTCGTGCAGTTTTGACTATGTTAGGTCACAGATACCTGCGATTACAACACCTAATTTTTACTTTTTTGTGTTTAACTAGGTGGCGCTATACATGAAATGAGTGGTTATGGAATGGGTTGACATGGCCCTTTGAGATCAACATACAAAAAAAATGGTCCTCCTAAACCCTACGGTTCTCGAGATATTCACAGAAAACTGTGTCTGCCCTACCCTCCTTTTGGGGGGTCCAGTCCAGCGGGGGGGCTACAGATCAAAACGAAAAAAGGTAGTTCCATGCTATCCATGTGGGGTTACATGCCCATCAAGTTTCGTGTACCCCGGTCTTACAGTGTCCCGGGAATCCTTGACGGAAATTTGGACATGCAAAAAATAAAAAAAAATAAAAAATCTGACTAAACCTATATGACTGCCGCTTCGCTGTGCGGCGGTTATAATAATTCATATAGGTAGATGAGCTCACTGAGCTGCCACAAAAATGATTAAATAATCCCCAGTAGGCCTGTGTCACGTTCACGCACGTGCATGACATCCTGCCCCAGCTTCTGCCTGGCCACCTGGCCGCACATGAACTCTTCATGAACTTTACTACATATATCTCTCGGCTGCTGCCTGGCAACACATGACATCTTAAAAAAAAATCTACTACACATAACAAAATATCAGTGCTGGAGCCTGGACAGACCCTTTAGGCGCCAGAGGTTTTTTTTTCGAAACGTTCGATTTTGACATCTTCATTTCAAAAGGCTATATCTTAAAAGTGATAAGAGATAGAGACTTTCTGTAAATTAGAGAAATATTAAGGATGACCCAAAGTCTATGTAGGGGTTAAATGTTTATATCTAATTTGCATATTATGACATCATATGGTGGCGGCCATCTTGGATTATAGAATTTTCATGAAAAGTCGCATGTTTGAATGATAAAATGCACCACTTCTTTCCCCCCAAAATGTCCCTCACCTTCTGTATGCTATATTGCACAATACTGAATGCTCAGGTAAATACTAAGTAGTAAACAAACTATGTAAATCATTACTAATAAATGGCAGAAACAAACCAAATGCATGTAGCGGTAGGCGCCTTTTGCTGTAGAGATTTTCCATTTACTACATACAGTAGGCACTCTGATTCCATGTATGGGGCACATATATATTATTCAGATGACACACAAACACAAGTAGACAAGACCTGTTTAGTTCAAAAGCTCACTTGCCACGGCAAGGCACAGATCAGGAGTGAGATGACGAGACAAGACAAGAGACAATGCTAGTATTTGTTTTCTTTTTGTTGTTTTTGTTGATGTTTTTTTTGTTGTTTTTTTCTTAGCTGACAAAGACACACACATCACAAGGACATGAACACACAAAAATGAACACATATATGTCCTAAATGGTCAGGGAAATAGATAATCAACAGTGTAAATCATTACTAATAAATGGCTGACAATTTTTTTTTTTTTTATGTAGCAGGCCTTTTGATGTAGAGATAATGACTATCCATATCCATATCCTATCCATACAGGGCCGGCATTCCCATCATCTTGTGATAGACTATGCATGGCCTAATTGCTCTCCTGCCCCTTGTCACCACCTCTGCTCCTGTTGCGAGCAGCATGGCCAGATCTGCCTCGCGCTCGCGTCGAGTGGAGAGAATTTGCGCAGCTCGGACTAGGCCTACTGTCATTCTCATTGCGACTCCCCACACTGCCTCTACGTTCCCCCCTAACTGTCCTATGAGCACTTCGACCTCGTCTAACATACCCAGTGGCATTAGACAAAGGCTCCACCACGTTACTGTCACCGCGATTGCGGAGAGGCACACGTTCAGAAGCTAGCGCTATGGACATTAGGCTACCTCCAGCCTCGTTCGCCACACCACTAACACCCTGCTAACTTCCCGATGAACACTCCGAACCCGTGAAACATTATTCCCACCAGTGACATTGGGCAAACGATTCAACGTTTCAACCCCCCCCAAACAATCAGTTTTCCCTACAGTATATACAGTTTTTTATAGTTTCTAGCCTATGCAAGACAGTGGAGAAAGTGACAAGAAGCAGGAGTTTTTTTAGCTTAAGGAAAATTCTGGTGATTTTTCACACAGATCTGTTTCTCGAGTCACCTGTCCAAACCAAAAAAAAACACAATCGGTTCTACCTAGAGTTGCTGCAATCAACAGCTGGAGCTACAGTGCTACACTCTGGGGGTATGTTCATGAGCCCCCGTGTTCATGAAAAATTGCTGGAATTCTCTTTTAATGCCTTTGAGCACAACCAACTGTTTGAAAAACCACTGAAATGTTGATAAAGCCTGTTGATCAATCCAGCAAAAGAGAGCAAATGCTCTACTGGAGGAGAGAATGAGATGATTATGTTAAATCTCACATTGGTGCTTCAAATCTCAAGTCCCACCTAAGACAGGTACAGTGCATTTTTTTCTGTCACATACAATATGGTAACTCCCACTGTGCGTTTTAATCCTGAATGTGATTGATGTGCTCATACTGTATGCCTATGTTTGACTGGTCACACTGTAATGGCGTGTTTCATTTGTCTGCCTGAGTTGGTCACCGAGTTGTTTTCATATAAGAAGTTGCAAAAGGAAAGCCCCCTGAAGTTCTATTCTGACTTCTCAGCTCGGTCAAACCCAGAGTACCCCGAATTTCGCATTTCCAAGATGACTGCGCCCATTGACAGTAAATGTGAGCTGTATGTACGCTGTTTATTAGCAGTTCTGTCCGATCTGTGTCATATAAGTCAGTCATAGAAACAATAGTGTCTAGCCTCTCTGTCTCTGTGAACCTATCTGTCGCTATATTGCTATGACGTTTGTTTGTGCAAAATACTGTCTAATGCTTTATTACAAACTGGCATTGCTATATCTTGTAGCAATAACTAACAACAGCCAATAGCTAACAAACAGTAGCATATTGTTCTCACAACTGGAATGGGCCCAGCTCATGTTTTTACATGGATATGATGTCACTCCGAGCTCCAAGTTACTTTACAAGACAACTGGAATGCGGCATAAGACAGCCGACAAAACAATCTAACATGCCAGATATCCAAGCTGGAACTGATTATTACCACTTCTAATCATGTGTCGTGAGCCTGCTCAAACTACATAACAAAAAAATTCAGAGAAATATCTGTACTTTTTACTCCTTACATTTTCAAAACTGGCTTGTTATTTTTGTGTGAATGCGTTTGAGAAAAGTTTTTAATTACTTTTATTTGAGGTCATTGTGTGCTTTCCCAACATCAAGGCTCATTTCAATGGATGGGACAACAATAGTGATGCAAAAAGGGGGTTGACTTAGCAACTATAGGGGCATGATAATGGAAAACTTTGTCAAATGTATTGTGTGTACAGACAACAAAACATCCTATTTAATAATTATAATTTTTTTACTAGGCCTTTTCAGCCAAACATGGTGAACAAACTCTTTTGAGAGGTGGATAAACTGTAATAAGAGGTGGATAAACTGTGTTTAGCCTCCACTGCAACTCTAAGCATAACTGCCTAACCATAGAGCAGCCACATCAACATCCATCAAAAACTTCCTTCATCTCCGCTGCTGTAACTCCAAAATTGCTCTTTGGAAAACTATACCTATTTCCCTAACTACCTAGCTACCAACCAAAACCAAAACCTACTACTGTACCAACCAAAACACTCTTGATGATATTGAAATAGATTTGACATAATCAATGCAATGGTGCAATATTGTGTTTTCAATATAACATTGAATGCATTGCAAGTGAGAAAGAATCATAATATACAGTAATCAGAAAGAAAGAAAAAACACAGAACATGGACATTCTAATACACTTTGTTTAAGAGAAGTCTGCACTCTCCTTGGTAGTTTTCTTGTTTTATTTTCTTATGTTCGGCTTACATGACATTTCAACCATGCACTTGAGATGTGCACAAAGACTCTCTCTAAGTGAACATTCTAAGACACTTCACATGAAAAATGTTAATGTGGATTCATTTTTCAAATCACTAATCAATGATCACCAAATTTCTCTCAGACATCTGTTGATTTTAATGACATTGTTCTTGTCATTTCCTTCTGTCAAAAAAATAAAACCAATATAGGTGCATGCTTGTTAGCTCATGTAAAACATTTTATCTTCAAAATAAAAAGGCGTAATGTGCCAACTGACCAGGCACTAGATCACAGGGTCAAACATCAAAGTTGTAGCTCAACATTTTGCTTATCACGGTGTTTGTGCAATTTGCAGTTGTGACCCAGATTTAAGAACCAGTCTCTTCAGAGACGATACTTGTCACTCAATGCAACAAATGTGAAAGGGGAAGTTTGTGGCTGGATGACACACCCTGCCTTCTCCGAATACTGCTGCTGTGCCTTAAATTTCACATATCACCTGGACTATAAGGTAACTTGAGGTGAACATACTTTTGGAATTAATACTGATGTTGATTAAGTGGACAGTGTTTGAGAGCAACAGCTTTTCTCTGCCTACGAGACATGCCATACATCTGCAAACTGTCAACAGATCAGTTATGCTGACCTGTCTGTTACATCTCATAGACTAAATACTTCAAAGATGTACTCAAAAGGTCACAACTGAACTTGTCAGTTAATACAAACCACCGATCAAACCTATTGAGAACCACAGCATGTGGCTTAAAGCAACCCAATACAGTTCTATTAGCTTGAAATAACGGCTTCAAACTCATGGTACACTGACATATAATACGGAGAATGAAGTCTCTGACATTGTCAATGCATGCCCAGAATGCTTGATATTGCACTGTGTAATGCTGTTGATCAGGTAGGATCATAACCCTTTTTGTTTGTTGTTAACTGGGTAGCCTGCCATCTAAGCACTAAATGGTGTGATATTGACGCCAAGGGGCATACTTGTGAATTTTTACATTACGTTTGTTTTGGTGATACATGGGGCAACTTTTTGAGCAATGTTGCAGGGCAACCACATAACCGGTTCCATGTGTTTAGATTGGATGATCATGTGTTAACCTACTGATGATAAACTTTTTCAAGAAAAATAAGTTGCCCAAAATCAAAGGGAACGTGCCAGAACAGAAATATTCAGGAACACTGGCCAGCAACATTCCTCAGAAAGATGCCTTGTGTATCATCAGCTTTGGAGGACACATACACATCACAGTCAAAGTTGCTCCAAAGTTCTACCAAAAACAGGCAAACCTATAAGTGTGGGTAAACAAGTATAAAAGTGGCTGAGTGAGTGGGTTGGTGTGAGAGAGGGCGTGTATTGTGTGTGTGTAAGCAACCTCCACGCTACTCATCTTGCACTGGATCATCTTCCTGAAGTCTGGGCAAGCACTACTACTGTAGGTCAGCACCAGTCAGAAGCTCCATTCATTGTTTAGCTTTTTTATGACGTCATCACATCACCAACAGTATTTGTTTTACCAATTTGGCAGTATGTTTAAAGGAACCATATGTAAGATTGTGGATCGAAACACTCATTTGGCTCATTTTGATCTCTTTAAAATGTTCAACATTCATCAAGTCCTGTTCTGTTTCAACATGCTTTCTGACAAGGAATCTGAAGAGAAAACTATGACAGGAAAAAAGGTCAGATTATTTTGGCAGATGGCCTGTCTAAAAGGAGATACAATAAACCATAAATGGTTTTATAGTATACTAGATGAGCTGGTCTGAGGGATGTAAATATATTATAATATAGCCGCAAGCGGCAATGGCGGGCCCGAGCACCTACGGGCCGCAACCGGTGACATTTCGGAATCCAACAAAGCACCGACGTGGTCCGTTTGTGAAATGTACATATTTGATGCGTGTGCTATTTGTTTTTGTATTTAATTTTCTGGCACATTTACTTGCAATGCAAGGCAGGCCCATTGGGTGTCAGCATAATCATAATATTAACCTGAGAAATTTCAGACCATTCATTTTGAGCAAAGAACATTTCTGATACACTTTTTGGTAGGCCAGATGGTGGCGCTATGTTAGGCATGGAAATTACATATGTGAATATCATCAAAATAATGATATTCAATTAAAATGTTGTACACATTCCTTCTCTTGCCAATTGGTGGCGCTATGCAAGGCATGTTAATAAGACATGAATATCACCATCATGATATCTAATTTTGTGTAAAATTGTGTAAAAATCAATCAGTCAAAGCATTGAACATTTTTGGCACATTTCCTGATTGGCCAGATGGTGGCGCTATGCTAGGCATGTGAATTCCACATGTGAATGTCATCACAATCATAATATCCAATTTTTTGTAAAGTTTCAGATAAATCCATCAAAGCCTTGAACATTTTTGGAACATTCCCTGCTTGGCCAGATGGTGGCACTATGCTAGGCATGTGAATTACACATGTGAATATCATCACAATAATGATATCTAATATTTTGTAAAGTTTCAGATCAATCAAGAAAGGCATTGCCAATTTCTGGCACATTTTCCTGCTTGGCCAGGTGGTGGCGCTATGCCAGGCAAGCCCATTGGGTATCTGGATATCATCATAATCATAATATCTATTAACCTGAGAAGTTTCAGACCATTCATTCAAAACATAGAACATTTCTGGTACATTTCCTGCTTGGCCAGCGTTTTCACCCATGGGAAGCACCTTTTTTGGGATCACAATTCAGCACATATTTCATCACATATTAGTCTGCACAAAATCCCAAATACCTCACTTCCTGTTGGGCGTGGCTAATGCATTATAAATACGAAAGTCGTTCATCTTGAGATACATACACCTACCAAATTTGGTGTGTGTAGCTTAAAGTATATGCCCACCACGGGATCAGTCACGTAAGGGGGGCGCTAGCGAGTCCCTGGGCCATGCCCGGGGCCAAGCTTTTGTACCTAGCTGCTTTGTGTGACACCTGATGTGTGTGTCAAATTTCAAGACTTTTCGATTAAGTTAACCACCTCAAAATATATTCCAAACACGAAATCAGTCACCTAAGGGGGCGCTAGCGAGTCCCTGGGCCACGCCCGGGGTAAATCTCTTGTACCTAACTGTGATGCGTGACACCTGACGTGTGTGCCAAATTTCAAGAGTTTTCGACCATGTTAAGCACCTCAAAAACAGGAAAGCAAAAAAGTGGAATAACAATAATAGTGAAAAATAATAATAATCCTTACAAAAACAATAGGGCCTTGCGCCCTTCGGTGCTCGGGCCCTAATAATAATAATCCTTACAAAAACAATAGGGCCTTGCGCCCTTCGGTGCTCGAGCCCTAAATATAGCATTCTAAACCCATACAGGTGTGTCAGCTTGTGAGAGAGTGAGTACACATCTGCCAGATATGTCCAAGTGGTACTTGCTCCAGAACCAGTAGGGGGAACCAAAGTCTAGTGAGCGGGAATACATGCATGCATGGGGTTTAGGCAGAGACTTTCTAATGAGGAGACACAGCACTCAAAATACCCTCTACAGAAATGCATGGGGTGGGTTTGTAATGCCCGTATGGCAGTTGTCTACAGATATCCTACACATTGTGCCAATCATGTGTTCTCTCCACTGTAGATGTGACCTCACCACTGAAGCAAGGTTGGTGTTGTGAAGCCTTGTGCACACACTTTTCTGCCGGAATAGATGCTGACAAAAACTAGGGTGACCAGATTTGTCGGAACAGTTTAAACGAGGCAGATACTGTATGAAGAGACATTGCAACTATGTTTATGTAGCCCTCTAGCTCTCCATCCGCGCACACCGCCGGCTTCTAGCACCTCCACTGCTACTCTGCGTTGTGTTATTATTGTGAACGTGAGGGTGCTTCTGGTATGAAGGGAGACACGGACACTAGAGGGTGACAATTTTTCGGGACTCCCGCGGGTCACGGTATTCCCGCGGGAGTCCTGCGGTACGGGAATCAATTTCACTGTTGGTAACGTGATAGGGACGGGACGGGCAGAAATCAACGGGAGTGGGCAGGAGGGGAACGGAGCCGGAGATTAAATTAAAACATGCGGTGAGTGCACCCAAAGATTGCAAGGCATTTCTAGAAAAGAGAACCACTTACAACTCACAATACGTTTGTTGATTGGCTACTGCTAGCCGCAGAGTAGCCTATCAGAGCAATACAAAGCAGCTGCCCTGTTCACAAGCCGCCAATCAATCAGCGTCAGCGACTACACCAAAAACTGAAGGTGTTTTCTGTTGCCATATCAACGTGAGCTAATCACTAACATTATCTGAGATGCTAGTTTTTGTAACGGCAGGAATAAACACACATGGTAACAAAATCAGTCTAAACATGTGTAGCTTTACTCAACACATTAAGACTATGATAATTGTCAAGTTGTATGGCTCACTGTGTTCAAAGTCGATCTTAACCCTCGTCCCCTCGACTAGCCTATGTGGTGGTTGTTATGGGAAACTAGCTAATAAATGGCAATGCAGCTTTACTGTAGTGAAGTTTGCAAGATTGGAAAGAGGAAATAGCATTTACATGTCCATTTAAATTATAGCCTTTCTAATGCACTTTTGTAAGTTCGCTATTAACTTTAAAGAGGCCTATCTACAATTGAAACTCTCTGTAGCCTATGACGCAAATAAGCCTCATGTCCGGTCTATGGATGTCTGCTTTAGCCTATTGTTGACAGCAGTGTTTTTTTACGATTTAAAATGATACTTTCTAGATTTTAATGGGCCATGTTGAAGAGCTGATATCCGTTATTGTTCGTGCAAATATAAACTGATTCATGTCCCTTGCATTTTGCAACTGTGGGGTCCATGGTAGGCGCCCGACAGAAATATTGTTTCATTTTGCGAGTGATATCCACGTTCTGGTGGTGTTCTAATAAATGTGCACAGAAAGTAAGCTATATAAGGTATAAGCTAGGCCTATTACACAACATAAATTGTCACTATGCTGGCGACCCAAATAAAATCTCCTACGACCAACCCTTTGGGAACCAATGCTTTAGACAACATAGGGAAGGAAACGGGAGTGGGACGGGATTCGGGAGCCTTTCTCTCGGGATTTTGCAGGACAGGATTTTTTTGGGGGGCAGTCACGTGATCGGGATATGACGGGAGCAGAGCCATAGAGAGAAAGAGTTGCGACACTCCCATTGGACTCCGTTGTACGCTTTTTGCCGCCTACTTCCGGGGTATGCAGCCTCGCGTAGTTCCAAAAAGCCATTCTATGCCGTTGGACATCATTCACTTCCATTGCTGACTGTCGAGTAACTTCTGAGGTAAGTTGATTAAATAGCTACCTGTTTTGAATTGTCAACTGTCTATATTGTATCATAGGCCCTTTATGATGCATATACTGATCTTTTGTTGTATGTACACAGTGTAATTATATATATATTTTTTTTTATCTTGGTAGACGACCGATTGCCTGCTAGTTTGTTAGCTTGACTTGCCTTCTGTGAAGGTAACGTTATATCCAGGGGTAAATTGATTAAATAGCTACCTCTTTTGAACTGTCAACTGTCTATATTTTATCAGAGGCCCTTTATGATGCATATACTGATCTTTATTTGTATGTACACAGCGTAATTATATATATGTTTTATCTTGGTAGACCACCGATTGCCTGCTAGTTTGTTAGCTTGACTTCGCCCTCTGTAAAGGTAACGTTAACGTTATATCCAGGCGTAAATTCATTAAATAGCTACCTCTTTTGAATCGTCAACTCTGTATATTATATAAATAGGCCCTTTATGGTGCATATGCTTATATTTATTTGTATGTGCACAGTGCAATTTATATATATTTTCTTAACTTGGTAGACAACCGATTTTCAGTCATTGCCTGCTACTTAGTTATCTCGATTTTGCGAGCTGTGAAGAAGGTATCGCTACACCAAAAATTACTAAGTTCAGTAGTGAATCTCTGACATATTTTATTTAGTAAATTATTGATGTTAGATTACTAGGATCATTAAGGTTGATTAAGGACGTTTTTTTTTAGGTTGTATCTGCTGAACCTGGCGGTGTATCTGATGCTAGTAGAAATAAGGTTTGTTTAATTACACCCTTGAAAGGGCTGTTGGATTGCATGTAGGAATACAAATTATTTTACACAAAAAATTATCATAAGCCATAATGAGCTTTAAAATGTTTATTACTCAGACAGTAGTGTGACTAATTTGTTTCCCAAACACTGCTGCTGCAGGCGGCTGCTGCTGGAGGCGATGACTGCTTGAGCTGGCTGGTGTTGGCGAAGGATGGTGATGGCGGCTGCTGCTGGTAATGGTGGCGGCTGCTTCTGGTAGCTGCTACTGCTGGTGGCAGCTGTTGATAGCTGCTACTGCTGGTGGCGGCTGTTGGTAGCTGCTACTGCTGGTGGCGGCTGCTGCTGGTAGCTGCTACTGCTGGTGGCGGCTGCTGCTGGTGGCTGCTGCTGGTGGCGGCTGCTGCTGCTGGTGGCTACTGCTGGCGGCTGCTGGTGGCGGCTGTTGCTGGTGGCAGCTGCTGCTGGTGGCTGTTGCTGGTGGCGGCTGCTGCTGGTGGCTGCTGCTGCTGCTGGTGCCGGCTGCTGGTAATGGTGGCTGGTGCTGGCGGCTGGTGCTGGCCATGGCTGCTGGTGGTGTCTGCAGGTAGTGGCTGCTGGTGGCGACTGTTGACGGTGTGCCGGGAATGGAGAGGCCGAATACATCCATGGCAACCAGTAAGGAGTTCGGCAGGGGCTTAGATGGTATGACCTTAGGTGAGGAAGTCTGCTGTGTGGAAATTGCCTTCTTGGTCTGACTCTTGCTGCCAAGGTACCCCTTATTATGGCTGTTTGCCTTCCTCTCAGCTCCGATGCACTTTGAGTGAATCCTTAACCTCAGCCTGATATATGTTGAAAGGATTTTTTTTTTCAGCTCATGGCATGAGGGAAGGTTGCTGTCCAGACTCATGGCCTCTCTTTCCAGCTGTTCCACTACGTTGGAGGATTCCATAAGGGAATCACTCGTCTTGGAACAGAACAGCTCTCTCACTTGTTGTGTTGGTTACTTTTTCAACCAGTGCACACTGGCATTCCTCACAGAGCGAGAAGCCGATGACCCTCTTCGCTATGTATCCTGCCAGGTGGTAGAGGACACAAGACTCGGTCTTTGTGAGGTCAGGTGGTGATGGGTCTACCAGCTACTCCACTCTCACAACCTCAGAAGCACTGCAGTTGCTGTTCTGGCTGTCCAAGAAGTCCGCCAAGTGGTCTGATGCATCATCCAGGTAAGTGCCAGTATGCGTTGTCGAGAGGAACTGCCCTACAGTGACAGCCCGTAGTGCATAGTGGAACTCCACAGGTGTCGGGACTGAGTTCCTCTGACGTATGCAAGAAAAAGTATTTTCTAGGCAGTCCTGAGTGAACCGGCATGTTAAGACAAATTTGTGCCCCTGTCTCAACAGATCTTGCTGGACCTCCAGTATTGTCGTTGTGGCCATCACCAGTCCTGTCTGGACTGGTTTCCAGCTGCCCTGGGGACCGATCTTCAGGCCCTGAAAAAGATGGATCGAGTCACGGAGGAAGCTGATGGCCTTTTCATACTCTTCCATCTTGAAGTGACTGAGGGCAGTGACAACATTGCGGGACAACATGAGGTCAAACCAGTGGTCCATCTTATCCAAAAACAATGCCGTTGTAAGGTAGGACTCTGGTCTGCGCTCCTCCTCTACCATGTACCTCAGGGCGGCACTTGTTGCTTTGCTGAATACATGCATTGCTGAACTCACCTTCATTTTTTCGAAATGGCTAGGCTCAAGGACACCTCTGGACAAATTGGGTGCCAGCTTAAGTGCCATGCCCTCTTGGAAGGACACCAGATCCTTTAAAGGGGCAACAGAGACCTCACTGGACGCCAGCTGCTCCTTTTCCACCACATCCAGAGGTATGGTGATGATGTGACCACGGATAATGGCACTCTTCAAGTTTTTGACGAGATGAGGAACGTCAGGCATGAAATGGAGGCGCTGGTTTGGCTCAACAGGATGCTGGATCCATGGTTTGTCATAGGTCACCCCAAAGGACTTCCACATTGCTCTATTGGGGCTCCCCATGTCTGTGGTGATGTTAAGCACATGAAGCCCTACAGACGCTGCCGCTTCAACAATGCTGACTATGATGGGCCGGTAAACTGCACCATTGGTGGAATTGCCGCTGTAGTGGTAAGCCACGACTTGTTTCCACCGCGTTGTAGCTCCAGCCAGCATAAACACCAGTGCATGCGTCGCTTGTCCTTGGTGGCCAGGCAGCGTGATGTTGCCAAATAGCCTCCCTGTTCCCAGATGGAGCTCCACGCCTGGAGTAATGGACATTTCATCTAAGGAAAGCACACACTCTCTCCATTTCACTCATGCCACCTGCCTTCAGCCTCAGCATCTCAAACACTTCCCCCAAAACTCCCGGCTCCAGCTTTACATGTTGCATCCTCCTTTGCAGTGTGCGGATGTTAGGCAGTGGAATCTGCATTTGCTGGAGGGTTTTATAACCGGTGGTGCCAGCAGTAAATCTTATTTTTATAAGATCCTTTCCCCACCGTATTCCTCTCTTCTTTTCCTGTCCAAGGGCTGTCATTTGGTTATGATTAACTAAATTGTTCCTCTTTTTTAACGCCAAATTAATTATTTTTTGCTGTGCTAGAGCCCTCTCTGCTCTCCTTCTCATTAACTTCTCCATTTTAAGTTGCCTTATTAGGTCCTCCACAATTGCACTATTAGACCCTGGCAGTCTGGTCCCTGGAGCACCTGGCCCTGGCAAAGTTGGTTCGTCGTTGCTGGCTCCTGACTGACTGGCCCTCGGCACACACATCCCTGGATCACCTGCCCCTGGTAAAGTGGCCTCTTGGTAGCTCTCTCTGTCTCCTGTCATGTCCCTTTCCTTGCCCTCAAAATCCACCTCGATTTCTCCCTCAACCTCTGTAACAATAACAAGGTAATGTTGCTGTTAAATGTATTTTGCCTTTGCATTCGCACCTACTGTTATCTTCAATATAAGGGTACACTACACTCCTATAGAAAAGAAATTAAAGCGAAACATTACTGTAATGTGAATCAAATCATCTGCCACAATCAGAAACCAAAAAAATGTATAAACTCATCTACTGGCAATGGTTAATTTGGTAGAAATGTGTAGATTATCTACATTCTGTATGCAAATCCTCAGAGAATCCCTGAAGCTGGATGTACTAATATGAATGTAATGTCTCATTAGGAGTGTAGTCTATCCTTGAATTACATTAAATGGGGAAATTTGTTGCATTGTTGCTGCATGTGTCATACCGAAGTTTAATTTGCCGTATGTGTGGTCTGTTATACTTTGGGTTGGTGCTGGAGGCACCCTTCCAGAAGGGGGTTTCCTCCTCTTCGGCTTAGGCCGATGAAGGAATATTGTTGGCACAGCATCTGGCCTCAACTTCAACTTGCCTCCGGTTTTTGTGGCAGTGAATTGGTCATCTTCAAAGTGTACCTGAAGGTAGGCTTGTAAGATCAGTTTCCATTGCACTTCAGATATTAGCAGTCATAATTCTCTACACTTAGAAATATGATGCCCTTTGAAATGCTTGCAAGTGATGTCACCTCTGAACATTACTTACATGACATAGTTTTCGGTTGTTGCTGGTCCCGGTCATTTGCAGGTTTTTGCGGCTGACCATTGTCATCCATATTTTCATGCGATCTTTGTCCTTGGGGAAGCCATACATGCGGTAACCCTTCTCGGACCGATTGGTGCATCCAAATGCTGCACAGCCAACCATGGTATGACCACTGATCTACAAAATGTTAGTTGTAACCAATGAACCACGACACCATTGAACATCACAGAGAGCGGGTGACAACTTTTGCTCAACCACCTGCCCTCTGACTTTTGAGAATAGGTCAGAGAGGTCAGAGTTCATAACCAAACAAGGATCCTCCCTCCCTCTCTCTCCTCAACCACTTTTGAATTTGCTCAGGGCTATTATAAGTGTGGTAAAATATAGTATATTTGCGACGTTATAATATGTTGTGAATGGTTTGCCCTATATATAGTGTTACCTGCTGTGTCCATTGTTGAATCTATTGTCACCCTATTTCGCTTTATCTGCTTTTTAGTGTCCAGACGAAGAGGATGTTAGTATGCGTTGTCGAGAGGAACTGCCCTACAGTGACTGGCCATAGTGCATAGTGGAACTCCACAGGTGTGAGTCTGATGTATGCAAGAGAAAGTATTTTCTAGGCAGTCCTGAGTGAACTGGCTTGTTAGAATATATTTGTGCCCCTGTCTCAACAGATCTTGCTGGACCACCAGTATCGTTGTTGTGGCCACTGTACGTATGTTTGTTGATCTTATTCATGCTTGTTCCTTGTTCATGCCCATTTTTTTTTGTTCCACACTGTTCATTTTTATCTTATGCCAGGTACCTTTATTATGAATGTTGTCCTTCCTTTCAGCCCTGATGCATTCTGAAGCCTGATGTATGTGGAGGATTTTTTTTAATGTATTAATCACTTATAATATTCCTCCCTGTTCCTTCACTTTGTTCTTGTTTTTCCAGTTAGATACACACATTTACACACACACACACACACACATCTTGTTGTCTCACTCAGTATTTTTTATTAAACAATATTTGATTAATTCATCCAAGCTTAATGAGTTGTTATTCTTTAATATATTTGATTCTTTGTGCATGGCTTAGTATTAAAATTATCATGGTCGTGTGGTCAACTCCTGCCCCATCAGAAGAAGTGGGTGTAAATGCTGAATGGACTGTTCTTTCTCAAAAAAGCAAAAAGGTACAACGGAGTCCAATGGGAGTGTCACCTGTCACTGTTCTCTATCACTCTCTCTGCAGCTAACCTTACTCTTACTCTGTGCATTAACCCAGAGCCGTAGAGAAAAATCTTAATAGCTCTGCACTTACCTATAGACCCAAACATATAAGCATAATGCTTTTGATAATATGTGAATGGCTTAATCTTAAAATTATATTCTTAGTCTTAACATGATCATGTTTCACGTTGTGGTCTGGGGGTGACCACTTATCAGAAGTGAGCTAGCTGCTAGGCGAATGCTGAATGGACCACGGCAGACGCTACCACGAAGGTAAGCTAATGGCTGAATCGGAATTTATAAGCAAAATCACGGTAATCAATAATACAGCCCAGTTGCGATAAAATGAAAATCATGAGACATCTGTCATCACATGAATGATATGGAAAAGAAAACTTAAGTTAGAGCCGTTCTAGCCTGTACTTCTGTCCATGCGAACATGAACATAAGCTTTTCCCTCCAAAAATGTAAAACGTAATATACAGCTTTTTCGTTGTCACCCTGCCTCTCAAAATGCAAAACTGACATTAATAAATATGTAATCATGCAATAACAGCTGAAAAAGTAGTAGGGTGTATGTTTATATATATTATATATATTTACCGTTAAATAACGCAATCGCTGCTGTCTGTCCCATAGAAGAACATGACAGCCAGCGTATGTTTTGGAACTATAGCGGTTTACACGAACCACGTGACTGCACTGGCGGTGACATCAAAGAGTGTTGCAACTCTTTCTCTCTATGGCTCTGGACGGGAGTATTTGTGTGGGCTCGGGATTGAAAATTGATTCTCGTGTCACCCTCTAACGGACACAGAAGGGTTCGGGATTGTGGCAGACCGTAGTTTACTGGGCTTCATAAACAGCATCTATAAGGTTGATGGCATATACTCCATTTATAACCAGTATGAAAAAATCCTAATGCACTTCAGTTGCACATTCAAACGTTAATGAATCCCCATATTACATTCAAGTGCTAACGCATACCAAAACACTAACTAACTAGCACAGTAACACATAGCTTAGCACTGTATTAGTGGCCACATTACACTCGATCTTATAACGAAAATAAAAAGTGTTTTTTCTCAAAATGACTCAGCATTTAAGTCTTCAATAACTAGGTATAAACAATAGCTCAACAAAACGATCTTTCTAAGTAGTATTACCCAAGATAATTTCTATTTTATAAACTCATGAAAATAATGTGACTTACCTATAAGGTTGATGGCATATACTAAAGAAAAGATGGCGTTCTAGGCTAAACACGCATCAACCCTACGGTGTATCAAAAGGAACAATCAGAGTTAAACTAACGAAAATATAAATAATACATAGTCCTGCAGTGACACCTAGTGGCGCTACACATACACTGCCTTACATCCACCCCTTCTTTAATTGATGGCGTCCCAGCCATCAGATCAACCCAAAAACACCTTTACAGCATTATCTAAGAAAATGAAAACAATAAACATGTTGTGCATGCATGTGTGATATGAAGTGTGTGTAGTAAGTGTGTGCAGATGACTGTTATCAAGGTGCATTCATTATGGCTCTACAAATGTCCTGCAGCTCTTTTTGCTTTGGCCCTAAGCCACAACTTTCTCCCTCTTTCTATCTTTTGCTGGTCATTTTCTAGCTCCATGACATGGGACTCGAAGGTGAGTTTTACGGGGGGATGACGATTCCTTCTTGGGTTCCTCCTTTGAGTGTCAGTCCCTTGAGTGGAGGTGGCGCCACCAACAGTCACAAGCACTTCCTCTCTTCCATTCATGTATTCTGTCCCCACATCAGCCTCCTCTGTACCCACGTGTTCCTCTTCTCCATTTACTGTTTCAGTCATAACTCTTTCCACCATGTCCTCGGTACTCTCACCCTCGGTTTCCTCTACTGTGCCCAACTCAATATCTGCTTCACCCATCTCTCTATCTGACTGGCTCTCTTCCATGGCAACTCCAGCCTCTTGCTCAACCGGAAGAAACATGCACTGAGTAAGGAGGTTCCGGTGAACCACTCTCTCTGCTCCTCCGTCCTCTGGTCGCACAACATACACAGGCAAGCTGGGTTGCTTCTTCACCACTACATACGGGCGGGCCTCCCATCGATCTCCCAGTTTCTGCCTCCCCTCCACATGACAAACTTTAACAAAGACTCTATCTCCCGCACTAAAGTCTTCACTCCTGGCCTTTCGGTCGTAATACTTTTTGTTGTTCCTTCGCCTGCTGAGACGTGTGATTATCCAGGGCATAGGCCTGCGACAGAGAGTCATGCAAAGTCTGAACATACTCACTGTATTCACGTGCCTCGCTGGTGGTAGGGGACCCAAAGACTAGGTCCACTGGGAGCCTGGGCTGTCTACCGAACATTAGGTAGTAGGGGCTGTATCCCGTGGAGTCATGTCGTGAGCAGTTATAGGCATGTGTCATGGCATCAACATGCTCATGCCACCGGGGCTTCAAGTGCGGCTGTAGTGTTCCCAGCATGTTCATCAGGGTACGGTTGAACCTTTTGGTGGTCCCGCTACCCTGGGGGTGGTAGGGCGTTGTGTGTGTTTTAGTGATGCCAATGCACTTACACAATTCCTTTACAATCGCACTCTCAAAATTGTGTCCTTGATCGGCATGTAATTTGGCAGGGAAGCCAAACCGACAGAAGAAATTCTTCCACAGTACCCGAGCCAATGTGCCCGCCTTTTGGTCCTTGGTGGGGTAGGCCTGTGCGCAACGAGAAAAGTGGTCAGTAACAATGAGCACATTCTCTATACCACCTTTTGACTTTTCTAGTGACAAAAAGTCCACACAAACCAGTTCCATGGGGGCACTGGTATGGATACTGATAAGGGGAGCCCTGACATTGGTTGTGGGGGTCTTTCTAAGGCAGCATCTCTCACACTGTTCGCACCAGGCTTTGATCTCCTGAAACATTCTTGGCCAGTAAAATCTCTCTCTTATCAGCTGCAGTGTTCGCTCAAATCCTAAATGCCCTGAATTGTCATGGAGAGCTGTTTTGACGGCTGCACGAAACCTCTCAGGCAGTATTAACTGCTTCACCAACCCTCCATGACAGTCTCTGACATATGATGCCTTTCCTCACCACTAACCTCCTCCACTCTTTTAAAAAGAAGGCCCCCATTCACGCCCACTTCCATCCTCTCACTACGGCTCGGCTTTTGGTTCCTGCTCCTGTAGTGTAAGATGGGGCTGATGACTGGGTCTTCCTTTTGCCCTGCCCGAATCTCCTGTGTGGTCATAGCAGGCAGTGTCTCCATCCCCACATCTCCATATGGCTCGCTGGTCACCAGCAGCTGGTCACTTTCAGATTCCTCCATGACAGCCGTGCTCTCCCCTGAGGCCTCCTCGGCTTCCTGGGTGGTTTGCGTCTCATCCTGTATCTGTCCACTCTCTCTGACTTGCTGTGGGCAGGTTTGTAGGGCCTCCGACACCTCCTGATTGGACATGCGTGAGAGTGCATCGGCGTTGGAATTGTCCTGTCCCCTCCGATACTGGATGTCAAAGTCAAATATGGACAGATGAGAAACCCGCCGCTGGCCAGTGGCGTCGAGTTTGGCTGTGGTCATCACATACCTTAAGGGATTATTGTCAGTCAGAACAGAGAACTTGCGTCCATAGAGATGGTCATGGAATGGTATAAAGGGGCAGCCATACTGGAGTAGCCTTTCACATACCGCCTATAATAGCCCGCGAATCCTAAAAACTGAAGGACTTCTTAATAGACCCTTTCAACAAGGTAAACAAAAACAATACTTGAACATTCTATTTGGGCCCCAATCTACTTCCTCTGCATTAAGATAACATATGGAATGTTAAAAAGGAAGTCTTGTGGGGCCAACTATGATGCTGATAATGGAACTCTCTTGAAAGGGTCCATAGGCCCCAATCTACTTCCTCTGCATTAAGATAACATATGGAATGTTAAAACGGAAGCCTAGTGGGGCCAACTATGATGCTGATAATGGAACTCTCTTGAAAGGGTCCATACACCAATACATATCAAAACCCTTATGAACAAAAGTGGCTACAGTGTACTTAGAAAATCCCAGGTTTATTGACCCCGATATGCAGGAATGTGATGAAACACACATCTGCTCATGCACTCTTCTATAACCACCTGTGAAAAGGAATAATGGGAAGTGCAAGTCAGAACTTTGCATCAGACAAGGCAATGCAATGCCCATGACATTAAATGGCGTAGTCTTACCTTCATCAGAACTGAGGATTAGTATTTAATATAATGGTAAAGGAAGCATTCTCAGTTTCCCTGAAACTGCCATGATTTTAGAATGAATGAATAAATGACTAAATTCAATATTACTGTATCTTTCAATAGTATCTTTGAAAAGTAGAAACAATGATACAGACAAATGAATTTCATACCACTTCCATAATTAGTATTGTATCAGTATTACTGTTAGTATCACTGTATTTCAGGTTGCCGTAGACAGTTTTGTAAGCTAGGCTGTGTTACTTCCTTTCTAATAGTCAGCCGGCACTCGCTCACCACCCAGGAAAGCTCTCGGTTGTCCCCATGGTTGTCATTCAGTTGGAGAGGGCGAGGAGGAGCAGTTCTTTCAGGAGGCTTCATTTCCTCCCAGGAGGCTTCATTTTCTACAGGCTGCCAAAGTAGTCTGGTGGTTCAAGTCTTTCAGGACATTGTGGCACATGACTCTTACTGTAGGTGTTCAAAGCAGTGTAGGAAAGACAACATATCTCTCTACCTGTATCCTGCAATCATACCTCTACATCCATTAAGCTGCAACAACATGCTGCATCTAAAATAAACACAACCAAAGCTTTTTTCAAATAGCAAACAAAACATATTAATATAAAGGCATCTGTAAGATAGATAGATAGATGCCTTTATATTAATATATTAACAGCATGAGAACAGCGAGAGCCAACCTGTCCCGTGGCATCAAGGAAGCAAAAAAGGAATACACTCACAAGATAACCACCCACTTCAAAGACAGCAGGAACGCACAAAGCCTATGGCAGGGCATTCAGGCCCTCACGGACTACAAGCCCGCGCCACAGAGCTGTGAGAGCAACATCCCTCTGCTCAACAACCTGAACCGCTTCTTTGCTCGCTTTGAAGCACAAAACAGCACCTGCCCACAGAAGACCCATCCCCCTCTACATGAGCAGCCCCTGTGCCTCTCTGCCGACAGCGTGAAGAGGACACTTGCTGCTATCAACACCCGTAAGGCAACAGGTCCAGACAACATTCCAGGTCGTGCGCTGAAGGACTGCGCAGGGGAGCTTAAGGATGTCTTCACAGACATCTTTAACACTTCCCTGAAGCAAGCCATCGTCCCATCATGTTTCAAAGCTGCCACCATCATACCTGTGCCGAAGAAAACTGCTCCATCCTGCTTCAATGACTACCGCCCTGTGGCACTGACACCCATCATCATGAAGTGCTTTGAGCGGCTTGTCATGTCACATATCAAATCCATTCTCCCCCCCACCCTGGACCCCTTCCAGTTTGCATACCGAGCCAAGCGGTCTACAGAGGATGCAATCTGCTCTGCCCTCCACCCAGCCCTCACCCACCTGGAAAAAAGAGACTCATATGTGAGATTGCTGTTTATAGACTTCAGTTCTGCATTCAACACCATAATACCACAACAACTCATCAGCAAACTTGACAAACTGGGACTCAGCACCTACCTCTGCAACTGGCTACTGGACTTCCTCTGTCAGAGGCCTCAAGTAGTACGTGTTGGCAACAATACCTCAAGCAGCATCACACTGAGCACAGGGGCCCCCCAAGGCTGCGTGCTCAGTCCGCTGCTCTTCACCCTGCTGACGCATGACTGCACTGCAACCTACAGCAACAATCACATAGTGAAATTTGCTGACGACACAACTCTGGTGGGTCTCATCACCAAGGGCGACGAGACCCAATACAGGTTGGAGGTCGACCATCTGACCACGTGGTGCAGGGACAACAACCTCCTGCTGAACGTCAGCAAGACCAAAGAGATTGTTGTTGACTTCCGGAGAGGTCACACCCAACACCTGCCACTGACCATCGACGGTGCTGTGGTGGAGAGAGCGAGCAGCACCAAATTCCTGGGGGTGCACATCAGCGAAGACCTCTCCTGGACCACCAACACTGCATCACTGGCGAAGAGAGCTCAGCGCCGCCTGTACTTCCTGCGGAAACTCAGGCGAGCAAGTGCTCCACCAGCCATCATGACCACATTCTACCGAGGCACCATTGAGAGCATCCTCTCCAGCTGTATCGCTGTGTGGGGCGGAAGCTGCACTGAATACAACAGGAAAGCCCTGCAGCGCATAGTGAACACAGCTGGAAGGATTATTGGTGCTTCACTCCCCTCCCTGAAGGACATTTACACCACCCACCTCACCCGCAAGGCGACCAAAATTGTGAGTGATGCAAGTCACCCCGCTCACAATCTGTTCGATCTACTGCCCTCTGGGAAGAGGTACAGAAGCCTGCGCTCCCGCACTACCAGACTCACCAACAGCTTCATACACCAAGCTGTAAGGATGCTGAACTCTCTCCCTCCTCTCCCCCCTCCACCCTCAGCTACATAACATCCTGGACATTGGACCCACAATGGCCGCGTGCACTACTCCACTTGCACACTTGCACACTTGTACACTTTACAACTTGTTGTTGTTGTCCTGAAAACACAACACATCTGCTGCTCTTACATAACTTGCACCACTATGTCACTTTCTTTCTTACTTCGGTCAAACAGAACTACACAAGCCTTTTATTGGCCTGACTTTGCACTAGTATTTTATTGACTGTCTATGCACAATTTCAACCAAATTTTGCTGCTCTTATTTTTTTCATTATTATATGTGCCCTCTTATTTACTTACTTTTTTGTTTACTTGAATGTTATGTTTGTCTGTGGACTTAAATTGGTAAAATATGTCTTGTCTTCACCGTGGGATAGTGAGAAACGTAATTTCGATCTCTTTGTATGTCTGGAACATGTGAAGAAATTGACAATAAAGCTGACTTTGACTTTTTTGACTTTGACTTTGACTAGATAGATAGATAGATATATAGATAGATAGATAGATACTTTATTGATCCCCAGGGGAAATTCAAGGTCCATTTCAGTTCAAATTTTCTGCTTAAATCAAGCCACTGAATTTCTTTATTCCTCACCTGATACAACTTACGGAAAAACAGAGGCAGTAATTTTGCTGACACAGATTTATACAGGACTCAAAACAGTACATTTTGTTTTGCCCACATTGCACAGGTTGTTTTTCAAGATTTGTTTTCCCACATTGCACTTTCTAGCAACCTTCTCCCTCATCAGTGCATAACCATGCAGAAATCATCACACATATGTGGGGACAACATACTGGGTATGTTTTTTTCAACATACTGGGTACCAATTTAGCGCTGATGTGTGTCTTTAGCGCTGAGAAGTGTCACGTTCTTGTCAAGTCAAGTCAACGTATTATTTATTTAGCACATTTAACACAACATACAGTACTTGATTGAAAGAACTTATAGCCTATGGTGCAACAAAGTTACATAGTGCTATATAACAGGCTCTCAAGGAATTTATTCCAGGTAAAAGTTTTACTCTGGTGCTGTCATGCAAATACATGTTTCTTCTGCTTCACTATAGATTTATTCTACTAAGAACATGTTGTATATGTCCACTTAAATCATGAACTGCATGAGATGTTGATGCTATATTAATTGTTAATATTTTATACATTCTATGATAATGAGATGAACATACGGTATGTTGTTCTCCAGAAAGGTTTATAGTCAAAGTGAATATGATTTAAAATATTTCACAAAACTGGTCGTTTCAATGGGAAAGAAAGACAGGAAGTCCAATATTCATTAATCTATGCAGAAGATTTAACTTGAACAAGCAAAGTAAGGGCAGGTGATCTGTGACCTGAGAACTCTGAGAAGCAGGCCGATCAGTGGACGAGCAGGACAGAGAGGAGAGACCCCAGCAGGAGCAGGACACTCTGCCCCACAGTCTTGGTGCTGCTACAGAAGATCCCCTCACAAGGGTAGGGGTCATAATAGTAGTCATCAGAGGTGGGGTGATGGTCGTCAGAGTGGGGGTCATAATAGTAGTCATCAAAGTGAGGGTCATAATAGTGGTCGTCAGAGTGGGGATCGTGTTGGTGCTCATCAGAGTGGGGATGGGAGGGAGACATGCCATGGTAGTCATATGGGTGCCAACTTTCACTGTTGCATAGGTTCCCCTTACAACATGTTGTCCAGGACAAGTTATAAGCCACGATTCGTGCAGACAAGCAGAGAGCAAGGGAAGCACATCCTTTCACTGTCTCCTGATTGTTCCACACTGTAAAATGTTTAGAAATAAGGCAGTTGTACTGGCAGTTTTTTTTTAGCAGAACGTATTACTTATTTGTTACAGAGAATACGGTCCCTTTTCCATCAACACTGTAGCACATTGCATTTCACAGAACCAACCACGGTTCCCATATTCCTAAAGCAATCACATTTTAATTGCTCTCAAACTTGTGCCCAAAGACTCATATTCAGTTTGTAGCCATGGTAAATTATTTCAAGCCAGGGTAAGTCTTAACAATGGACTGAGTTTTGTTGTGCTGAAATAATGATAACTTCATTTGAATTTGTAAGAATGTTTAAACTTAAGAATGTTTTGACATACAGGTAAACAGTAGTACACCTGCAAAACAATCTACAGGAAAAGTTCCTTCACAGTTCATTTCCCCTGGATATTTTTGGTGATTGGCAGTGGTTGAAAAAAGATGACTGAGACACGATTGATTATATTGATAGACTTGAAGGGAAAGGGAAACTCACATGATGCAATGCAAACATCCTCGTCTCCAACACAGGACAGTGTTTTTGTGCAGTTATCTCCTTCACAGGTGAAACATTCCCTCCCATTGGCCGTATTATTTCTATTTAACTCTGAAAAAACATACAGTACATGTATAAATACATTATGCACACACACACACACACACTATATATATATATATATCCCTATATATATATATATATATATATATATATATATATATATATATATATAGACGACGTAATGTTGAAATTTTTTCAAACAAGTTTTGTTGAAATTATTAAAACAAGTTTTTTCAATTTTGTGAAAACAAATGGACATATAAGGAATATAGGCGAGTGGACGTACAGGATATCCCTACGGCAGTGTTAAATGGCGGTGTTAAACTTTAGAATGATCCCTATGGCAGTGTTAAACTTTAGAATGATCCCTATGGCAGTGTTAAATGGCGGTGTTAAACTTTAGAATGATCCCTATGGCGGTGTTAAACTTTAGAATGATCCCTATGGCAGTGTTAAACTTTAGAATGATCCCTATGGCAGTGTTAAATGGCAGTGTTAAACTTTAGAATGATCCCTATGGCAGTGTTAAACTTTAGAATGATCCCTATGGCAGTGTTAAACTTTAGTGTTAAACTTTAGAATTGGCAGTGTTAAACTTTAGTGTTAAACTTTAGTGTTAAACTTTAGAATGATCCCTATGGCAGTGTTAAACTTTAGAATGATCCCTATGGCAGTGTTAAATGGCAGTGTTAAACTTTAGAATGATCCCTATGGCAGTGTTAAATGGCAGTGTTAAACTTTAGAATGATCCCTATGGCAGTGTTACACTTTAGAATGATCCCTATGGCAGTGTTAAATGGCAGTGTTAAACTTTAGAATGATCCCTATGGCAGTGTTACACTTTAGAATGATCCCTATGGCGGTGTTAAACTTTAGAATGATCCCTATGGCGGTGTTAAACTTTAGAATTATCCCTATGGCAGTGTTACACTTTAGAATGATCCCTATGGCAGTGTTACACTTTAGAATGATCCCTATGGCAGTGTTAAACTTTAGAATGATCCCTATGGCAGTGTTAAACTTTAGAATTATCAATGTCATCTCAAAACCCTTATGAACAAAAGTGGCTACTGCTTTAATTCCAAGAGATATTAAATACTGTGTTGTATGTACTGTACCTGGAGCAATCTCATCATTGCAGAGGTCTCCTTTGCAGCATTCGGTGTTCACTGTGTACTTAGAAAATCCCAGGTTTATTGACCCCGATATGCAGGAATGTGATGAAACACACATCTGCTCATGCACTCTTCTATAACCACCTGTGAAAAGGAATAATGGGAAGTGCAAGTCAGAATTTTGCATCAGACAAGGCAATGCAATGCCCATGACATTAAATGGCATAGTCTTACCTTGACTAATGGCTTACTGTAGTCTTACCTACAAGAGTCCTACTTGCACAATATCCATCACTCTCTGGACAGGTCTCATTATTGCAGGACTTGAATTGATATGTGTCATTATAGCAGTTGTAGCAAGTGAGTGCGGCAACTGGTGAGTTACAGAATAATTAGTGGACATTACATTTCCAAAAATGTCAGAGCACGCCAAAATAGTCTGAGTGTCTGAAAATACCACTAATCCTTCATATTTTTTAAAATCACAAATCATTAAAATGATTACCTTCAGATATGAGCATGCACAAAAGACCAAGGATAATGCTGAGTTTCATCTTGACTGAATTGATAAAAAAGTGCACAATGATACCTTTTTATATGAAGGAGGTGCGATGGGATTTTCCATGACTGAAACAGCAAATCGAATGCAGGCGAGACCTAATGTTTTTATCACAAGAGTCTTGTCTGTGGCCCATAACTGATGTTATCTCTGTTGTTAGTAAACTGCTGCTCATAGTATTGACAGAAAGCTGTTCATAGTATTATTTCAATTTGGTCAAAAGGTCCTTACAAGTGACTGACATAACGAGAAAAGTAAAATAAGCCATTTGTGTCATGGAATCAAAAGGCTAATCAATGTGAATAAGTTATTCCACAGGAACGTTGGATAGAGTTTAGTTTGTGACAAACAGCTGTCTTGTTGCAGAGCACTTTTGTGGCCTAATGCAAACATCACCTTTATCCCAGCCTGTCTGTGTCCATTCAATAGGACACAGCCACTATTAACACATACCATTAAATAATTAGCACCATGAAGAGACAAATGCAGTAAACCTCACAGGCCAGTCAGTTCCTGCTTATGAGGTAAATGTTAATGCTGAAAGGCATGCTTTCCATCTCACAGGAACCCCCCACAGCAGCTCTTACCTCTTCATCCTTTCACTAAAAAGTTAGACAGGATAAGAGAATTGCATGCAGTGTGAGGGGGACAGAAATATAAGAGATACTGAAACATTAAAATTCTATAATGTGTAACATGAAAAAGCTCATTGCTTCAAAATATAGATAAATGATTAACACATTTCTCTGAAGTTTGGGCAGTTTACTCTGTATTTCCTACTGCACAAGAAGTGTGACTCAACCAATCAGACCAATGATCCAGGTGTGCCAGGTGGATAAGCCAGTTTGTGATTGGTCCCCGTAAATTTGTAACGGAAGTAGGATCGAAAAATGTGGAGGTTTCCAGCCTGAGCTGCAGGGCGAAATCGCCGGCAGATCAGGCTGGGTTTACCCAGTCTAGGGAAACTTCCAGTGAACTTCTAGTGACAAGCCTAATTTGCATATGACATTTCTGCAAATTTGCTGCAACATTGCCAAAAGTTAACCGCAACTGTTTGCCAGAAACCTAATTTGCATGTGAAAATATAACCTTGCCGCAAATTTGCGGCAACTGTTTGCCAGAAACCTGAACTTTCTGTAAGGGGTTGTTCCAATTAAAATGGATTTTGAAGAAGTTATGAGGTCATATATAGTAGTACAGTTAGTACAGATGAAGTGGATGTTGTCATTCTTACATTGCATTTCTAAACAGTACACTGTGTAACATCTTTATAAAGGAGGTTTGTGGAGGCATGTGTCAAATCAAAAGTAAGCGAGATCTGATATTTTGTCAAAACAAGTGCCTGCTTCCTCATGGTCCATAACTGATTTGTTATTTGTGTAAACATAGCCTGGGTAGTCCCCACCAAACCTGTTACTGTAAGACCTGAGAAGCAGTATGGTGTTATCCAGGCAACAGTAAACTGCAAAAGCTTTTTACAGTAAAGTAGTCCAAATGTAGTTTTTTACAAGCAAAGAAAGAATTTGCCAAAATAAAAAGTAAAAAGGCAGTTAGAGGAACTCCTCCCCCCCCGCCTCCCCCCCCCCAAAAAAAAAAAAAAACTATGGAACCAAAATAATTTATTGTAAAGAATTGTTTTTTTACATGAACTTTGATACAGGCTATCTATTTTCTGAGAAACAGCTGTCATGGATTTCAGATACAGTTGATATCCCTTAGCAAAAAGAAGTTAATGGAAGTGTACTATTGGTCTACTTATTTTGAACTAAACATATATATAACTTTTTGTGTACTGCTCAGAGATACACTAAATTGAATTATACTTGGCTTATACTGATAAGTATTCATATCTAGTGTATACTTGTACTTATACTTAAATATACTTAAAACAATACTGAAACTAAATAAAGTATATTGTACTTGTAGCCAGAGACTGATCTTTGAGATGCTGCGTGACAGATTCTCATTTCATTTCAATGCAGATACCTGCATTTAGCTCTTGTTATGTTTTTGAAGTGCAAGACTGAAGTAAGCATAGCAAGGCTACATGAAATCATAAAGCGGCAGTGGCTAAGCTACTATGATTTAGGGTGTAATTAAGTGGTATCGGTGAATTCTTACGAGTACAGGTATATGGTAGTACCTAGTACTGGCCCGATCCCCGATGTCAGTCCCTATCCCTATTCTCCTATGGGACAAATTGACATTTTCTTCAGATCATTTGTTTTTTGACATATCTAAATCAAAACGATATATTAGGCTAGTGACAAATGGTCAGAAAGGGCTTTCGTTTTTGAGATACCCCTACCGGAGGTAGAACTAAACCCACCAATGTTTTTCCTCATCTCTAAGGTCTCCCATATATGAAATGGATTCTTGGCTAAAAATATTTTACTGCTAAGATTGTTAAATTAACAGATATTGTTATACACCCCAAAACCAAAAAAGGACTAAAATATAGCCTGTCCGTATTGGAGTTAAGGCATATAAATTAGTGCAGATCAATTACACAAGCTCTGAGACCTTTGAAACTTGGCATGTTTATAGTCAGAAAGTTGCTTTACCTACTAGAAAAGACTGGATGTGAATATCTTGATGTATGGGATGAGTAGAGACATGTAAACATACACCTAAAATAAGCGGACATGCAAAAAATTAATATCTATGCAGAATGTTTTAATTTACTTTGTGGCTGCTTTGCCAGGGATTATCATAGAAACACATATGATGGCTTGTTGGAAAGGTGGGGTTGTACTGAATCCAACAATACCAAATATGTAAATATAGTATGGCAAATTAGGGTGTTCTGTCACTCAATGTATGAGGTGTCCAAAATGAAAGAAAACAGAACACTGGCAAAATACAGTCTCAAGTCCAAATCACATTATCAGTGGTGAGAAGAATGTTGACAAATTCATTGTTACTGCAAGGTAAGTGCTGATCTGTATCTATACTTAATAATGATACATTTCATATGAAACACAGATCCAATTGAATCAGGTTAACATTGGAATGAAACACCTTTATTAAAATATTTACATTCACTTGAATTTTGTTTTGGTCAAGTCATTACTGAATAATGGAAAATAATATTGTTAGCTTTTGTCTGTCCTTAGTACTTAGCCCTCTGACTAATGTGTAATTCAACTTGATTTGCATTTCAATAAAATATCTGAAATGTATATCATTTTCCTTTTCACTAGTCTCTTGAATTATGGAGAATGTCTTACAGACATTGGATCCAAAGCTTTGTATCATTTGTGGAATACATTTTGAAAAGGGCAAGAAAAAAGATCCCTATGTCCAAAACCCCACAGTAGAAGGTCTCCAACGCATACTTACCCTTGCTCAGCAGAGAGAGAGATGGTGATGTCCATAAAACTCTGGCTCCATATACAGATGATAAAGTTTCATATCATGTATCATGTAGAGCGAACTACTGCAGTAAGACAAAAATCAGTGAGCAGCAGCAAGTTGCAAATGTTGAGAGTGAGAGCACATCTGCACCAAGAAGGCTGAGTAGGGTTGATACAACATCATTTCAAATACGGAGAGATTGTTTCATTTGTGGGAAGGCCAGCTCTAAACCAGAACCTCTGACAGCAATTTCAACTGGAACAGGCGCAAGTACCAGAGACAAGGTCCTTCGGGCAGCTTCTGAAAGGCTTGATGAAGATAAAAAGGGAGATCCAAGGTCTAACAAGAGCCAAGGACCAGGACCGGAGCACTAAATGCTTAAAGTGATTTTTATTAGTGCAAACTGACTAACGTTTCGACGCCCATCCGTCTTCTTCAGAGTCAAAACCAAAGATGATGAAGATGTACAACTTTGAATTCTTTCATGCCCAAATCTCTTTGCATACGATGCCAAATACCATACCTGGACTTGTAACAGGAGGGTTGCCGGTTCGAGCCCCGACCAGTGGGCCGCGGCTGAAGTGCCCTTGAGCAAGGCACCTAACCCCTCACTGCTCCCCGAGCGCCGCCGTTGTAGCAGGCAGCTCACTGCGCCAGGATTAGTGTGTGCTTCACCTCACTGTGTGTTCACTGTGTGCTGTTTGTGTTTCACTAATTCACCGATTGGGTTAAATGCAGAGAACAAATTTCCCTCACGGGATCAAAAAAGTATATATACTTATACTTATACTTAAATGCCTTGCACACTACATATCTAAATGAAATATAGCAGAAGCTATAGAAAATAATAAAAAAAGCAGACCAATGTCTATAACAAAGCCTTTATTAAGCTCACTGAAGACATTGATAAAACAGTATTGTCCAAAGGTATGAAAGTGAGGACTCTCAACTCGTTCACTGATAGCTATGAGAACATACTAAAGACCATTGCTGAGCAAGAAGGTGTGTCAACACAAGAAATATAGATCAAGGACAGTGGTGTCTACATCCCAACTGTTCTCACTTGAGACGTTGAACATGGAATTGTTGATGCAGCTATCAACAACTTTTACCAAAATGAAGACACCCTGGATAGGAAGCATACAACTCATGTTATGGCATCGTTGTGTTCCGAAGAGGCCAAGTCTCCACAGCAGATAAATGCCTATAGCACAGGTTCCACAGAGGTCCCTCACCACCTTAAACATGTTTGATGTGAATGGAGATAAACTTTACAGGTACATTTTGTCCATTCTTTTGTCCCTTCTTCACATTCAGGGTGTCTTTATTTTGGTCAAAGTTGCTGATGGCTGCATCAAAAATTCCATGTTCAGCAACTCCAGTGAGGCCAGTTGGGATGTAGACACCACTCTCTGTCCTTGATATCTGGTCTGCTGCAACAGATGTGACAAGTCCCTGACTTCTGTATAGGAAACACAGTACCCCCTTGCACTGAGCTCATTGATGACTGTCTTACTACTAAAATCATGATGTATCAAAATGGGAAGTCCCAGTGTGATTGGCGTATGGATGTGACAGCTCTGTTCAATGAGGTCATGACAAATTGCGATAACACACAGATTCTGCTTTGAAGCTGGGTCATCATTAACCTGACTCTCACTAGATGAATTTCGTTCCGCCTAGCTCCACTCATCCATCTGGGATCGATCCATTGGAGTGGTGCTTCAGAAGGCTGGGCCTTCAAGGATTAAAAAATCCTTGCATAAGATTGGATAAGCCACTTGTCCGTCATCTATTGACGTGCTACTTCAACCACTCACATCGAAGCCAAGCCGTGACGCTGAGAACAGTCTCACAGTCGCTTCTACGCTAGGGCACATCTATGAAACTCCCGCCCTGCGTCCTGATTGGCTCTACCATACAATCTCGTGCTGAAATCACTCTCAACGGAATCAATCCCAGATGGATGTGAGTGGAGCTAGGCGGAACGAAATTCATCTGGCGAGAGTCAGGTTAGGTCATCATCACATGTTTGGTAATCTCTGTGGGCATGTTAATCAACACACCAGTTCACAAAGTCATACAGGATGTTGGGTACATATTTGCTGCATTGGAAACATAATAGACAGTCACTGCTGACATATTACTCACTGTCATACTCTACCTGATCCATGCTCTTCCTCAATATGTCTGTAGCCCTGTGTAATATTTGGATTTTATGTCTGTGAGTTTAGCAGCTTCCCTCAGTGCACAATATGGTCATACTATCTGAGCAGATCAGATCTGACTGTCTTGGACGTGGAACAAATGCAAGCCTGTCTTTGTGCTGTATCAGCTTTTCCTTTAGTTTCCAGGATCTATATTTCTTGTGTTGAACTATGGACACACCTTCTTGTTCAGCAATGGTCTTTAGTATGTTGTCATAGCTATCAGTTGAAGAATTGAGTCCTCACTTTCATATCTTTGGACAATACTGTTTTATCAATGTCTTCAGTGAGCTTAATAAAGGCTTTGTTATAGACATTGGTCTGCTTTTTTGATTCTTTTCTATGGCTGCTGTTATATTTCGTTTAGATATGTACTGTAGTGTGCAAGGCACATTTTATGGTATTTGGCATTATATGCAAAGAGATCTGGGCATGAAAGAATTTGAAGATGTACAGTACATCTTCATCAAGCCTTTCAGAAGCTGCCCGAAGGACCTCGTCTCTGGTACTGGGGACAGCCATGGCCTACTGGTTAGGGGCTCGAGCATGTAACCGAAGAGTTACTGGTTCGATCCCCGACCCAGAATGAAAAAAAGGAAAAAAGGCGGTGGAAGTGGTTGAGCACTGCTCTCCCATGCCCACATCCACGGTGCCCTTGAGCGAGGCACCTAACCCCTCACTGCTCCCCGAGCACTGCTGTAGTAAAGCAGCTCACTGCTTTGGGTTAGTGTGTGCTTTACCTCATTGTGTTCACTGTGTGCTCTGTGTGTTCACTAATTCACGGATGGGATAAATGCAGAGACCAAATTCCTTGTATACGCAAGTGTACTTGGCCTATAATTATGACCGCCGCGCAGCGAAGCGGCGGTCATATAGGTTTAGTCAGATTTTTTTTTTTTTTTTTCTTTTTTTTTTTTTTTTTTTTTTCTTTTTTTTTTTTTTCTTTTTCGCATGCCCAAATTTCCGTCAATGATTCCCGGGACACTGAAAGACCGGGGTACACGAAACTTGGTGGACATGTAACCCCACATGGATAGCATGGAACCATCGTTTTTCGTTTTGATCTGTAGCCCCCCCGCTGAATTGGACCCCCCGAAAGGAGGGTAGGGCAGACACAGTTTTCTGTGAATATCTCGAAAACCGTAGGGTTTAGGAGGACCATTTTTTTTTGTATGTTGATCTCAAGGGGCCATGTCAACCCATTCCATAACCACTCATTTCATGTATAGCGCCACCTAGTTAAACACAAAAAAGTAAAAATGAGGTGTTGTAATTGAAGGTATCTGTGACCTAACATAGTCAAAACTGCACGAAATTGGAAGTGTAGGATCATTATGACACCCTCTGTATGCACGCCAAGTTTTGTGGAATTCCGTTCATGGGGGGCCACACAATAAATTAATTTATGTTACTATACACCAACTGGCCTGTAGGTGGCCGGAGACAGTTTTCTGTGAATATCTCGAGAACCGTAGGGCCTAGGAGGTCCACCTTTTTTTTGTATGTTGGTCTTAAGGGGGCATGTCAACCCATCCCATTACCACTTATTTCATGTATAGCGCCACCTAGTTAAAAATTAAAAAGCAAAAAATTAGGTGTTTTCATCTCAATATCTCTGGCTGACAAGGTCAAAACTGCACGAAATTAAAAGTGTAGGATCATTATGACACCCTCTGAATGCATGCCAAGTTTTGTGTACTTTCGTTCATGGGGGCCTTACAATAAAATAATTTATGTGTACATTTAGTGACGTACACCAACAAGGATTCCCGGGACACTGAAAGACCGGGGTACACAAAACTTGGTGGGCATGTACCCCCACATGGATAGCATGGAACCGTCATTTTTCGTTTTCATCTGCAGCCCCCCCGCTGGACTGGACCCCCCGAAAGGAGGGTAGGGCAGACACAGTTCTCTGTGAATCTTTTATGGTATGTTGGTCTCAAGGGCCCACATCAACCTGGCTCATAATCACTCATTTGTGATTTGCCCCCCCCCCCCCGGTAAAAAATGAAAATCAGTAGGATTAAAAGAAAGCCAAAATAAATATTCATCATCATCATCATGGCTGCATTTTCAGTATTGGCGAGAAGTAGTCGTTTGTCCACTAGATGGCGCATCGTTGCAGTGAGACGTAATTTTGTTGGAAGTTAAAAGTGAGTTGGAAAAAACAATGGACGCTTCATACAAGGACTGTAATTTACCGCAGCGAACATCTAATAAGGATAGGACGATGTTCACATGAAGTGTAATTCCCATTTCTTCTTGAAGCCGAAATAAATCTGAGGATGTTTATCGGACATGCTTGGTTTTTCTGCAGGTACGTTAATCTTGTAATATCAATAAGGACCTAGGTAATGTTACCGTTAGCGTTGGTTGAGTGATGGAGGCATTTGATTTATTGCATTTGTAGAAAACTATAAATGCGGTTATACCAAGCAAATGTATAGCAGCACTGTTTGTATCTTTCGACTGTCATTTATTGCACGTGCTACAAAATCATTCTGTGCAATGGAAGATTTACCAACGTTACACCGGTCTGATACAGTTTTGCCTATACATGCGTGAGACTGAGACGCCTGTTTATTTTGTTTTAAGTGCGTGCAGGGTGTGAGAGGGGAATCGATGTGCTTTGATTACAGCTTGGTAGTTGTAGTCTGTGAAATTAAAAAGCACGTGTGTGTGAAGTATCCAAACAATGACACCTTCATTTCATTATGGCTGCTTTAGCAAAACACCTTAAGCTACTGTGTAGTGGATCCCATTTAGAAGTGGCTACTTCATTCGCGCTTTCCTTGACTCATGGAGCTGCGTGAATGTTATTACAACTTTTCGCCACGATATGACAGTTTAAGTCCGCTTGTAAGGCGTAAGCCATTGGTTTCCAAAGGAGATTTTATTTGTGTCGCCAGCATAGCCTATTGACAATTTATGTTGTAAATAGGCCTACCTTATAATCCTACCTGTAGCTTAGGGAAGCTAACAGCTTTCTATTAGGATCTAGTTTGTTAGTTACCGTTTTGTCATAACTCCCTGATGCATTTTTGCATTTAGAATAGCCAGAGCGTGTATATCTCAATCGGAAAATTAAACAATATCGGGTGCCTATGGACTAGGCTGGGTGAACCCAGCCTGATCTGCCCGCTATTTATTTTTTGATTTCTTAAAAGATTGAGCTTGGTCTGATGAAAGCCAGACTAGCCATGGACCTCAGTTAAACAATGCAAGGGAACATGAATCAGCCTATATTTGCACTAACAATAACGGACAAAAGCTCTTCAACTTTGGCCCGTTAAAATGTGTATGAACAGTCTAGCGACGCATTTCATCAAGGCCCATTTGGACATGTCAGTTATTTGCACCACTGGTTAGATGTAAAACAGCATTTCGTTTCAGACTAGGCTACTGTTACTTAATTTGTGCATTAACAATAACGTTTCAGACTACTGTTACTTAATTTGTGCATTGACAATAAAGTATTACATGAACTAAAGATGACTAAAATCTTATGTAAGAAGAAGAAACATTCACAAAAAATCCATCCATCCAAAAATGACCTTTGTTTTTGATAGCTGTTGAAAACGGCATGGAACTGACAGAGATGTTTTTGTTTAAAAATACATAAAAAAAATAAAAATAAATAAATAAACATTATGCTGATACCTTTTGCTTTTCCCAAATACAATGTAGCCTACAGGTGTAAGTGACCTTTCATCAATCCAGTTGCAATGGATGAACTGTGATGAACTGCCCTACTTGTGATTGTTTAGAGATTTTAAAGGTTTTATAACAATTCTACATCTTCTTTGGCTATTCTACAATCTATTCACCTTTTCAGCACCAGTAGGGTACTTTCTGTGCAGCCGCACACACACACTCAGGCATGCCAAACAAGCATACACAAAAGTTTCAAGAGTGGGGGATGGAGTAAAATATGGAGACAAATTGAAGTGTGATTTATTTTCGCGGAACGGATGTACAGGACTGAGCGGCGGTCATATTTTGTACCGCTATGCGGTACATCTAGTTTACATTGCGCCTGTACCAGTCAAAATGGCTGTCAGAGGTTCTGATCTAGAGCTGGCCTTCCCACAAATAAAACAATCTCTCCGTATTTGAAATGATGTTGTATCAACCCTACTCAGCCTTCTTGGTGCAGATGTGCTCTCACTCTCAACATTTGCAACTTGCTGCTGCTCACTGATATTTGTCTTACTGCAGTAGTTCACTCTACATGATATGAAACTTTGATTTTGGAGGAAATATCATCTGTATATGGAGCCAGAGTTTTATGGACATCACCATCTCACTCTCTGCTGAGCAAGGGTAAGTATGCATTGGAGGACTTCTACTGTGGGGTTTTGGACATAGGGATCTTTTTTCTTAAGCAGTGTAGGCTCTACTGTCCACTGCTGGTCTGAACAGATAAAAGCTAACTATATTATTTTCCATTATTCAGTAATGGCATGACCAAAACAAAATTCAAGTGAATATAAATATTGTAATAAAGGTGTTCCATCCCAATGTTAACCTGAATCAATTGGATCTGTATTTCATATGAATTGTTTAATACTGGGACATATGAAATGTATCATTATGTAAATGTAAATATAGAGCAGCACTTACCTTATGTAACTTACCTTGCAGTAACAATGAATTTGTCAACATTCTTCTCACCACTGATAATGTGATTTGGACTTGAGACTGTATTTTGCCAGTGCATACAGACACCTCAGACATTGAGTGACAGAACACCCTAATTCGTCATACTATATTTACATATTTGGTATTGTTGGATTCAGTACAACCCCACCTTTCCAACAAGCTATCATATGTGTTTCTATGATAATCCCTGGCAAGGCAGCCACAAAGTAAATGAAAACATTCTGCATAGATATTAATTTTTTGCATGTCCGCTTATTTTAGGTGTATGTTTACATGTCTCTACTCATTCCATACATCAAGATATTCACATCCAGTCTTTTCTAGTAGGTAAAGCAACTTTCTGACTATAAACATGCCAAGTTTCAAAGGTCTCAGAGCTTGTGTAATTGATCTGCACTAATTTATATGCCTTAACTCCAATACGGACAGGCTATATTTTAGTCCTTTTTTGGTTTTGGGGTGTATAACAATATCTGTTAATTTAACAATCTTAGCAGTAAAATATTTTTAGCCAAGAATCCATTTCATATAAAAATGTCTAAAAAAATTGCACCCCCTATTGCACCATCTAAAACAATGTTAAACTGTTTTAAAAACTGTTAATTCTGACTAGAGTTCGGGCAAAATAATATCGAGTGGGCTCCAAATTGGGCTGCTGTGCTCAAGAGTGATGTGGTTTTGTTTCTCAACAACAGTGGCCCATTACACCATTACAGATAGTAATACAAACAAATAATACCATATTCACACTTGCAGCAACTGATAGTAAGAGGCAGTACCATGCAAATGTTAAAAAAGGCAAGTATTTGTCTCCACCTGGTGGTGAGTACACATTGAGTCACTAATGACGTTTATTTCAGAATTAATGATTCGGCCCAGCATTCTACATGCATTCTACATTCTATTGTTTTTGCATTTTCATTTTCATGGCCCTTAGATAATGAAGAAGAACCCTGAAATAATAATAAAAAAGGTATATCAAGAAACCCAAAGTTTCAAAGTATTTTAATTAAGTCTTGCCCTCTTGTATAAGTGGAAGCATTTCTTCCAACATTTGACCAAATATGGGTTCATTTGGGTGAATATCAGCATCATAAATTAAAAATTCAGGTAGAGTTGGTTCTGGGCTTTATGGACCCTGTTGTGCAGATTGTGAGGGAAAGCTCATGTTGAGAAATTGTCTTGTTGTTTAGCCTATTTATGACCAGTTATTACTGGGGGCCAAGCAGAGAAGCCTAGTGTCATGTCTGCCTTGAACCCTCTAGTGCCCCCAACAGGTCAAAGCTGGAGCTGTGTTTTGAATTGCGTTTTATAATGGATTTTCTTCCTTAATGTATTTGATCAAAAACAAAAACAAACAAGTTTTGTAGACCATGCATAAATGCCATACCACAAAATACCCACATTTGAAAGACAGGGAAATTCATACAACTTGACCAAGACTTATGTTCAACAACAAACAATATATACTGTACTTTGTACCCATCAAACCATTATCAAACACAGTCTGAAGGGGGTCCGGTTAGGTAATCGTGTAAATAGAGGATAATGCCATAATGGCATACCATGACTGATGCTTTAAATATCCAGTAATAAACACAGTGGCAAAGCACACAAAAGACATATCTTCAGGACTAGCATGATTTCTACACTTTAACACATATTTGTATTCCAACTGTCCTGTCAACAACAGAAGCTCCTCTGTGTAGTGCTCTCTCCCACACATATTTCCTGCTGGTCTACTACTTTATGTTGGTCTGCCCTTAGACTACCAGAGGGTGGTGTAGTGACTGGGTGGAAGAGTCTCCTCTTGAGTGCTGAATGATTATCTGCATTTCCAAGGGCTATGAATGTTCTAGAATGTTCTAGTGTGAATAAATATACAGTAAACACTTTCCTGTCCAACTGTGTTAAGAGATTTAGGACATTTTTGTTTGTTTCTCTTGATGTCAGTGGCATAGTACAAGGGAGATGCAGTTACACTGGAATCATGCCATGAAACAAGAACCGTAATGTTGTACGATCGACAGTCATCAAAATTGCTGCTCAATTGCTATACCACCTGTGTGTGTATGTGTGTTTGGTGTGTGTGTGTGTGTGTGTGTGTGTGTGTGTATGTGCGTATGTGTGGGTGTGTGTGTCTGTATCTCTCTCTCTCTCTGTGTGTGTGTTATACTAAATGTCAGTATTGGTGTCTTGAAATTGTACCTTTAATGACAGTGGTCACCAGAAATAGCACACATAGGTCATAAGTTCTTTATATTAACTGAGCTACTTGCTCCCTACACAGCACAGCAGCACCTCCACCCACCTTCATAAAACTTATCATTCATGGTCTTAAATGTTGGTAATAGAAAGAATGCACTTCAAAGAAAACATTTAAAAATCTCTGGGGATGATAACATCACCGATGATGACGTGCAAGATGAGAACAGTTTCTGTTTCTGTTTAACACACTGAGATTTGTGCTTGTCATTACAACTTGGCTTTGAGGGAGAGAGTACCCCATATCACACACAAAAGAGTCAACAGTAAACAGGTCCATGGATAAATTTCTTTTATTTTGAGGTATGCGCTGCCATTTAGAAGTAGATGGTAGCAGATAATTTAATTGAATGAGATGTGAAACCAGTTACACAGAGATAAAAAGAGAAATTCTTATAGAGCAAGGGCATCCCTCTCCATCTTCAAAAAACCCCCGAAGACCCAGCTCTTCAGAGAATATATCCTCGTGTAGCTCTACTTCCAACTTATCACCTGACTAGAACTGACACTTGACTGTATGGAAATAGCACTCACTGATGCACTAACTTGTATTTATCATACTTAACCTTATTTGTTTACCATGTTGGGAGTTGCTTTGGTTAAAAGGAGTCAGACAAATGTAATGTAATATAATATAAAAGTTAAGTATTTTTCCAACATATTTTTAAATTCAAACTGGATTAAATAAAGCTATACTCGCATTACACGACTCCCATAGTCATTAGATCGTTTTAGCATTCACATTAAACTTGCTGTCTTGTGATCGGGAGTCATTGTGTGTTCACACTACATTACTGATTGGCAAAGAGGGTTGGGCTGCATGTGGAAACTGCTTTCTATCTTATTGCATACTGCTGCACATCAGCTTTTATTAGCTTCTTCTTTCATTAGTGTTTAATCTGTGTTTAATTTAATTAAAGTTTAATCCCAGCAGAAATTGACCCAATGGTGTTTTTCTACATTAAAACACATCAAATAAGCTGTGGATTTCATTGATTAACCACTACAGAGCTTGCTCCAGTATACGTTATAGGCCCAAATCGCAAACAGTGTTTTAGCTAAGGGCCATGAGTGAAACGCTAACGTTAACCATATAGCATTTTTTTAACCAGTAATATTGTTCAAAACTTCATCAAACCTCATCAGTAGTTTGCTCAGGGTCCCTACACATAAAACGAAACACCAACAATGTAGTTAGCGAACCCGGAGTTTATTACAGAAGACTAAAAGAACACTTACCACTGTCCCCCTACCAGCTTCTTTTGAAGGAAAGTCCACATAAGGCATTACCTTCCGGCAATAGACGTCATGCTCCTTGTGAGACCTCAGTCTTCTGTGAGATTAACAGTCTTCTGTAGTCCACTTGTATATTAATTTGCCGAACTCGTTAAGTTTAAATGAACTGTCACGTTGCATCCAAGCTGTACAATACAGATGTTCAGAACAAAGTAACATTGTAGCATATGACGGACGTGGATTTTAGTTAGTTGGATGACATGTAGGCTAAGTAAAATAGAAATATTTCAAAGCTAAAGCTAATCAGAATCCTGAGATATGCCTGCTTGACAACAGGAGAGATGGAACTAACGACTGGCCTTCGGCCATAGCAACCATCCATTTAGAACTGGTAACGGCAGTTTGTGCTGCAAGTTGAGAAATTTGTTGATATGTGGCGAAAAAAAGTAGTTCTACAAACAATACAGTTTTAGAGGTTAAAACGTTCCCATTATAACAGGAAATGAACACAACGCAAGTGGCAACAGTGGAATAAGTGGGATAATGGACTTCACGCCATTACAGTATTACATGTTATATACTTTTCTCCGCTTCGTGTCAGGCCGTTTTACCATCTAGAATGTGCATTAAATTTGTATAGTCGAACGGAGTGTCGTCCATTATCCCTTACATAAATAATTAACAATATATATATAAAGTTCATATGAATTCTAAAATATGAAATGGAAACCTATACAACCATCACTTTCTATGTGTGTGTGTGTGTGGAGGGTCAATCAAATTCTATGATTGCCACTGATGTGAATGATCACACAATATTGAATGATCACTCAATATTACTGATATTGCGTCAAGATGGTGGGGGCTCCCAAATGAAATCAAATTTTAAAAAATTGCAAAATTATCGAAATCTGTAGTCTTTTAACTAATGCCCCCCATTCAAGCTTTACTCAAAAGACTTGGACAAATCTTGTCCAAATTGTTTGGTGTAAGGAGGCCATTAGAAAACTCACCAGATGTGAAAATGTACCCAAATACAAACCTCACTAGTAGACAAAAATTATAATCACATTTGGATTGTTTGAATCATCAATGGACCGAGCTTACACATTTTTATTATATGATATACATGACAATAATATACTGAATCAGACAAGATGACAACAATCACAATAAACTGACAGATTTGACTCAAGGCAGTCAAACTCAATATGTCTGACCTACAGTGGTGTATAGTTTTTTTTGTTGTTTTTTTTGCTGGATAAGTTCATCATTACATGAAACAAAAATAGATGACATTTCATGAGATGAAATTCATTCACTGCAATGTATGAATGTGAAATGACCAGAGGCCTTAGCATTAATATACATAACCATTTGAACCGCATTCCAAAACTCTAGTTGCAGCTGTGGTGTGCATAGGTACATGGAGCTCTTTTTCTTAAAATGCCCCTTGTGTTAAATGATAGAATTGCATTTGATTAAATGGAAAAAATCTGACATATTGTGAAATCTGAAAATACATATATTTTTGCATTCAACTAAAGTTGATTTTTTAAAAATGATTACAATTTATAAGTAAAGTACTGTTTGTTCGTTATCACACTATTGATTTATTGTTTCTGCTCATTGCTTGCTGTAGGTCAGGGAAGTTCAATATTTAAACATTTAAATTAGAATCAAATATAGTAACATTCTGAAGTGTAGGCAGAGGGCTAGATGTTACAACATTTTGTTGGAAACATTACTTTGGGCAACACTCAGGAAACTACAGACATTGGAGAAACTGTTAGCACTGACAAGCTTTGAATTACAATATAGGTTGTGTATATTTCATTATTTATTTATCTGAATGTAACATACAATTAAGTTTGGGTAAAATCTGAATACAGTAAAGTCAGAGGGACTAATTAGTTGATGATTGGTCATGAAAACTTTTTTTCCCTTAGAGTTATAAATAGGGAAATAAACTGACATCAATGCTAGGCATTGCCTTAGCCATTTGTGAACATATCAGGCTGCAGAAAGCACCTGTGTGGCCTGGCAGTTTACCAACATTATAAGGGCATTTCTGCATTATATTTATCATCAAGTTATAATACATTTTCAGAAAAATAAGGGGGCAACATCTGGAATATTAGGGACAATTGTGTATATCAAAAATGGTATTGGTCTTCACCGAATTGAAATTTTCTTTATTTTTCCATGGTTCACACCATAATACTACTGGTCTATTCAGAGAAATCAGTTTAAAATCCCTCTCATCTGTTATAGAATTAAACAAACTTCTTACAATCTTGGGTTGTATAACCAAAAAATGAATGTGACATACTTGAAGTGCTATCAGTAGGTCAGACTTGAGCATAAAGTATATAGGTTTTGTCCTGAACCAGGTAGGGATACAGCAGCTATGTGAATGTGTTGTTTGGCCTTTTCGCAGCTAGAGGGAAATCTTGCCGCGAAAGTGCCTGCAAGAGGACCAGCCCCTTTTTCTGCATAAGATCCTACCCACCATTTTATACTTCAGTCCCTTTTCTGTCCAACACAGTTCACAGAGATCTTCTTACCAGAGCCTCCTCTTGATCCCTTTAATTCTCAAGAATCCTTTAGTGCTATTTAATACATTGAAAAATCCTCATCTTTAGAATATCCATCATTCTTTCTGGCTGTGGGAGAGGAATCAGGATTTATCATGGAATGTAAGTGCATTGTCCTTTGTACTTGTTGTCTTGTATTTAATAGCTGAGCCTCATAGCTACCCTATAATATATAGCTACCAATATTGTCTATTTATTTTCTAGGGTACTCCAGTAATATTTAATATGTATCTATATATTATCTGCTTTTTGATCATATAAAGCATTACACAGAGATAGTACCTCCTAATTATTTCTGTTTGGTTTGTACTTTGCCTTGGATATTTACCTTGCAAGTATTCCTATATAAAACCAATATAAAAGACTATTAATGAAAATGATTAGAGATAATTAATCTGTGTGTCCATTTAAACATACATGGGAAACAATGAAGGGGAAGAGTGGATTGTGAGTCATACACTGTACCAGTACTAGTAACCTTTTTGAGGAAGAGCCAGTGTGGAAAATTTTGGAAAAACAAACTCATATATCCTGCTTAAAAATACATTACAATTTGAATTACACTCATACTCAGGTGATTTTATAACTTGATTTGAGATGTTTTGATAATATATTGTGTGTATGACGTCATTTTCTGCATTGAGGTGTGGCTAGTTATTCCAAGAGTCTATGTCAAGGAAGGACATTTCTGCCTGGAACCATATACTATAAATGGTTAAAACTGTGAAAAAAATGCATTGACAAATGAAATCTCTAAAGATAACATTCTTTAACCATACATAGGGCACATATGTATGCTTGTTGCAGAACAAAAATTCTGGGTATAAAATATACTGTACATTAGATATTGGTTGGAAACATTAATTATATTTATTTCTCTTTTGTCAGTAAGTACATACTATATGTGTGGCAGTTGTGTAATATTTCCTAATATGTCAGTGACCTAAAAATATCTTCACTGTGTCTGTGTCTAAAATTATTACCTGTAGGGACTTAGCTTTCAGTAGCATGAATGATGCCCCTTCTCTGTTTTCAGAGGAACGCCTGACTGGTACAGTCTGAAAATAAATAAACACATGACACTTAAACAATGAAACAATATGTATGGCCCACAATTGAAAACAAATATATTTATTGATTTGCTTTGACTGTAATGCAAATATAAAATTCTCAAAAAGTACACATAACATAAACATAAAAGAATAAATTTAACCTTGCTAACCTTCCTATGGATGACTTTCTATATGCGATCAAAATCTGGACAATCATTTGGTACCTACCATTGCCATATACCATCTAAGTATGAGAAAACTTGTACACTGCTCATATAATTTCATATAAAACAGGTTAAAATTGTAATGTATTATGTGACAGAGAGTATATTTAACATATTTAATCCCATGCTGCCAGATTGCAGAGTGAGAAAGTTTTGCTCAGATTAGAGTATACATCTCATTTGACTTATTTTAAGGTACTGTAATCTTATGAAATTGTTATAATCTAAAAATGCCAACATTAAACAGAAAATGTCAACAGAATGTGAAAAACGTTGGCAAAAGATATCAAAAACCTGTGGACTGTGCTGTTAAGTTATCTAAGATATTATGCTGACAAGCTAGCATCAACCAGACCTTTCTCCTAATACCACTTTGTACCTTAAGAGACAATCAGTATATAATATACATTTGCCTATCCTGTTCTTAGTAGCAAGCCCAACATACCTGAACTTGAATATTAATAGTTCATGTTTTGTTGTGAGCATTGAGGACCAGTAGTGCTTGGCTATTTCTTGCTTGCTAACTACCCACAAACTTGACAAAAGTGTTACTTTATTGCTTTGATGTGTTAGCGATGATTCTGCTTTTGGTTCTGTTTGCACAGTGTATTGGGCAGTGAGTGGTTAAGGAAAAATATAGTTTTTCTTTACAATTGGCCCCATTTTCTGCTATGATCTCTTTTAGTCCCCTAGTTGATCCTTTTTCTGAGTGCTGATCGATGTCTGTTTCAGCTACCATACATCTTCCAATAGATTGGAGCGGTGATGGCCAATGTGATGACTTACTTAGGCTACATAGACATCATATCATAAGTAATTCAAAAGACATGCATGCTGTCACATCAGCCTCAGACAGACCATGCCACTACATTAATTATTCATAAAAGTATGGCCACAAAGAAATCGCAATGTGAACAGGCTCACTGAAACATTGAAAAAGGTGTTAATTTCAACAGAATGATAGGACAGTAAAATTGACTGTATCATACTGTAAGTTGTAGTGTGATGCAAGAGCAGATAGCAGTCCTGTGGTGAGTAGAATCCACATTAAACTCCTCCAAGTAGAAACACATGCAAAGCAAACAAAGTGTTGTCTGAATTGCTAGTCTTTATAAGCTTTCCAACCTACATGTACATGAGTTCAAGTAGAGCCAATATTGTTTTACTAAAAAGGTATGTGTTGTTAGACAAAATAATTCTTATTCTAATAATTCACATGTTTAGATTTAAGACTGGCTTGTTATGTAGCAGATGGAAAAAATGGTCTGGGGATCACTAAAATCAACAATAAATGTCTGCCAGAACTACAGTAGATAGCGCAATGTAGATGTGGGAACATGGAGAGCAGCATGCATGTCCAGCAATAAGGTGGCCAACCCAAAAATATACCTATCATCTGTCCAAGTATCCCCCTTTAGTGTTTCTCAAGGAAAGCCAATCAGTGTGAAATGCATGATGCCTTGGTCAAGGACTTTGAATGGTTCAACATGGCACTGAAAGGAAAACTGATCTTATATCCACATTTGTACAAAATACATTCTCAATGTCTGTAACATTAGTGGCTGGAAAACCCTTACTGTCTTCATGATTTTGAAAAGATATCACATATAACTCTAAAAATGCTCAAACTATGTGGTAATGGAACACTATAGACGAGAGCCAACCTCCATCCTATTCAACTGTAGGCCTACCGCTTGATCAACATGATCTACTGACGTGGTTCTGCTGCTCTTCCAACCAAGCATCTTTGTTGACATTGATTGCTTACCATAACTGAAAGTGTAAGAATCCCTTTTCTTTTATAAAACTTAAAGTAATAAAAAAATACACTGAAAAATACCAAACTGCTGAAGGAAGGATCATCGAAAAGGATCACCGTCTGTACATTTAAGTATGCCTGTAAACACTGGGTTAGACTTGAGCTGATCATGTTTTTGCATCCTTATTGAAATGTCTAAACTGTCAAAAAGGAATAATGCTCTCAGTTCCCACAAAATGAGACCTTTGTAGACCAAGATCAAGTTGCTTCAATGTCACCTCTTGTTCCTAGGCAACCTGCTTGTTGCTAAGCAACCCTTCAGATCCATACTGTAATGATGAGCCGTCGTACAGCCTTTAGTATTCCCCACAGACACCGTCTGGTATGTTTTTGCTGCCTCATCTAAACCCGGCTTTTCTAGGCACTGAGAGGGAAATCCAAAATAGTTTCCATCTCCTAAAGGCTAAAGCCATAATTAAAGCCATATGGTTTTTCAGAGAATACACACCCTTCGTCTGGAGCGGAGGCCCTGTAGTGTACATGCTGCTCTGTTTGGCATTCTCTGTCCTTTAATATGGTCATTTCTGGGTAAAAATATGAATGAAGAAGCCATACACAGGAACTACAAATAAAGATTAACCTCTAACAATTGTTCATGCACCTACCCACATTTCTACAATACATCTTAAAAAATAAAAATAAATCACTTTTAGCTAATGATCACACCAGACTTATCAGCATAGCTCCTCTGGGTGTGTCCTATTTTGTGGGGTTACATGTATGTAGTGCTGTTTTCTGCTGCTTTGAAGGGAGAGCTAATCTCCAAAACCATTCAGTGTGCCAGGGACAAGAACTGACTTTGCTCAGGCATGTTACTTCACCATTTTCCCTGTCTGGGTTGGGCCCTACTGTCTGATGCAATCTCCCAGGCTGAATAAGGGTGGCTGAACTGGATTTCACAGTACAGTAAAATTCAGTGTGTTTAGGATATATGAGGTGAGAGAGTGTGTTTCTATTTCCCCAAGATTACGTTACACTTCACACATTATATTTAGGCCTAATACAAAAAATACAAACTCGTCTAAACGCCAGTGTTGCCATTTTTAAAGGACCCCGTCCCTTTAAGTGTTACATAAGCTATAATTGCCTCCATGTGAGTTAGGCATGCTCTGCCTTTAGATTGCAGTCATCTGCTCTTCCCACTAACTGAGTTATGTCCCACGACAACACTGAAAGCTTGGCTGCCATGGTGATGGATGTAGTTGTAAACAAAGAGAGGAAGGTTCCTTCCTTGGCCTGACTCACTGAATATCCCTCTCACACTGTGCTGCCTTGGTGCAGGGAAACAGCAAGTGAGGGAGGGAGAGAAGGAAGGAGAGAGAGAGAGGGAGAGAGACTACGGAAAAGAGTGTGTGCAAAAGAGAGGGAGTGAGGCTTTGTTATTCAGGAGGGGGTGTGGTTTGAGGGGAAATCCAGGTCAATGCATTGGTCAATGTTTACAGTCTTGCTCTCTACAAGCTGCGCTTAACTCTTTTGCTCCCATCAGGGTGTTGGATTTTTTTTTATTATTCTTTTTTAAAACATGGATGTTTTAAAATGATTTTAATCATTATATTGTTTCATTTTCTACAAATGTGATACTTCTACAAAGACTGATATGCAACATATAAGAGCCTATTCCAGGGGGGAAACAAAAATAAAGTTATTAGGCATATTGCCACAATTAATTATTATAATACTTTATTATCTTTGCTATTTTTGTTGTTGTTATGTTTATTATTATTATTATTATTATTATTATTATTATTCCTGTTATTGTTTTTGTTGTTGTTGTTGTTGTTGTTGATGATGATGATGATGATGATGATGATGATGATGATGTTATTCACACATACAAATAATTTGAAGAACTCAAACTGTTGCTTATGAGCAGGGTGCAGTTCATAATGATTTAGAGAGTTTTCATTGTTAATTTATAAACTTTGGTGAGTTCATTAAGTCTTAGGAAAATGGAAAAGGAGTAGACTATTTCAGGCAAAATGCCACCAGGTGGCACTATAGCCTAGCTAGCAGAGCATTAACACTTTCACACTGACTTGGATTCATTGCTGGCTCCATTCCTGCCTGTAGGTTGTGCAAACATGAGGGTACTATTAAGATCAAATCTACTAACAGTGCAATGCACAAACTAAATGTCCTTGGGTCAATGACCTCAGCTAAAAAAACAGCCAAAGCTAAGCTAGCACCTTGTGGAAGCGTACCTATGTTCCCCTCTTTGTATGGGACCGGGGAACATAGGACCCTTTTTCAAAACCCTAACCATAACCCTAACCCTAACCCCAAGCGGGGAACATAGGACCCGGGGAACATAGGGTGACCCCCACCTAGGTGATATAGAACTATCGTAATAGTTAGGTATACAACAGCAACATACACTTGGAAGTAGGTGAAATTCACAGGGTAACTGAAGCATGATAACATAAAATCGCACACTCATTCTTGTAATAGCTATCACAAAAACAAACATACTTTTTTACATTAAAGAAACATGATGTAATGTTTGACAACAAGGATACTCACTTTTGTTAATAATCTCTCATTTTGGGTTAAGATCGCAAGTGATATGCAGCTAGCTAGCTAACTACGATTATTTTGAGACTATCAGTCCCATCACAATCTTGCAGGGTATTGTTTCGATTGTTGCAGCCAAATTTGAATTTGCTGTGGGATTCTAGACAATCACACTTAAAATAGAAGTGATTGGATGGTCATTCTTAAAAACATTCACTAGGATACTACAAGGGTTTCTTGTGATTGTTGTAATCGTTGTGGTAAAAACACAAACCATTTTCCACTGTAAATTACAAGAAATTGTAACCCGCAAAAGCAAATGTGGGAAATCCTTGAACTGGTGTATTGGTGTTTGTTAAATTCTTATTAAATAAATAAATACATATGCCCCATTTTGAGTATTTTGCCCGACATGTACATCATCTACTTAGGAGATCATTGGTCCTACATACTTTGGCCTATAATCAAATGCCTGACCTCTTTGGAAAGCTTAGACACTGTAGTTTCTTGGACAACAATCAGAACAACTGTGTGATGTACTGACACAGAGTTACAGAGGCTAGAATATTATTTTCTCATTCTGCCGGATGACTCTCTAAACTGACCACATTTCAGCCCTCTAGGCCACTTGAGATGACTTAGAAACACAACTGAGTCCTAGCATCAGGTCCTGTGAAGCTGTGTGCAAAAGTAGATCAATATAGAATGGCAACTACTTACTTTAGACCATTATTTGCCAAGGTATGCTCATGCGTTTTGTAAAATGCCCTATGGAAACTCCCCATAGGACTTTTGGTTATCCAAAATGCATACTGACAATTAAATGCTTACTGCATATGAGGCCCTTTGTGTAGAAGCATAATCTTGGTCTCAAATGAAAGGTAACACATTGAAGTTTTATGCTTGTATTTGGATTATACTTCAGGGGTTCTGATATGGAATGACTACACTAAATATAGAATAATTACAAAAAATTATAAATCTTTATAATTTCTATTTTTAATTAAATTGGTGGACTATACATCTGCATAACTAATATTGGATCAAATGACATGAATATTCAATTTCTATGGATTCTTGTGAATATTTCAAGACCCACTGTGCTATTTCTAGCATATTGCTAAGGATATACACTAAAGCTAGAAGGTAGGGAAGCAGCTTTTACATGATAAAGATTGTCATGTATTGATTCCCAAGAGTCCAAACTTTCAAATGATGTATAATATAACTATGCTACATAACAATCGGAAGTATAAAAAATATTTTGAATGTTGGGGGGAGGTGGGGGAGGGGGGTAAATGACCCGGTACTGGAACATGTGCTGCATAATACGGAACGGAACGGAACGGAATTATTAGTCAGAAATTGCTGACTGGCTACTCCTGTTCCTCAGATGTTTGCAATATAGCTTGCAAAACATGGTAAAATGACCTAGATAAGGACAGGCACTGAGATGCTCAGGCCTCCTCAACGATTATTAGCATTTGAAAGTTTGTTGCTGACATGAGTACATAAATATTTTTTATTCACATCAAACATGCATAAACTACAAACTATAACTTTAATGAAAAAGTTTCTTCATGAGCGCTGTAATGTAGACTGTCTGACATGATTCTGAGCATTTTAATTAATAGGTAATAGTTTGTAAATGAAGCACTAACAGAGACTCTGTGCATTTGTCATTCTAGTGAGGGTTGTGCTTCTTGGGAAAACTGGAGATGGCAAAAGTAGCACTGGGAACACCATCCTCCAAGACAAGCTCTTCAAACCCTCAAGTGGCACGCAGGCTGGAACACAGCAAACTGAGATGAATGAAAATGATGTTGGCGACAGAACGGTAAAAGTCGTCGACACACCTGGTTTCTTCAATTCAAAGCTAACGGAGGAACAGCTGAGGAAGGAGCTGGAGGGTTCTGTTTCCCAGGGTTCTCCAGGAGTCCATGCCTTCATCATTGTGCTCAGAGTGGGCAAATACACTGAGCAAGAAAAGGAGATCGTATCTCAAATCGGAAAAATCTTTGGCAAAGAGACTTTCAATCATGCCCTAGTCCTGTTCACCCATGGCGACCAGCTGAACGACGATCAGACCATTGAGAAGTTTGTAGGTCAGAGTGAAGATCTGAAAAAGTTGGTTCAAAAGTGCGGAGGCCGCTGCCATGTGATTGACAACAAACGTTGGAAAGAAAAGGATGAGTACAGAAGCAACAGTGTTCAGCTGGAGAAGCTGCTGCACACTGTAGAGGGCATGGCCAACAACGGATGCTGCTACACCATGGACATGCTACAGGCAGCCAAGAAGGAAGCTCCAGGTAAAAAAAAGTCTTCTCTCATCCAATTAAGTCACTGCATGAGAACATACATTTCAGAAAGCAGCCAGTAATTCATTTGGTGTGGTTACATTAATCAGTGGTTACATGTAGAAAGTAAAACACAAATAGGCCTATGAATGAAGATGAAAGTAATATGCCTTCAGCAAGGCCTATGGCACTGATATGTCTTTTCCATGCAACTTGCAAACTTTGCAAGAAAGAAAGGCTTTCAGGTTTTTCATACTCCAGCTTTTTTTATTCGTCCACTTTTTTTCCTACGAACATTTGATCAACAATAGCGTACATAATACATAATATACGTACAGTACACATCACCAATCCATATGAGATGGTGGTTGACACGCAATATAAAATGTGTATCTAGTTATGTGTTTCTTTTTATGCTAGCACCTTCTGAAGTAGGGTAGGCTCAAAGCATGTTTTGGGCAATAGAAAAAAAACATGTTTTGCCTTATTATGACATTATGAAATTATGAAATCTAACTCACTAAGATTCATTTGTGGAGTGGCCCCACCTAATTGATGCTCAGAGCAAGATCTAGCATGTTGAAACCTCAGAACATTTCACAACCTGCATCACTATCACATTCTTTGGACACAAGCAAAACAATTTTTCTACATAAGGATTGCTACAACTGACACATTGCAATAACTTGAGATGAGGACACCTAAATCTAAATCTATTTCTAAATCTTTTTTTACAACTGTTTTGACTTAATAAAATTTGGTAGACACATTCCTAATGGTATACAGAAATAAATCAGATGCTGATTAGATGCTGTAATAACTAGCTACAACATGTTTTCTCCTATTCCTCTGACATGATTGTTTATCATCAAAATCCATTTTGTTGTACACAATTTAAATGGTCTTCATTCAACCTTTCACTACTTATGGCAGTTAACGATGTTTCCTGTTTACAATTAAGCTAATTATTATAGTATACACCTTTCCATACTAAGTATACATCTTTCCTGTTATAAATAATAGAACGTATACCTTTTCTGTTGATACATTACATTTATGCATGGATATTTTACATTCATTTACAAAGTATTGAAAAATAGAGGTATACAATGAAGCTCATATTGTTGTTCATTGTGTACATGTACAGTACATTTCACAATATGCTCTAATTTAGAACTGAATATATTTGACATAAAGTCACACTCATCCTCACATTTGCTAGGTAGGTCACAAAACTGCAGAAGATAACTTAGGTACTGCTTCACACTTTCTCACTGTGTACAGCCACTACAGTATATCCGCTTGATAGTCTTGTGGGTCCCCACTGTCGACTTCAAGGCAGCGCTGTCAACGTTGACTTCAAGACACCTAACCCTAAACTTAACCCTAACCCTAGCCTAACCCCAGCGCCTCTCATGCAGTGCTGCCTTGAAGTTGACAGTGAGGGCCCAAAAGACCATATAGATCCCTATATCTAGACTTTATTTCTTGAAATATTCACTCAGAATATTATATATATTTTTTATTCAAGTGTTGCTAGAAATGCAATTATACAAGATGGCAGTCTTTTTTGGAACGGAAAATACCCTGCCCATTCTGTATGTACAGTATGTGTAGTAATCATATTATGTACTGCCAAGCAGATTGTGAAGGTTACCTGGCTGTAAAGAACAATTATTAACAAACCTTCGCAAAACTGAAAGCTGATGGCAGCTTTAATTATAACATTGCCTCAGTTCTAGCACTCATTATGTTTGGACAGACAGTGACTCTTGCTCATGCAGTGTTCTGGAGGAGGTAAAGAGTATTCCTGTATTTCCCATACAAGCAAAACAAAAATACATAATGTTGACATCAAAATACCTCACACTAAAATATGCAGCAATGTTCATGATATATTTCAGTTAAAACAATTGACATGGTTGCTGAACAAGTATAGAATGATGTCTTCCTTACTTACATAAGCAGCCACCTGTTCTTGACTAGTTGTAAAGTCTAATGGTATCCCCTTTTGATTGGCTGGGAAGTGTTACACATGTGATGTTTGAGGATGTGAAAACGGTTTAATGTATGCTTTGCGATGAGCAAGTAGTTGTACCTCTTCTTCCACCACATCAACAAACACTACAATAATTCCATGATGTTTCAGAATTATAACAGTAACAACAATGTCCTCATAACTCAGCTTAAATGTGACTACTTGTGTTTTCCCAGTCAGCGTTGTGCTTCTGGGGAAGACGGGAGATGGCAAGAGCAGCACTGGGAACACCATCCTGGGAGGGAAGCTTTTTAAAGTGGCCCGTGGAACACAAGCAGGAACCCAACAACGCGAGGCTATGGAAAACAGTGTCGATGGTAGAACCATCACAGTCGTTGACACCCCTGGGTTTTGCAACTCCAAGCTTACCGAGGAACAGCTTAAGGAAGAGCTGGAGGGATCTGTTTCCCATTGTTCTCCAGGAGTCCATGCCTTCATCATTGTGCTCAGAGTGGGAAAATACACTGAGCAAGAAAAGGAGAATGTATCTCAGATCAGAAAAGTTTTCGGCAAAAAGACTTTCAGTCACAGCATTGTCCTGTTCACCCATGGTGACCAGCTCAACGACGATCAGACCATTGAGGAGTTTGTTGACCAGAGTGAAGATCTGAAGAAGTTGGTTCACAAGTGCGGAGGCCGATGCCATGTGATTGACAATAAACGCTGGGCAGGAGAGGAGGAGGACAAGTACAGAAACAACAGTGTCCAGCTGGAGAAGCTGCTGAACACCATAGAGGGCATGGCCAACAATGGATGCTGCTACACAACGGACATGCTACAAGCAGCCAAAAATGAAGCTCCAGGTAAAGAAAATTCTTCTGATCTGAACAATATTTACTTGAAAATGATCATTTCAGAAAGCCTGTATCCAAAGAGTCTCCACAGACAACAGCTATTACTTGACCTCATTGTCATTGGATAACTATTTTGTGTTATGACTGTTGTTTTGCTATAATTTTAAATGAATACTTACTTTTCTTAATACTGCTTAAATACTGGTTTAGGTGTCCACTTTATTATTACTAAATATGATGTAGCAGAACAAGAACGCCTGGTTATATGGTTAGCCATTTAAGTTACAGTTTACTTTCAGGTGAAGTGTTGTTTTACGACTGTAATGAGCAGTGAATTAAGTGCAACAGGAGTATAATGAAACTGAATTTACAGCATCTTCCTGGATAAAAGCCAAGTAGATGTGATATGCTGAGAGAGGTGCGTTCGCGGGTGCGGGACAAACCGATGATTCACTGCAATTAAAGTGAAATATGTGCGTAAAATTAAATGGAAATGATTAAAGTAGTGTTCATAACTATACTTCAGCTGGATGTTCTGTTAGGCAGCATTAAAAACGGGGTTTAAGCATAACTGACGGATAGTTACTGTATAGAGCTAAATTTGTCTCAATAATATTTGTATATGCGCAGAGGGGGATCCACAAATATTTCTTGATTTGCATGTGTGTTTTGATATCTACAAATAAAAAAATCATATTTGTAACTCGTATATTGATTTTTACAAATATAGATGTGCATTTGTAAACAAAATGCCATTTGTAAAACTGAAAATTTCATTTGTGAAATGTGATTCTGCATTTGTGGATCACCAGCACACGCATTCTTCGCTTTCCAAAGTTACGTGTTTTTGAGACGTTCTTCGCATGAAAGTCACACAAATCCACACGTAAAAAAAAAAACATATTTGTAACTTGTAAATTGGTTTTCACAATGTAGATGTGTATTTGTAAATGAAATGGCATTTGTAAAACTGAAAATTGCCTTTGTGAAATCTAATTTTGCATTTGTGGATCACCAGCACACACAGTTTTCATTTTCACATTTGTGGATTCAGTACACGTGTTTTTGAGAGAATCTTTGCGGCAGAGAAGCCACCCAGATCCACAAATAGCCTACCTCTATCTCGCCTGCTGACAGACTTTCTAATCCAGTAGATGGCAGTGTTGTTCCATGGGACTCATAACACACAGAGCTAGCGAACCTAGTTCTTACAGTAAATCTAACAAGTTATGCCTTTTACAACAAGCTTTTTGATGGAAAAGTGGTGTTTAATTTCCATAATCTTTGTTTAATGAACACATAAAACCGTCAGTTTGTAAGCGAAATCAAGAATTACGATCTTTGAGTTTGTTTATCGTTACCTAGCAATCAAGGCTTTAAGTGTTAAAACCAAAGATTCTAAAACAGAACTTGTGACTTTCATGCGAACTTGCGAAAACACGTAACTTTGGAAAGTGAAGAATGCGTGTGCAGGTGATCCACAAATGCAGAATCACATTTCACAAATACATTTTTGGTTTTACAAATGGCATTTTGTTTACAAATGCACATCTATATTTGTAAAAATCAATATACGAGTTACAAATATGATTTTTTTTATTTGTAGATAACACACATGCAAATCAAGAAATATTTGTGGATCCCCCTCTGCGCATATACAAATATTATTGAGACAAATTTAGCTCTATAGATAGCAAGCCTATAGCCTATATTGTCTTTTACGTGGGTTCAATTTGTTCCTGCTGCTCATTGTCAAAACTCGAAATCGAAAGCATGACAGAGGAAGAGGGCACCAGACTTGGCCTACTTCAGTTGTTAGCCTACATTCAGAACCAAGAAACTTAAAATCAGACATCTGGAGTCTTTCTCAGGTGTGTTTGCTCCTTTCGTGAGACAGAAAGAAAAACTGAATAGGCTATCCCTCCTGCATGCGGGCTTTAGCGGGTCGGGAGCGGGACATCATGTTACACATGCGGGCGGGAGCGGGACTAAAAATGACACATTAATGCGGGAGCAGGCGGGAGCGGGACAGAATATTGCGGGAGCGGGACTGAAAAACCAGTCCCGCGCAGACCTCTACTGCCCGCCATACTACAAATGATCATTTCCTGTTTTACATTCAGGGCATATGATAGGGTCTCACAATGTTTCCTATTTCTGTTCCAGAATTGGATGAGATGCGACTTGTGCTCCTGGGGAAGACTGGCGATGGCAAGAGCAGCGTCGGAAACACCATCCTGGGGAGAGTGGTCTTCGAGGTGGCCGGGCGCACCCAGTCTGGCACTCAGCATAGCAAGGCCCAGGACAGTGCTGTGGACCACTGCAAGATCAAAGTCATCGACACGCCCGGGCTGTCCAACACCACGCTGTCCTCCGACCAGCTGACCCAGGAGCTAAGGGAGAGCATCAACATGTGTCTGCCAGGCCCTCACGCCTTCCTCTTCGTCTTCCGCACGGGCAAATACACCGAGCAAGAGATGGACATTGTGAAGCAGATCCGAAACGTGTTCGGGGAAAAGGTCTTCGATTACGCCGTGGTGCTGTTCACCTGGGGGGACCAGCTGGACGACGACCAGACCATCGAGAAATACGTTGGCCAGAGCGAGAGGCTCAAGGAGCTGGTGCAGAAGTGTGGAGGCCGATGCCACGTGATTGACAACAAGCGCTGGAAAGAGGAGCATGAGTACCGGAGCAACATAGTTCAGGTGGAGAACCTGCTGACCACCGTAGAGGAAATGGTCAGCCAAGGGAGCTACTACACTCCCGATATGCTTCAGCAGCCCGTGGTGGAGAAAATTGAAGCCCCGAAAACTAAAGCCACAGAGCAGAGTGCAGAGCTGAACAAAGTGGCTCTGAATCTGAATAAAAAGCGCCTCCCGTGTTTCTCTTGTTTCGGACGCAAGTAATTGAATGCACTGAAGATGGTGTTCAGTTAACCGTGTGTTTGCATTGAGGGTGGAGAACCTGAATTAGAGGTGTAAAGATTCCCTCCATTTTTATCATTTCCTTTCCTTCTAGCACTTTACAAATCCAACCTTTTCTTAGAATTCACCATACACAGTATGTATGAACAAAAAAATCATATATGATAATTTAAAATGTCTGGGAATAATGAAATCAATTGTTAAAACATGTATAAAATACAAAGTAACACCATAAATTAATGTAATGTACCAGAAGAATATGGTTCAGCTATTCATTAGCAAAATGATTGGAATTAGCTTAACACATATTTTGGTGGTGGTTGTCTGGGTCCCTCTGGCAGTGAACGCAACTTCTACATGTGATTTCAGCCTCAGGATTAGTCACAATCACAAGGCCGAAGGGCCGAAAATGAAACTCATTGTCAATGATTTCTGGACAGGCAAAGTATTGCAAAAAACGATCCCTGGTAATGCCTGAATGAATGGACCCGATTGTTTGCAAAATTTAGGAAAGTATCTGATGAAATAAAATGGGGTAAAATAAAGTAGAAAGTTGCGTTTTGAGTGCCAAATATAAGCCTGGATAGTACTGTGTGATCTGAATGCAAGCAGCTGGCTTTCATTGTGTTTATGCAAATTCATGTGAGGAAACAGAGGCTTACCAAATGGCAGGATGTGAAGGGGTTGATGTTTTTACACTGGTACCTTCAATAAAGAGTCCTCCTCCAGCTCAGACCTTCCCGCTACATATTTGTACCATATCTGGTCTGGAATCAGTGGCTGAGTGGCACTGTGGAGGGGGTGTACAATCCTTTAAAACTATTGATTTTAATGCCACTCAAAAGAATGATATATGTAATGTTTCTTTAATTTCAACTTCTAGTGCCTTCAGCTTCAAGCGCTATATACCTATATTTTTCTGACTATAGATGTGATTTATTGTCTGTCTTTACATCCAAACATGCAATCCTGCAAATGTGTTTGTGTTTTCTCCGAATCATTGTTTATGCTGTGTGTGATCATTTTGTTGCTGTTGTTTAGCACACAAAAGGCAAAAGACTTCTTTATAACTATGATGATAAAGTTCACTTCATACAGGAAATCACAAATGTTACTATAATTATTCAATAAACATTGTAAAATGCCCTTCACAGAGTTCAGTTACACTACTTCTTCCCTTATGTAAATGTTATGTTCACATTTAAGACTTAAGTTTATTGATTCAGTTTTGTATTTCTTTTCTAAAGTACACTGCTGAAGAATACGTCTGGTCTGTATCTCAGTTCCTGTTTAATAAGGGCATTGCCAAAGGACGTTCTTCCCAGATTTAAAGAGACAGCACCAACATTGTGCATTAACCTAAACACACCCCTTGTTTGTTTTCTCTGTGTGGTGGTGTGCAAAAGACAGAGAGAGATATGAGTTGGGGTGTGTCAGAATCTGGTTGAACCACTTCTCTTGAACTTAGCCCTTCAAACAATAATGTGTCACTTATTATTGAAAAAGAGCTTGAGCTCTCTAGGGTGGTTCCTGAGGGTGTGACTCACACCAAAGGCATGCAGTGAATGAGTTTACAGACAGACCGATGCAGTACATACAGCTCACATGCTAATAGTATAGCATGAGATTTGTGACCCAAATACATCTTTCTGCCTGAGAAACATTGCTGTGGGACACTGGGAAGGAAGGATGCCTCTTGGCTGTGTTAACAGACGGCTGGTTAGACAGGAAGTCAGCGTCTTCTGTGCTTTTGCATCTTGCTACCAGAGGGGAGGGGTGTAACATGACACCAGCCATTTTCCCCTCACTGGCTACGAGAGAGACTGCAAGAGCGCTTGCTCACAGATGTGGTTAATGTCTCTGTGTTTTATTTGACCGTAGGGAGAACACATCCTTATCTCGTACCAAAATGGCGGGTGAGTAAAGCATTTTCGATAAAGAATTTACAGTATGTTTAAGTAGGGTGAAAAATGTGAGTGAAAGTAGAAGTGAGTGAAAGGGGAAATCGGATCAGATGACAGAGAATTTGCAGTTGAGGAGACGTGGGAGTGACTGCTATTGAGGAGTAATGCCTTTCATACAAATGGTTTCAGGGGCTATTTCCATCCAAGAGCTCAAGGCAACATGCCTTCAATGCCAGTAGATTTTTTACTATGCTAGGACTAAATATAAGTGGGGCTACATTTGTCACTTTCAAGTATAGCATATGCCTGAGTGTTTGCAGTAGATTTCTGGCCTTTGCTATTCAAAGTCCCTTCATTGTTGATGATTTTTTGTGCAATAATGTTGTTTACAGTACATGTAAACATACATGTGCTTTAGAGGTTGCTGTAAAAAACCCGAGATGCCTGATAAAAAGTGTGATTATACTGCCATCTTTTGATAATGATAAGCTGGAGTAATTCGCCAAGGAAAGTTTGGATTTTTTAATGTTGAAATCCCAGATTCCCCTCAATTGCTCTCTTAATATTAGATGTTTCTTCTATAAGAGACGGAATCTGAATATGTAGGCCTCAGGCACGGGACAGGCTATCAGGAACTGGGTCATGTTATGTGATTATCATCCTGGTTTCATTTTTGTAAGACCATAGGTTTCATAGGCTTCACAGGCAACCCTGGTGCATAGATATATACACATAGTGCTCTTATAGTGCAAAGTAATGAGCCTTCATATCCTATGTAATATTAGGTTGTGGTAGTGATGTAGTACTCGAGTCCGGTCTCGGACTCGAGTCCGGTCTCGAGACCAATTTCTGCTTTCTCGGTCTCGTCTCGGACTCGTTCCTTCAAAGACTCGGTCTTGACTCGGTCTCGGACCACAGTGGGAGGAGAAGGACTCGTAATTTCAGACCGAGTCCTCGAGACCAACGCATTTTTTATGTTCATATAAAAAAACAGACAATACATAACAACAATAATAATAAAATGCAATGTTGGACCGGCATTATTTGAATATGACATCCCATGGTGCAATGCAAAGATACTGCCGTCAGAGCCGTTTATTTATCTCTATGGCTCTGCTGCCGGTGAGTGTCTGTAGGTCAGCATAGTCCATATTAAGACGTTAAGACTGCTCCTCTAAACAATTCCCAATCTAGCTTAGTCTGTAGGCCTAACTGTTGATTATTAACTGGGGTGATATTAAATTATGAATATAAAAATAACTGAAATTCTTTTATGGTCTTGGTCTCGACTCGGTCTCGACTCCTAAAGGACTCGGTCTCGACTCGGACTTGCTTCCTCAAAGACTCGGTCTTGACTCGGACTCGACTGTATTTGAAAACCAACAGACTCGGTCTCGACCCTTCAAAGACTCGGTCTTGACTCGGACTCGGCATAGGCGGTCTCGTCCCCATCACTAGGTTGTGGTATATGAGCAGCATGCTCAATGTATTAGCATTAGCAGTTTTACTTGAGCTGGGGAAGGCTCACTCAAATGTCAAGACACCAACGAGTCAGCATTAAAACAACATAATGGTAAATATCAACCATATTTTTTTCTTCTGTTGTTTAGATGAACTACGGATTGTGCTGCTTGGCAAAACTGGTGATGGGAGAAGCAGTGCTGGAAACACCATCCTGGGTGGAGACTTCTTTGACGTGTTGAGCTCACCGGAGTCCACCACACACAAATGCACTGTCCAGTCCAACAAAGTCAACGAGAGGCTGATTTCCATCATCGACACTCCCGGGTTTTTCGACACCCGTTTGAGTGAGGACCAACTGAAACCTGAGATTGTGAGGTGCATCACGGAGTGCGCTCCGGGGCCGCACGCTTTTGTGATAGTGCTCCGGGCAGGACGGTACACCGACCAGGAGATGGCGGTGGTCCGGAAGATCACCGAGTCGTTCGGGGAAGAGGCCTTCCGTTACGCCGTCGTCCTTTTCACCTTCGGGGACGACGAGGTCGATGGCGAAGAATGTGACACCATTGAGGAGTTTGTGGCGACTAGTGAGGAGTTACAGGAGCTTGTGGACAAGTGTGGAGGCCGCTGTCACGTCATCGACAACAAATACTGGGCCAAGGCTCAGAAGGGCTACATGAGCAACAAAAGGCAAGTCGAAAAACTGCTAAAAACTATCGACAAGATGGTCGCCAACAATGGAGGAAGCTGTTACACCAACGACATGCTGCAGGTTGTCGAAGAGGGAATAAAAGCCGAGACAGCCCGTCTCCAGGAGGCCGAAAATGAGAAGGACGAGGAAGAAATAAAGCACCAAGCTAAGGAGAACATTCATCGAGTACTCATGATGATCCTCGGGGGTGTGGCTGGGGCCCTTCTGGGTGCCCTGTTCGGACTTGCAGTAACTGCATTGTCTCCAGACCCTGCATCGAAAACTGTGTTCATCATGTTAGGAACTGTCCAAGGGGCCATAGCAGGAGTCAAAGCAGCAAAGCATGAGAAGAGCATCAAGGGTGCCCTGTCCAAGGCCTTTCAAGCAAATCTGTGTTGTTTCACAGATCGATTTTCTAGTGACTAATGAAATTGTAGAAAACATACATGTTTTGTGGAATCACTTATTTATTAACAATCCCCTATTTTTCATTTAAGTTATAAACGTCTATGCCAAAGCCATAAAGTCATATTTGAGTATTTTTGTCAAGACAAGGGACAAGTATCGTTTGATCAATGGATTTCATGTTCATGTCAAATTTTATATTTTGGTGTCAAATCTCAATTTTTTTAAATGTGCCTTATCTCCCAAGCCATTCAATTGTTTTCCATGAACAGCAATTTTGTTGTGTTGCTCAGTGAAGATATACATTATATCCTTATGTCTGGCTGAAATTATATATGACTAAATCTTATTCCATGGCTTTTGCTGTGTCTGTTTTCCATGAAGCACTTGTATTGTGTACTCCAATGTGGATGCACTCACCCTTGGAACCACTGGAACTTATATCACAGTATAAATCACAAAACCTACAGTCAAACTTTTACAATGTTGTCTGAAGAAATATCCGTGCATAGCACCAAGTTAACACCAAGTTGTCATAATTTTAGTTAGTGATTTACGTTGAAAAGAGTGTATAAAAATAAAATGTTAAAATAGAAACTTTGTCCAACTGTTTGTGCAGCATACAACCTGTTTGGATTGGATGAATAATGAAACCCTATTGGTTGGTATGAATGTATGAATAGGTAATCATGATGTGTGACGTTTCCGTCAGATTAGATTGCCTTACAGATTAAAAGATACACTATGCTTTATCAAATAGTTGAAGATGTATTTTGCTTTCCTTGAGTTTTATGTTTGATATTGACATGCCTGTCTTTTACATTTTAGAATAAATGAGGCTTTTTATTTCTTAAAAACGATTTTTATGTTTGCCAAAACCAAAGACATTAACTAGTAATTTCATGGGACAACACCATAACACGATGTCATATCAAATCTTAATTAATACTGTTTAGAAATATAAATGATAGTTATCACTAGAAACAAAAGAAAACTTGCCTGGGATTTTCCAGGGCTCTGAAGCAGTTGAGCCTAGTCTGTGTAGCCAATCAGGAGGCCATATTCCTTAGAGACAGGCATTCCTGTATGCCAATGGCCTTGCATATGCACCGCACACTGATGGGAAGGGGTGGGATCCAACAGTACCTGGGTCTGCAGGAAGTCAGAAAGACATGCTAACACCATGTAAACCAGCTTTGAACCATCAACACACATTATTGCTATAATGGAATTTGAAGGGTTTATTTTTACAAAATAAATTAGATTTTCTTTCAAAGCACACAGTAACTTTGTCCCTCCAGTAACTTATTTACTTGCACATAGATTAAGTGCTACAGAAAGTTTTCAGAAAGACTTGTTTCCTGCAAAACACAGATTAGAAAACTATATACGGGCAAATGTAATACTCTAATAATCTCTTCTCCTTACACCACATGACAAGAAAACTGTTCAGACTGTTTTTAATTTGGGTCATGGCACAGCTTAATGGATTAAGCAATAAGAAATTGTCACTTACAAATGAAATTAATGTTTTCCATTCATATAGCATACATTTCTATAGAAAATATACTTTTTCCTAGTTCCTTGCATTCCATGGCATTGTAGTACCTCCTAGTGTCTTACAATATGTATTGCATGAAATGCACAATTCTAAACTACATAACAAAATTACTTTGGAGCATACAATTCTCCTAAATGCTCCCACTGAACATGGAAACAGAAGGCCTGATGAGAATATAAGAGAGTTATAATATGATAGAATAGAGTTTTACCTGTACAGAGGTAACCATGTGCACCCATGAAGGAGACGGCTGAAGAGGGATCTTTATTCTGGAAGACAACACTGCAATCAAGAAACTGCACCTATGGAATGCATTAACAGGACACATAACATACAAGGATACAAGGATACAAGGAAGTTTATTGTCACATGCATATAGTTACTGGAAGTAAGAAATGCAGTGAAATTATGTCTGGTGTCAGCCTATTTGTGCATTAATGGGGGGGGGGGGGGGGTAAAAAGTGCAGTGGAAGAGGGTTTTAGTAGATTAAGTGGCAAGGGCTGCATAAAAAAGGTGGGGGAGGATTGGGATTGGGTGTAACATGATTACAGTGTAAACTCTACAAGTTCCCAGCACCACAGTGTAAATTAAATTTTCATAATACAACATGTACATTCAGAAGATAAGTAAGATAGTAAAATATCATTAGTTAAATGAGACTGTTTTTTAAGTCCTGAACGACATAAATGCTATTTATTGTCCATGCATAAACTTACCCATGTCTTGGTCTGTAGTATATGAAGTCCACTGTATATGGCACAACATGACTTGCAAATGCACCACTAGCTGAGATTAAACTATTTAACGGGCTGTCACTATTTCATAAACGCCTGAAGAAAAACAACACTACTAGAAATAAGAGACACAACAAGAAAACAGAGACATTTTTGAAACAGTGAAGAAGTCTAGTGCCTCAGCTTTGGCTTTCCCTCTCTTTTCCTCAAATATGTGGGTTAACTCCTCCTTTTCCCATGTGTGCCCGCTGAGCAGGAAGTGGGACACCGTGGTAAAGTTGGTTTTATGTTGGACGTTGGATATTCGACACATTCGAAAAATCTATTTAGCACTGACTACGAGGGACAAGTTTGTGTCAAACCAACATTAATGTGTTTAAACAAAGCCTGCCTATATTACACAAAGCTTCTTTTGTCAAAAAAAACATGTTTTGATTTTATGAAATCTTTATGTTGATAAAATATTTAAATCTATTATGCGGCTTCACCTTTTGACTTACCCATGCATCTTGTGAACTCAGATTACTGCTCTATATAGTACACAAAGCTCATTTTCCCCAAAAACCCAGCCTTTGATTTTATATTTTTAATGTAAAACAAATGCTTTAAATCTATTATGCGGCTTGACCTTTTGACTTACCCATGTCAAAACATATCTGCTGCACTCAGCTAACTGCCCTACATACATGTAGTACACAAAGTTTCTTTTTTCCAAACTCACTCTTTGATTTTATATAAATGTTTTACTATTCAAAAATGCTATAAATCTATTATGCGCCTTCACCTTTCGACCTACCATGTCAAAACACATCCGCTGCACTCAGCTAACTGCCCTACATAGTACACAAAGCATCTTTTTACCAAAAACCCACTCTTTGATTTTATAGAATTTTTTTCTGTTAACAAAATGCTATAAATCTATTATGCACCTTCCCCTGTTGACCTACCCATGTCAAAACACATCTGCTGCACTCATCTAACTGCCCTACATAGTACAGAATGCTTCTTTTTTCCAAACTCACTCTTTGATTTTATATAAATGTTTTACTATTCAAAAATGCTATAAATCTATTATGCGCCTTCACCTTTTGACCTACCCATGTCAAAACACATCTGCTGCACTCAGCCATCGGCCCTACATACTACACAAAGCTTCTTTTTTCCAAAAACCACTCTTTAATTTTATAGAATTTTTTAATTATCAAAAATGCTATAAATCTATTATGCGACTTGACCTTTTGACCTACACATGTCAAAACACATCTGCTGCACTCAGCTAACTTCCCTACATAGTATACAAAGCTTTTTTCCCCCAAAAACCCACTCTTTGATTTTATAGAATTTTTTTTCTGTTAAAACCCAGACAGCACGTTCGGTCTTACCGACGTTGGCAATTGGAGGGCACCAGCGGCAAAGTATCGGAAGAGTTTTTCCCCCCTGCACGCCAAATACAACTTGTGAGTTTAGGTGGGTAAACCATCGGCGGGATGAGTCAGCCACTCCAACATGCATGCGCACTCCGTAGATCGGCGGAGGAACCATTTTGCCAATCCCGCTTTTTTTTTTTTTTCCAAAAGTGCTGCTGGCTGCCTAGATCTACGCAACCATTGGTCCACATCAAGCGACCAGCTGGCAGTGTAAGCGCGAAGATATGTTGAGCTTGTGTAAAATCCGTATGCCACAATTTATATCATGATATATGATATGATATGATATTTGGTAGAATGCATAGACTAATCCGGTGTAGGCTAACTTTTTGGAGATAGTAACTTTAAGGTTAACATTAACGGTTAGCTAACGTTACACAAGATGCTGTGGTGAAAAAAAGCCTCTACCAGAACCTCCAATTAAAACACTCTGAACAATGTAATCCACAGAGAACAGTCTGAGATGAGAAGTAGCCACTAAAGGCCTTTATTAACAAATCCTCCAGTATACAGCTCCGAACATGCAGAGACTAAGTACAGCTAGGCTCATGCATGACATCATCCCTCGGTGCTTGCCTGGCCATACATTCGTCTTCAGAAACTCACCACAATGTTTCTCAAGCTATCTGGTTACGTTAGATGCTAACTTACATACTGTATATATCTATGGCTATCGTTGTAGAAGTGTTCTAGATTGTATTCTATGACGTCTGTTGTGGTTAGAAAGTGCTTTAACGGGATGTGTTTTCAGCAAACTAGTGCCCGAAACGTCGCAATAAATTAAGCATTCATTGGGAGCTGGTGTAGAGGACTTTTTTCATGATTCAAATGACACATTCTACAGTATGTGGCTATGCAGGTTGTAACATGTTTTCCCATTCAACATTATTCCGGTAGCCAGATATACCATTTTACAGTAAGAACTGGCTGCGGCACCTGCACCATACCGGCGACCCGGGTTCGATTCCCTCCCTGTGGTCCTTTCTGGATCCCACCCCGCACTAGCCTGGGTGTTCCCATGCTGCCTTGCGCGCAATTTGATTCACGCTGCTAAGGCAGCCTGGAGACCATGGAGAAAATTTTCCCTGAGATAGGGAACCAATCACAGAACAGGGGGGAAAGCAAGACGATGATGAGCTATGCACAGACGCATTTGATAGACATCCGTGGCACCCAATAAACGGATCTGGGCATTTTTTTCAAATACGAGATACGAGATACGAGACGTTTGGTTCCCAGACCACGTCTCATTGAGAAGTGGTGGCGCTAGCCAGGCTAACCCCGCACAATTTTGATGGGAAATTCAAAAGGACTTATTGATGCATAGTAACAACTCTTACTACACAAGAACCCCTTTGAGTAGAAGCATGATCTTGGTGTCAAATGAAAGTTAATCCTCTGGAATTTCTTGTTTGTATCTAGATTGCATGGCAGTGACTGTCATAGAATCAAAGAAAAAGCATTACTTAACATGAGTCTTTTACTGTAATGTTTTCTAAAAATGACACTTAGCTAAACGCATATAACACAAATAAATACCAGCTGAAAGAAAAAACATACAGTATAAGCCCCTGTAACTCTTTGCCAGTACATCACACAGTCACACTACCTGTTTCTGAGAATTCTGGGTCTCAGCTTTCAAAAGAAGTCAAGCATTTGATGGAGCAATGCCCTCTTAAGTAGTTAATGTGCAATGTCGGGCAAAGAAACTCAATATGGGGCCATACCTTATGGGGTTTTAATCAATAACACACCCATTTAACTGGTCTTATAAACTATAGATAATTCCTTAACAACTGTTTAATAATGGAAATAATGGTTAATAACTTCATTAACAAATTATCACTTCATCATTAATTATTGAAAACAATGTATAAACATATTTTAGATATAGGCTTATTTACCATAAACAAACTTTTTTTAACGGTAATAACTGTGTGTACAAATGCTTTACTGACAAGAACTAAGATAGGAACAATGTTTTACAAATGCTTAATAACTGCTTAATAGTGTTCTTAAAGTGTTGATTCCAATCTCTTTCTATGTGTGTATGTCATGACTTCTCTTTTATTCTAATCAAAATGTTTTAAAATTAACATGCTATTTAAAATATGACCGCCGCTCAGTCCTGTACATCCGTTCCGCAAACATAAATCACACTAATCAATTTGTCTCCATCTTCTACTCCATCCCACTCTTGAAACTTTTGTGTATATGCTTGTTTGGCATGCTTGTGTGTGTGTGTGTGTGTGCGGGCCGCACAGAAAGTAGCCTACTGGCGCTGCAAAGCAGGGCTCCGAACCGGTTCAAGGAACGAAAACGAAAACCGAAAACGAACGGAATTTTACGGAATTTTACGAGGAGCGGAAACGGAAACGAAAACAAAATGGTCTTCAACTGTTCCGGAACAGAAACGTTATTCTGAAATCCACAAAACCGGTTAATAACGTTTTTTTTTGTTCTCTATATATTTTATAAAATTTCACAAAAGCATATCCTATGTCAGGGAGACTATTTCCGGTTGTGCGAAAAACAAGCCCGCATCTACACTGTTAATGTGAGCTAACAAGCTGCTATGTAGCCAACTACTGTAGGCGAACAGCCTAATAATTTGATTTCTGCAGTTTGAAAAAGAAAAAATGAATAAATGGACCTTTGGTCCAAATGTGTATATTTTGTCTTGCTGTTGTAATGTAACCTATCCGTCTGCCACTTCGGATCTTAGGCCAGCTCGTAGCGTAGGCTACTGAAACTGATTTGGAAATTGTTTGTAGCCCTATGCATAATAGCCTATTTTGCCTGTCCACGCCTTGTTGTTTTAAAGTCGGGATTTGAAATGTTTGCTCAATTGTTGCCTATTCTATGTAGAAGAGTTAAACGGGAAATATGAGATAGGCCTTGTCAGCAACAGACAGGTTCGTTTATAAACAGGGTTGGAATTATAGCGCAAGCCTTTGAAGATCTCCATATGGATAAAACTATGGATAAAAAAGCTACAATCAGGTAAGGAGTTTAGCACGTATCCAGAAATATTTTTGATAAGAAATTATTTATAGGCATAGGTTAGGCCTACAGTAAGTCTGGCTATGGGATGGATAGCCCATCTGAATGTTTTTGGATGCTGCCTGTGATTTATTATTTTTGGGCATAGCTACGGTAGGCTAAATCAAGGGGAAATAATGAGTAGGGGAGAGCCGGGACAGTTGAAACACTTTTTAATTAAACGTAATTTACATAGCGATCGTACCACACTGAAAGCTAATATTTGGTCACTAGTAACCTACATCTGTCCTCTGTCAAATACAGATGCATTTTCAGCTTTGAACAAAACCGTTTGGAATTATTACAACAAAAGTGGGATGTGCGTAATGTTTCATTCGTCCCTCCTGGTCGGGACAGTTGAAACAACATAAGGGGACGAATGAAACATACAGTTTAAGCCATATAAACATCCAACAACTTCGAAATTTTACTACATATCATGAATGGTACTCCCAGAAGTTTTTATTTTAGATATATTGTTGCAGGGCTATACGTCTTTGTGCATGTCTGTTAACAACTCATTGCCATCATCATGAAGCGTGTATGAAGCGGTTTTTGAAATATCATGCCCTGTGGATGATTCTGCCATGTTTATAGCTAGAACGGTAAGCTTTCCCATTTATATCATGTTTATATTGTTGAAAATGTCGTTTCACTAGGTTTTTAGGTGGGTTAGGCCAATGCACATCCAAATAAGTAGGCTTAACGACCCACCGGCCGTCAGTCTCCATAGGATAACATGGGGAAACTCAACCCCCTATCTGGTGGGCCCAAATGTATTTTCATCTTCCTAAAACTGTTTTTCTATGTCTTACCTCCATAAATAATTGTTTAAACACACCTATTTGTGCATTTAATTAAAATACATGGAGTTACAGCCTGGTCGGGACGATTGAAACACGTGTTTCAATCGTCCCGACACAGACATATGTCACTACAGCTTGATTTGCTTTCCATGTAAACAAGCATGCGATATGAAAGTCTGGGATTGTGGAGAACACTAAATGGTCTACTGAATAAGCATTAAGTCAAACCTTTAAATGAAAAACACTCATTGATAATCGAAAAAATGTAACCACTAATGAAGTTTACTTTTGCGCATCAAAACTCGTTTATCGCCAGTAACTCCGTGATAAAATGACATAGCAGGAAGATATTTGGCTGATAGAACATGCTCTATGTTTTGACCGAAGGACGTCTGTCTATCATCATCACACTCGGAGAAAACTGGATTGTTTCATTCGTCCCGTGTTTCAATCGTCCCGGCTCTCCCCTACGTCTCATCTAAGGTAAAGTCCACAAAAATAGACTTGATAGGCCCGCCAAACACTGCCGGAACTTTAAGAACGAACGATATTTTGCGTTCCGAACCGGTTCAGGACCGATATGTTTGTGGCGGAACGCATGCAAGAACGAAAACGTTAAACATAGGCCTACCTGAACCGTTCGGAACGGAACGTTTGAAAAATAATTTCGTTTTCAAGCCCTGCTGCAAAGGTGAATAGATTTGTAGCACTAGACAAAAGAATTTGTAGCATTGTTATAAAACCTTTAAAATCTCTAAACAATCACAAGTAGGGCAGTTCATCACAGTTCATCCATTGCAACTGGACTGACGAAAGGTCATGTACACCTGTAGGCTACATTGTGGGCTACATTGGGAAAGCAGAAGGTATCAGTTTTACTTTTATTTATTTATTTATTTATTACTAAACAAAACAATCCCTGTCATTTCCATGCAGTTTTCAACAGAATGAATGAATGAAAAGAGTGAATGTTTCTTCCTCTACGTATGCAAGATTTTAGTCATCTTTAGTTCATATGATATTCAACTTTATTGTCAATGCACAAATGAAATACCAATAGTGTAAAACAAAATGTAGTTTTACATCTAACCAGTGGTACAAATAACTGACATGTCCAAAAGGGCTTTCATGAAATGCGTTGCTAGACTATTCACATTTTAACGGGCCAAGTTGAGAGCTGCGTCCGTTATTGTCCGTGGCAACGTAGGCGCCCGATAGAAATATTGTTTAATTTTGCGATTGATATATCCACGCTCTGGCGTCCACTCAGTTTCAGAGCTATTCTAAATGCAAAAATGCATAGAGGGAGTTATTACAAAACAGTGACTGTTAACAAACTAGACCCTAGAAAGCTGATAGCTTTCCTAAGCCCTATAAACTGGGCCTATTACACAACATAAATTGTCACTAGGCTATGCTGGCGACCTAAATAAAATATCCTTTGGGAACCAATGGCTTAGAGCAGGGGTTTTCAACTGATTGTGAACCAGGGACCACCATTCTGACTAATTACGTAACGCCAGGACCACCACTGAATAAAAATACTGATTCCCACATTGCAACTACTGAATCCATGGTCAGGGACCACCAGCAATGTCCTCACGGACCACAAGTGGGCCGCGGACCACTGGTTGAAAACCCCTGGCTTACAGTATTAAGCGGACTTAAGCTGCCACCTCTTGGCGAAAAGTTGTACTACATTTCACGCAGCTGCGTGAATCACAGAAAGCGCAAATGAAGTAGCCACTTCTAAATGGGACCACTGTACAGTAGCTGAAGTTCTGTGGCTAAAGCAGCCATAATGAAAGTGTTATCATTGTTTGGATACTTCACACGCACATGCTTTTTAATCACATAGACTACAACTACCAAGCTGGAATCAAAGCACATTGATTCCCCTTTCACACCCTAAACACACACTTCAAACAAACAAGCGTATCAGTCTCACCCAAAACTGTATAAGACATAACGTTGGTAAATCATCCATCGCACAGAATGATTTTTGTAGCATGTGCAACAGGTACAGCCCTGCCCTGGATACATCTCTCAAAGTGCGCTCTAAAACATTTGGTTTAAATGGAGATGTAGATCATCACAGGTGCGTTAATGAATCTACATTGTGACGAGTTGACACAAATGATTCACTTTGACCAATTTATGTAGTCAATTACGTCGTCTCAGCCCTAGTTAGCCTGCTTTACTTTGAACCATGCTCTTCCTTACTTGAAACACCTTTGAAAATAGATGGTTAAAGTAGCCTAGCTAGTGGGTGTTTGGGAATGAACGTTAGCAGATGCTTTTTGGTCATAAAGCGACATTTTACAAAGCACTGACAGGGCCACCAAGGACTGTGAGCGAATCAACAGCAGAAAAAACTATTTAGCAAGCAGAAATGTCCCAGCCTGTTTAGGATGCTTGATAGACAGGTTATCTTTCAGGTATATTTTCCATTAGAAAACCTTTGCGTTAGCGAACGCATTGTGGCTAACTCACTTAGCTCCTGTTAGTAGACTAGGCTATGGTCAGAAGAATGAGATGACAGTCGAAAGATATAATTACAGCACTGTTATCAATTTGCTTGGTAACCGCATTTATGGTTTTCTACAAATACACCAATAATTAAATTGGCCTCCATCACTCAACCAATGCTAACGGTAACATTATTTTACCTAGGTCCTAGGCTATTGATATAGACTTACTTGTATAAGATTAGCGTAGCCTACCTGCAGTAAAAACCAAGCATGTCCGATAAACATTCTCAGATTTATTTTGGCTTCAAGAAGAAATGGGAATTACATTTCATGTGAAAATCATCCTACCCTTATTAGACGTTCTCTGCGGTAAACTACAGTGTTGTCCTTGTAGGAAGCGTCTCTTTGCAAGACAAACGCCTCCCTGACTGGTTGGGGTGCTACCCAGGATGGCAGGATGGTGAGCAGTGTTTGGCTGGACCGGTTAAGCTCCCACATAAATAATCTTGAGCTCCTGACTGTTTGGTTAGCTCTCAAACATTTCCTTCCCTGCCTTCCCTGGTTTCCCCCAGAAAAAAATTAATTTGTTTGATGTGATTTCCTGTATTCTGGTGCATTTTGGGGAGCCTACATCCTGATTTGTTGATATTGAGGCAATGATTCCATGCAAAGGCTTGGGCTTCAGGGCCCCCTGACCCCTTGGGCCCCTGGGCCTGGGCCCGGTAGGCCCGTGCAGTAATCCATCCCTGAACGGTGGGTCAGCACCCGTTGGTACACAGGTACATGAAGGGTGTGCATCGCTCGTTGTCAATCTCGAAAAAAGCTCGTCCCATCATGGGATCTCCCTTTGGTTTTGGATGCGCTGTCACGGCAGCCCTTTAAACCCATTGGAGATATAAGCTTGACATTGCTTGCACTAGCCTCTGCCAAACGTGTGACTTGCATGAATTTTCGGTGCACACCTCATGCCTTCAGTTCTTGCCTAATGGCATAAGGTTTTTCTCAAACCTTACCCGGCCTTTATAGCGAAATGCTTCCCTTTGTTCTCTTGCGAGGTGTTGGAGCTCATAGCCTTTCACTCGCCCCCTTTTGCAAAAGCGGAAGAGCAAAGGTTGAACACTTTATGCCCCGTTCGAGCCTTGAGAACATACATGGACAGGACTAAAAGTTTTAGGCAGAGCGACTAGCTCTTTCTCTCCTGCACAGTGTCACACAGTAGGCTAAAGGGCATTCGGGGAACTGTCCTGGGGCTTGTTTCTAGAAAAGTTAGCAACGACGTTGCTCAACCACCGCGGTACGACGCAACTTACGACCAAACAACGACATTGTTACATCTTTTTCCAGAAAGCATCGTACCTGTGTCGCAATTTGCTACCTCCGGTGTTTGAACATCATAGTTCCAACAACGTTGTTGATGATGCAGCGATACATATCATTGGTTGAAACAGTGCCAACGTGTAATACCCCACACCCTAGAAATTCTCTACCGTTTCCTACTGGTCGACGAGGTTTTCTGCACAGGCTCAGGGGACGTAGATGTAACGTAGGCACGCAGTCTGACTCGTGTAACTCTTGTGATAGCTGCACCGAGAGATTGGGTATGTAGCCCCTTACTTCGTTACCAGCACTACATTCTACATTTACTTTTTTTAAATTTCCTAGTTGTACGTAGATGAATGTGATTTCATATAAACAGCACTCGCCACATTCATAGCCTACTGTCAATCCATCAAAACTTTGCTGAAATGTTGTGGTCCGATGCTTTTGTTCTTATCCAGAGAACACGGTTATTTTGCTCCTGTGTGGCGCTTTCACCCGCTCTGGTCGTATGACATCTTGTAACGTCAGCCAGGACATTTATGCTGCAGCTTCCGTAGCCAGTAAATCGCACTTGCAGTGGGGGGGAGCTGGAGTCTGTTGCAATCAGTGTTGTGTGTAACGTGTTAGAAAGTAACGAGTTACAGTAACGCAACTACTTTTTCGAGTAAAAAGTAGTGTAACACACTACTACTGAAAATTTGGTAACGTAACATAGTTCTTTTTTCATATCGGCGCAAAGTTACTTTTCCTAGGGACAGGTTTGACAGCGACGCTGCTTTCTCAGCTTTGCGCTTGCGCAATAGGCACAAGCTCCACACGGCAGCCTACGTGACAGAGGCTGGTAGCATGAAGTGTAATCATAGCTCCACATGGTACGTGACAGAGGCTGGTGGCAATTAAGCGAGACGCAGCCAAGGCTAACTTCTGAGGGATGGACATTACTTCGAACTCGTTGAAACTAAGGGGAGGAATGTGAGTGTTAGTTGTAGCCTACACTGTGCCCTGATTTTGTCCACTGTCGTTAACTCAACTGCCAGCCTATTGATACGATTTGCACTAGCTTTGCACCAAATTTCGGAGGAGCGCCTGTTTAATGAAAGAGTATAAGGCTATAAAATAAGACCTCATATATTTTGTGTTCACCTAGCCTGGCGAGCCAGACCCACATTAAAATGTAGGGTCTGGGCACTCACCGTTCGCAGTGCTCAGTCCGAGGGGCGGGATAATCAGTTGTCTTTCAAATTCCCTCTGCACGCAATAGGATATTTGTTTTCAAGTAGCAGGGAATTCAAGCCAACCCGTTGCAACTCTGCCATCAATCATTATGTTAAGCCCACCAAACGACTCTATACACGATTTCAATGACCTGATTAAGTTTCGATTTATGGAGCTCACAAGCCAACGGAGAGTTGCTAGACTAGCCCTGGCAGCAAATGTGCTGCCGCTAGGGGCGCGTCTAGATTTCTAGGCTAGTGTTCACCTATATGCCCAAGATGAATCGAGACTATGTTATTTGATATTGTTTCATAGGGCTTTAGTTGTGGTGTTGAAGCCTATAAGCCCAATGTTTTCTTGTCAAGTGCTCTGTTTGTGGCATTTTTTATAATAAATAGCACAAAAGAAATACCTGTTATGTCCTCCATAGTAGAACTTTATGTAGGCCTACACATTTAGGAACAGATATTGGGTTCTGCCCAAAGTCGAGCAACATAAAAGTAGCGTAAAAGAAACGTAAAAAATTACTTTCCATAGAGGGTAACTAAGGTTACTTTTTTGAGTAAGTAACGAGTAACGAGCAAACACTACACAACACTGGTCCAACCAATATGTGTCATTATTTGTGTTAAATATTTATTTCGGAAAAAATATACATGAATTTCAGGGTATCACAAGTTTTGTTGACTCTCTCGTGGCCTAACAGCAGCGCGTCGACGCTCTGCCGGAGTTCGGATCCTATCTCTCCTTTTCACTTCTGAGTAAGAGTTTGCCTACGAGGCATAACCATAGGTTTTCACAATAAATATTATGCATATTTATGCATATACAGTATACAGAGATTTCGCCTAATTTGGTTTTACTCATTTTGAGTAGGGCTAAACTGTTCGCCAAAGGCCTCATCTCTGGCCCCAGCTTGATAAAAACAAAAGTAGGCTCTGATTTAGCCTAGTCTACTGTATGACTTCAACGAGGTGATCTTTAGTTTTGTTCTGCTTACAGTAGGCCTATCCCTCCTGCAACGCCTTTGAATGCAATCCGCTGCCCTGTTTACTGGCAATGCTACAGCGGACTTAAACTGCCACCTCGTGTCGATAAGTTGTAATACATTTCGGAATCACGGAAAGCGCGAATAAAGTGGCCACTTCTAAATGGGACCCACTTCATAAGCATACAATACTGCACTACAAAAACGCAAACATCTGAATTATACTTCTCCCTTCACCCAAATAATGAAGGTGAAAGGAAGTTATTAAGCCTTAATGGTGCTTCCTAAAGGGGACAGACATCCCAAGTCTCCCGGAAGTTCCAGGAGTCTCCCGCATATTGATAGCGGCTCCCTGACGCCCGCAAATTAGATAAAATCTCCCGGAATCTAGAGCGATCAAGAGCGTGCACGCGAGACCGAGATTTAAATCGTTTGTGCATGAGTATAGCGTGCACACGACAGGGGAGAGAGAGAGAGCGGTGGTGCGTGGGCCTGAGCGCATTCAAGACAGAGAGCATCCTGATTTGCCTGTTTCGCTAAATCCACCAATCAGTTTTCAGTGTAGGCGGGCTTTCTAACGTAACGTCCTAACGGTACAAAATATGACCGCCGCCCAGTCCAGCACATTTTTTCCACAAAAATAAATCTGTATTTGTAGGCCCTACAGTTCTCAAGATATTCACAGAGAACTGTGTTTGCCCTACCCTCCTTTCGGGGGGTCCAGTCCAGCGGGGGGGCTACAGATCAAAACGAAAAACGACGGTTCCATGCTATCCATGTGGGGTTACCAGGAATCCTTGTTGGTGTACGTCACTAAATGTACACATAAATTATTGTATTGTAAGGCCCCCCATGAACGAAAGTACACAAAACTTGGCATGCATTCGGAGGGTGTCATAATGATCCTACACTTCTAATTTCGTGCAGTTTTGACCTTGTCAGCCAGAGATATTGTGATGAAAACACCGAATTTTTTGCTTTTTAATTTTTAACTAGGTGGCGCTATACATGAAATAAGTTGTAATGGGATGGGTTGACATGCCCCCTTAAGACCAACATACATAAAAAAGGTGGACCTCCTAGGCCCTACGGTTCTCGAGATATTCACAGAAAACTGTCTCCGGCCACCTACAGGCCAGTTGGTGTATAGTAACATAAATTAATTTATTGTGTGGCCCCCCATGAACGGAATTCCACAAAACTTGGCGTGCATACAGAGGGTGTCCTAATGATCCTACACTTCCAATTTCGTGCAGTTTTGACTATGTTAGGTCACAGATACCTGCGATTACAACACCTCATTTTTACTTTTTTGTGTTTAACTAGGTGGCGCTATACATGAAATGAGTGGTTATGGAATGGGTTGACATGGCCCCTTAAGATCAACATACAAAAAAAAATGGTCCTCCTATACCCTACGGTTCTCGAGATATTCACAGAAAAGTGTGTCTGCCGTATCCTCCTTTCGGGGGTTCCAGTCCAGCGGGGGGGCTACAGATCAAAACGAAAAACGATGGTTCCATGCTATCCATGTGGGGTTACATGCCCACCAAGTTCCGTGTACCCCGGTCTTTCAGTGTCCCGGGAATCCTTGACGGAAATTTGGGCATGCGAAAAAAAAAAAATGGTTCAGTGTTTGTACCGGATCAGTGTTTGCATATTTAACATGTTTCATGTGTTTCAACACTGCATTTCGGTCGTTGCTTTTACCTTACCATTACCTTAGGCATGCCAGTTATGTATCCACCAGCCTATACTTCCAAAACTCCAAAGCTGCTTGCTGTCTGATTTGGTTCCGAGGACACAAGTACAGTGTATCAACAACACTCAATAACAGTTTATGTGATGTGTTAATCAATTAAATTCCCTGGCCCTCATGCTGTGGTCATTGTCCTCCGAGTGGGAAGATACACAAAACACAAGATGGAAACTGTGGAGGAGATCACAAAATGTTTTGGTGAAGAGGTCTTCAAGTATGCAGTGGTTCTCTTCACAAATGGCCATTGCCTTGAACGTGAAACCATTGAACAATTTGTCAAAAAGAATGACAAGCTTCAGAAACTAGTGGATAAATGTGGAGGTCGCTGCCATGTTATTGACAACAAGCACTGGAACTTCTGGTTATTTGGCAACCAAAGTAATAGAACTCAGGTAAAAAGGCTGCTGCGTACCATCGAGGAGCTTGTGAGAGAAAATGCTGGCACAAATGAGTTTCTTGAGATGGTAGAAAGAGATCTAAATATGAAAGGAGAGAGATTAGCTGAAGAGAGCAAGGGATATCTGTCTGATCAGGAAATCTTTGAGGAAGCCAAGAAAAAAGTGTGCTGGGAAATAACTGCAGCAGGCTGTGCTACAGGAGTGTTGCTTGGCGCCTTGCTAGGGATTCCTGTGCTGGTGGGAGCTGGTGTGTACCACTGTGGCAAGAGCCTGAAGGAACTCCTTCTCGCCCTGTCCAAGGCAACAATAGCTGGAGCCGCAGCAGGAGCAGGGGTAATGGGAGCCGGGGCAATGGGAGCAGGAGCAGCGGGTGCAGTAGGAGCAGCAGGGGCAAGAGGCATAATTGTGGGAGGGGCAGGTACTGGAGTAAACATTAGCAGGTGTAGAGGCAGGAACAGTAGCAGCAAGCACAGCAGCAGAGGCTGGGACAGCAGCTGTGGGTGGAGCAGCAGGGGCAGGAGGAGCTGTAGATCTTGGGGTGGTAGCTGGAATAACTGCAGGGGTGGTTGGAGGTCTGATGGTTACAGCTGGCGCAGTGGCAGGAGGGATTGTAGGAACCAAAGCAGCTGGGGAGGCTCAGAGTCCAGGAGAGGCTGCAGAGATGGCCAAAGACGCGGTCTATGATGGAGTTAAAAAAAAATTTGCAAGGAGAAGAGGGAAAAATTACAACGATTACAGTAAAATCTGAGTTGTATTTTACTTACTATTATATATATAATGACAGTATGACCAATGGTTTTAAAGTTTCACTTTGTGTGCCTAACATGATGTCTAGTCCAATTTACTGATTTAATTTACTGATTTAGGTGTTTAATTTTGATTCATCACAGCTCTTAACAGTCAGTTTATTTGTGTCCTTACATGATTATTGTCACTCTCTTTATATCTTGTTGACTTCCATATCTTACATTTAGATAATGCAAAAATAAATTAAATGCAACACATGTGTAAGGGTCTCGTCTCAGTTTTGTCTCCCTGTCTGTAGTGATGTTGTATTCCATCGTCTGCACCTCATGTTACTTCCTGTTACCTTTGTTTACTTCCTGTGTCCTGTTCCTTGTGTTCCTTTGTTTATCCTTAAAGTAAAAGCATTCAGGCCACGCACATCCCAGGTCACACTTATGGGTGCAGGATCCAATTATTAGGCTTCAAGAGAAAGGAAAGAGATCCGCACACCAAAGCTGTTCGCTCTTCCTCAGACTTTCATTTCACATTTCGTCGTTAACTAGCCAGCTGACAACTTCTTCGCTGAATGAGGCTGTACATTTTTTAAATTGTAGTCTGTATTTCAACTTTTAATAACTTTTCGATTGATCATTGTAAATGACTATTAATTCCCTTGTAATAAAATGTTTGACATGTCCAGGAAACTATCAAAACATAAAGCAGTAGACCAGTATGTATTGCATGTATTTTTTATTATTTTTTTAAAGTTATTTTTTTGCGGACCAGTTCGGTCCAGCCCGGGGGTTGGGAACCCCTCATTTACAGTAATGTAAATAAATGCTTAAATCATATACATCAAAATAGACATCTGCTGGCCAATATCTGCTGGTCATAACTGGCCTGTAGCAAAAAATGAATCATTTTGCCAGAAGAAGACCCAGCAGGGTCGAAACGTTGCCTGTTGTGCATTAAATATGGGAGTCAAAAGCAGTGTTGTGGACATTATATATTTTTTAATTGCATAACTGGCCTGTACACATGTCCTACAGTTTTTTCTGATTGCTTAAGCACATTTTTTGTAACTATTGGCTATTTTTGCAAAACTCTACACACAAATAAGATAACCTTTCACCAAATCAGCAAAACATTGTAGTTTTCTGTGCAAAAGCGAATAAACCTTGCTTAACGCTTCACACAGTTTTTTTCAATTGTTTACATGCAATTTTGAAAACCGGGTTCTTTTTTTCAAAACACAATTATCCAAACACCACACTCAATTTGCATAATTCCTAGATTGTTTGCAAAATGACACACTTCAGTCAAAACATACACACTCCAGTCAACATATACACATATTTGTGTACACACAAATACAGTTCTCAATGATCAGAAACTATTGCAGGCAGTTTCACACTGCTGTGATAAATAAAAAAAACACATTTGTAAAAAAAACTAATGTTAGGAAATAGCATGTGCTAGATTTTTGGCCAGACATTGTTATGTAAGGGATCATTTAGATGACAAAAAAATAGTGACAAACCCACAACATTGTTCATGATTAGTTTGAGATATAGGGAGAATGGGCCTACTATAAACTTACCAATCACTGCACAACACTGATGCTGCAGACTGAAGTATTTATTTCAATACTTACAGTATTTCTTATCATAATCAGTTACAGTAATCAACCAACAATGAAATCAAAGAAACAAATAAAATCTGTAGACAAATAAAAATTACTGCATGAAGTACATACACTTTGACTCTGAAGAAAAACTACTGTAAAAGCTGCTGCCTTTTATAGTACACCTGAGTGCTGCGTTTTCAAATTAGCACATGTGTGCTTCCACACCTGGTGGATGTGGTTATCCAATTCGTTCATTAGTGTGGTCATTGGCAATCCGGGGCTTTGTAATGACAAAGAAGTAACCTCACAATCCTTATCTGTGTCTAAGGTGTGAAAATGTGTGTAGAGTTTTACAAATCACTGTGTGTAATGTTTTGCAAAAAGGGTGAAGCAGATATTGTGTGTAATGCTGTGCAAATCTGTGGAGGTGTTTTGCTCCTTGGAGTAGAATTTTGCAAATTGTGTGGAAGTTTTTATTTTAGTGTGTAAACAATCGTAAAAAACTGTAATAAGCACACAATGTGCCAACTACACACTGATGGTATGAATAAAAGACACATCTGCTTTGCTTTCTCTGTGCACAAGGTAGGGTATGTCAGTTTGAGGTCATACTTTTGTCATAGTTCTGTAAACATACAGGGATCCAAACATCAAGTATAGGTGTTCATTCATTCACATCAAAACAAACAAGTGTTTTTTTCACTATTCACTAAAAAAAAACAGTCTACATCGTGTCGTCTTCCTGGGTCCGGCCACAACATTTTGTGTGCATCACATGCAATGTCCTGTAGTCCAAGGCCCCGGGAAAAAATATCTTCTGGAATGCTGTATCCGGGCCTGACATGATGCCTGGTCAATATCCCCACATGTCTCCTCCATGAAAAGGGCTATACGTTGATGGGGATGACGGTCATAAACCCTCCAGCGCCAGGCAGAGAATAACTCTTCAATTGGATTCAAGAATGGAGAGTATGGGGGGAGGTACACTACAGTGAAGAGTGGGTGATCTGTAAACCAGTTGCGGACCAAAGCAGCCCTATGGAAACTAACATTGTCCCATATGATGACGTATCTTGTCTGCTCTGGTCTCTGAACATTAGTGAGCATGTCTTTTTGCACACATAGTTGTTACCACCACGTTGTCCTGGTTATGGCACGGTGTCCCAGTAATGTTCCTGCCACATCTCCTTGTTTTAGTGAAGTTACTGTAAAACCTGCCTCATCCACAAAAAGCAGCTCATGACCCATGGCATCTGCCTCTAGCTCCATCACTCTCTGGACAAGACAAAACAAATGCAGCACTGCAGGCCCATGCACAGCACTACAGTATGCATTTCCAGATTCAGTACCAATGATACTATAACTATACCTGCACATAGTCATATCGCAGTTGTTTTACACGTTCACTGTTTCTTTCAAAAGGGACTCTGTAGATTTGTTTCATTCGGATTCTGTTACGGGCAAGTACACAACATAATACAGAAATGCTCACATTGTGTATGTTGAAGGTGGTGTCATCCTCAATTATGCGCTGCTGTATTTCTCGTAGCCTTATGGAATTATTTGCAATTTGCTTATGTATAGTGCTTAGGCTGATTGCAAAGTGATCTAATTACTAAAACAGTTTTCACATGTGACATTGTGCCAGACAGTTGGCAAAATAGTGTAAATAATAGCCATACGTGTGTATAGTTTTGCTAGGAGTGTGTTGATCATTTAGAAATTGAGTGTAAAGCAGTGAGTTGTGTTTACAGTTCCGCAAAAAGAGTGCTGTGCAGTGAATTGTACCTACAGTTTTGCGTGTTTGTAAGTGTGTGTTACAAAATTGCAAACTTAGTGCAAAGTAGTGTTCGTGCTTTTAGTTTTGCAAACTCAGTGAGTGGCTATAAGTATTAATCATTTTAGAAATTGTGCTATAAGAATCACGGTTAGGGTTTAAGCATTCAGAAAAACTGTAACTGGTCAAACGATTATCAAATACCACTTAACCAGCAGGAAGCCATGGGTGTCATGAGCAAGTTCTTCTCTCCGTCCATCTATGTTCAATACAATGTCTGTACTCACACAACATGATATTCTAAATATTAAAGTAATTATATTGTTATGTGAATTCAGATTCAGTTTCAAGCTTTGAAAGACATCACACAGTGAAAATCATATTAAATGAACTAAAGTAATTTAGTACTGTACATTGCCAATGATTGTAAGTAAATCAGAAAAGAAATTAAGTGATTAATACATTTATTTTCCTCTAAGTCGTAGAATTCAGCCACATTGTTACAAAAAATGTTTTTGTTGTTACAAAACGTGTTTTGTTGCTATTCATTCTTACCGTACTCCCTTGCTTGACAAAAGTTACAGTAATTTGGTCATAGCCTGCAGATGGCGATCATGCACTGAAATTCCAGATTGCCATAGGCTGTAGTCAGGGTCAGAGTGGGACCATTTTTCAGCCTGGGAGTTTCAGGCCCGATACCAGCCCACTTTTTTCATGGTGGAAATAATGGTTGGCTAAATTGGTTGGATAAAATGGTTGGATAAATTAAGCAACAGTTCAGTTCTTACTATCCAGTAGTTTTTATTAGTACCATGGTTCAACAAATGTGTAAAGGTTATATAATAATTTACTTAAACTGAGAAGTTAACCAAACATATTCCACTATTCCACAAGGATACAGTAGGTTGATAAGTTAACAAAAACAGAAAGAAATAAAGCATTTGAAATGTATTCCACTCTTCCACAAAGAGGCATATTGAACTAATATTTAAATGTTTTTCAGCGTGGGTATAGGCTATCATATTGGTGTTTGGTGATGTAGGCTACAGTAGGCTACTTACACTCACTTCTGAGCAAACAAGGCATATAGATTGATCATGTAGATTACTGCTGTCATATACTGATCTTTCTTACATTAAATCATTTTAATTCAGATTGTTTACTCTTTTATCCTCTCTACTTGTCCCTCATGGCCTCCTCATAGCTAATTTCGGGCTCATCATCATCAGGGACTGGCTGATGGCATAATATTCACAAAATCTATGAATCACAATGTTGGATGGATGATACAAAAAGGCTAATATTTTAATTCATTTAATTAGTTGCTTGCGAATAGGTTGACAACGCTAACGTCCAATAGGCTTATTACCCAATAATTACGCTGCTAATCATTGCTATCTCTCTTACCAGTTGCCAGTGTCTGTCTTAAAAAAAATCTGGAAGCTTGGCACATTTGGCAACATCCTCCTCCAATACCTTCCTTTCTTTTTTTACCTGGACTTTTCAGTCCCACCTGGTCTCTTTAAACCATCCATCCTCTCTGACGCTTATCGTTACGGTAGGGCCGCCCCGGCTATCGGTAGGCCTATGTGAGAAAACTTTTTGGAAAAGACAGGCTATATGGACCCAACCAACTCTTTTTGGGAGGGGAGAACTCCCTCACATGGTAGGCTACAACCCATGCAGACGCTGCGGTGTCAGGCATACAGTAGATTGCGGAACGTGAGTAGCCTACTTTAAGATAATATGTTTTTCCTTGACCGGCCCAAAAGTGAAGAGGCCCACCGGGAATTCTCCCGATTCTCCCGATTACCCACCCCGGGCCTGGCTGTAGTAATCATTGGCTTATCAGTTAAGTGTGTGCATTTTGGAGTGTGTCCACTCTATGTATGAGTTTATATTTACCAGCTTCACTGAAGCAAGCAATATATCTGAGGACTCACCTGTGTGTGTGTGTGTGTGTGTGTGTGTGTGAGAGAGAGAGAGAGAGAGAGAGAGAGAGAGAGAGAGCGCGCGCGCTCAGACGTGTTTTAGCATATCAGGTGAGTAATAAGTGCATGCAAGTGAGCACGTCTTATCTTTTTGATAAGGAATCCTCATGGCTCAACTTCAGGGCAATACAGTTATTAGTCATTCTTCTGTAGCAAATAGAGGTGAAAAGACAAGCAGTGATGGACTACAGACAGGAAATACTCCCCCCCCCCCCCCTCCCTCCGAATACAACGTGCTGCTGCAAGTATGACAGTCCTGAGGATAGAGAGACAAGAAGGGAGAGGGAACGAGAGAGAGAAAGAGAGAGAGAGATTTCTTCAGATGTAGGCTATTGCTTGTTTTTTTAAAGAGTGCAGCTAGAAAGCTGTCCTGTCCTGGGCAAGGGGAGGGATATGGACTGATAAAAACTGGAAAAGAAGAGGGTAAATGGAAACAGATGTTGTCTGTTTGACAGCTCTATTAGTGTCCTGGAATAGGTGTTCGGCGCTACATTTCATACCTCAGGTAAGCACCTTTATTTACATTAGCACAGTTGATGACTTTTCTAGGTTATCAAAATGTATTTAAGAAATTGTATGTTATTATGTTCTATCATCAAAATCTACACTCATTTCAACAACTGTTGATTGTTACAAGCACACAGTTTCTGAATGCACCATGTAAATGTTCAAATGTTAGTTGTAAATTATAAAATCAAATTTTCCCCTTAATGAGGAATAATTTGTGTTAGTATGAAATTAAATGCACTTTAAATGCATATAATGTGGTTTTGTTAAAAGTAGGCTTGCACGCGTGGGTGAGGTTTTCAGTTGCTAGTGTTGCTGGCCGTTAAATGAGCTGTCTTGACATGTCTTCAGATTTGACTCCCAGAGAGGGTTCTGTTGAACACAAATATGTAACTCTTCCATGTGATAGGACAAGTGACAGAACAAGTATGTATGGAGAGCAGAAGGACTGAATTACTTAAATCTGTCTTGTTTGTCTCACTTTGAGGTTTGCTTTGGTGTGGTTTCTGGGTTTCTGGTCTGATAATATGCTACTTCAGGGAAGCATATGAATGCTTAATCCTGACTAATATCAGTGTGAATTCTATGTGTATGTGTGAGTGTGTGTACCTGTGCTGTGTGTGTTTGTGTGTGTGTGTGTGTGTGTTTGGGGGGGGGGGGGGGGGTATGTTCTGTGTGTGTGTGTGTTTGTCTGTATGTGTGTTTTCTGTTTGTGTATGTACAGTATGTTTTTTATATTTGTTTTATGTTTCTGTGTGTGTTTGCATGGATGATGTAGGCTATATATTACAGTGATTGTAAGACATGTGGGTGAAATATTGCAGCTGTCAAAGTGGGATAAAAATGTGAAAGGCACTCTCTAGAGCCAGTGTTTTGTTTTTGTCCTTTCTGGGCTACTGTAGCAAGCATGGTTTGCACAACATACCAGACTTCAAGTAGGAGAATTCACTACCTGTTGTAGCTCATTCTAAGCTAATGAAAACACAACAGTTTGCATTTGCATGATGAAAGGATGGTTTGATTGCTTGTTTCCATCTCTGCTAATAGTTCAGCTCTAAATCCCACACACTGCTTTGATTGTGCATGATTGAAATGACACATTCTATGTGCCTATGCAGGTTGTAACATGCTTTCCCATTCAACATTTACTCAGGTTAATGTTACCTGAGACTATCTATGATTAGGCACTTTTTTAAGTGTCACAGATCAGGATTGAACTAGTTCTACATATACACACAGAGGTAAAACCACTTAAATCAGTTGTGCAGGTAGTTTGTTGAGAGTATTATGTCACAAATGCATCCAAAAAGGACCTGTTCTCTTGTCACAGATCCTTGGGGGAGGAAGAGACTTAGAGAATTAGGTGTGTGTGTGTGTGGGTGTAACTTCATTTGTCTTCATCTGAGGGTGTGTTGCCAAACAAGTACCTGATTTTTTCTCTCTCTCTCTTCTTTGTGTTCTGCCTGCTTCCTTGTAATGTGTCAGTGAACTATTCACACACACCCTCCAACAAAAGGCCAAGTCTGAACACACTCCACTGTCAATCAAAGTCAGCGCCAGTGCCGCCATTCACCATCCTCCAGAAATCTCACTGACCAAATAAGTCTGTATTTTATAAAATATCTGAATGATTCCTCATCGCTTGGCTCTCCATGTCTGGTCTCATCTCTGGGCAGGTCTTTGAATTTCACACTGTTACTTACAACCGCAAGTGTTGCTAATTTTGGAAGGGAAGACGGGACATCTCATGTCCTCCCTGTGGAAGCCTGAGGGGCATGAGGGGGCGAACTGTGGGGCTGTAGACACACGCCTTGCCCCGCCTCAGGGAGTGGGGCCGTCAGTATCACAGGAGTCAAGACACACTTCATTATTGTTCTGAACTTCTCAACAAAGGAGCAATCAATCATGGACACAAACATACCTACATACATACACAGAAACCAAATCATGATGCTTTTATGTGAAATTATCGACAATCACTCACACATAAATACATGTACACACACACGTGCAAATACACATCCATACACGCGCGCACACACACACAAAGAGAGGGAGAGATAAAGAGAGACTGAGAGAAACTCAGTCACACCACCATTAAGTATCTTTTGTGCGAAGGCACTCAGTGTGCACACATGCATGAGACACCCACAAACCATATTCACCTAGCTATACATTGAGAGAGAGAGAGAGAGCATGCTTGCCCATGCATGAGCAGGTAGCCAGTTCAGACATATAAACACACACACACACACTCACATAGTCCTGGAAGCACACCCACAGGAGTGTCTTGTGCACACCTTTGTTTGTGTTGGTCAAAATATCTTGCCCACACACCCATAAACACCTAAAATAAACAAAGACAGATGGATAGACAGGCACACACACACACACACACCACGCACAGAGACACACAAACACACACAATATGGTGTGTTTGAGTACACCCTAAAACATTCTCACATTTCACTTGTATTACATTGGGCTAACTGAATGATAGCCAGAAACAACTTGAGATTGCAATAGTTATCTCCCCAACACTCACCAGAGTTACAAGGGAGATAGTGATTCTGACTGTGCGTCTCCTATTTGTTTTTCCAAATGTTGTGTATGGTTTATTACTTTACTGAAGCCATTCACTATATCAAGTGTATACACGCTGTACTGTTGACTGTGATCAGTATACAGTAGTTGGTTGAATACTGGGTTGATCCATGGAATTGATTTTTCTTTTCCTCATCCGTCTTGCCAGACTGTGTTGAAGAATGTGTTTCAGGTCATGAACTGTGACGGTACAAGAGAGATTGTGAGTGTGTAGGTGAGTCACACTGACCACCCTCCCCCAGGGGACGGAAAGAAATTGAGAGAAAGATAGAGAGGGCAAGTGAGAAAGAGGAGGACATACTAAGAGACACGTAGAGATTCAAAGAGGGTTGATGATCACTTATTCCACAGAATTGCAGATTCATTCCTGATTCATTCTTGAATCGAATTAGCCCATTAGCATCTCGCCTGCTAGCATCACGTTTAAAAGTGACTAAGATTTCCGGTAATTTTCCTATTTAAAACGTGTCTCCTCTCAAGTTAGAAAGTGTAATAAGACCAAAGGAAAATCAAATGTAGCAATTTATAACTAGGCTGATTTGACATGGAACTATACTCTCATTCAGGCGTAATCCAGTTACTAACCGATTCGTCTGCTGCAGCTCAACCTTGTTGCTGGAAGATAGCCTACAGGGACTATTTTCAGGTGCGGCATGATTCATTGTTCTGCTGTGCCCATGGTGTTCCTTGATTATTACGCTGAAATGAGAGTATAGTTCCATGTCAAATCAGCCTAGAAAATCGCCACGTTTCATTTTCCGTTGGTCTTATTACACTTTCTAACTTGAGAGGAGACAAATTTTAAATAGGACAATTCCACACTTTTAAATGTGATGCTAGCAGGCGAGAAGCTAATGGTCTAATCAGATTCAATGATCTATGCTAGGCTGGAGCTAAAACTGGTATCACCAGAATCCAGGCTGGATGAACTGGAGAAAGGTAAAACTCAATTGTTTAACTCGAGGGGAGGTGGAAAATTAGTGTAATTCCCCAAATGGTGGAATATCCTTTTAACATCTTCAGTAGTCTGTACCCATCTCATATGCGCATCTCACAAACTTGTCAGGTCGTCATACTTGTTACGTCATACTTTTTACGTAAATGTGTTTTAGCAATTGTGAAAAACTGTATTCACTAATGCCTCAGTGATAGTTTTGTGTCAGTGATCTGTCGATTGTTGATATGAACCTGCACTATTCAGCAACCTGTTTACACTCTGAACTAGGTGATATTGGTTGTGTCACATCGTTTGAATGAAATGTGATAGTTGTTGTGTTTAACGTATGACATCTGTGCTCTATTTGTGTTTACCTTTGGCTACTTGTGGTTACCATTATTCATTACAAGTGAATTGCAGTGCAAAATGTGTCTTATACTGTAGCATGATCGTGTGTTTAGAGTTTTGCAAAAATAGTCTGTGAGATTTGCAAATTGTGTTTTATGTGAAAACTGTTTATGGTTTTGCCAAAATAGTGATCAACTCAAGAATTGTGTTCAGGCAACTGAGAAATTATTTCAGAGAATGGGGTTTAGTGTTTTGTGAAATTAGTGCAATTGTGAAAAACTGTAAATGAAGCAATATATTACCCACCTTAGTAGGCTCACATTCAGTCCTTTTTTACTCACTCATTGTGCTGGAGGGAAAGTGTGAGTGTGTGTTTGTGTGTGTGTGTGTGTGTGTGTGTGTGTGTGTTTGTATATGTGTGAGAGAGAGAGAGAGAGAGAGAAAGTGAAAGAGATCAAGAGAGTGATAGAGAGAAAGAGGAAGGGAGAGAAAAATAGCAAGAGAGAGAGAGAGAGCACTTAGAGCTCTCGTCTAATTCCTCATTAATCCTCTGATCTTCTCCATTACATCCTGTTCCATTCTCTCTTGGCATCTGTCCTTTTGATCTGTCCGGTCTCACATTTATCATCTGGTCTCTCTGTCCTCCCATCGATCCTGTTGCTGGTGGAAACCACATCTCGCACAGGCTGTCTGTTTCCACTTAGCAGAGTTGACTTGCTCTGCGTCATACTGATTTAGACCACGAATGTCACTGGTACCGATGTCTGGATTCTGGTGGTGTAGATAGCCAGTCAGGAAATTGAATAATTGAGTTTAGTGTTGAACGTTACACAATGATGGGATTATTACGAACATCACACACTCAACCGAAGTTTACCAAATCCCCACCATTGAATAGACTGATTATGATCATCATACATGTGTGAGGACTGATATTGTTTGTCTTTATGCTGATAGAACAGTTGAGAATGACAAAGAAATGAATGGAAGAGAGATGGAGTTAAGATTGGGAAATGACCGCCGGTCAGGAATCGAATCGGACTCGGGTCCCTGTGGGCCCGTGGAACCACAAGCGATCGGGATGCTGCCACTTACGCCTCAGCTTCTCCATCAGGACTGTTGTTGATTAGTGTCTCTCAGTGGCTCTGTTTTTCTGGATGGCATGTAATGGCTGGTTTGGAAAAGCAACGTGTGGATGATTTCCACATGCAGTTTTTCAGTTCAGGATGAGACATAGTCTGGTTGCTCAACTGGAGTACATTAGGAGGCCATGACTGTAATCACTGATGTTTATGCCTGGGGGGGTCAGGTTTGCTCCAGCCAGTTAGCATCCCGGTTGGCCACCATGATCTTTCAAAAGGGCATCCGGTGTGCTCACTTTCGCCCACCTTTTTACAAAACAGCCAATCGTTATGCTGAAAACATCAACATCTGCAGGGTATATGGCAGGGAAATGTGCATTATGTCATCATGTCCCTATGCAGATGTTATTTTACTCTATATGAAATACTTGTCTGTACTAATAGAGTAACTCAAGTTCTAGGGGATTTTGGTGCTTTTTCAGATAGCAAAATGAATTCCCCAAAAATGGTTTTCAATATCTAGGGATTAACATTACCCATTCAATGTGAGTTCTACATAAAAACAATTTTGACAAACTATTGACTAAAGTTAAAGCAGACCTACAAAGATGGTCCAAGCTGCCACTGCTAGTTGCTGGCAGAGTGCCACATTTTTTGTTTCTTTTTCAATGACTTCCCCTTTTTCTGACTGAAGTTATTCTTCAAAAAGCTTGATCAAATTATCTTCCCATTTTTGTGGGCAGGCAATCTAGCAAGAATAAGGAGAAGCGCTCTGCAGGTGGCTAAATTGGAGGGTGGACTGGACCTTCCTAATTTTATGTTTTACTAATGGGCAGCAAATATACAAAAAATATTCAGCTGGCAATATGAGAATGAGTTGGACTGGTGTAAAATGGAGTCCCTCTCCTGTCATACATCCTTGCTTGTAGCTTTGACATGCTCCCCCTCTTATCCTCTTGGGCCCACTATGCAATACATTTTCACCCTCCAAACTTGACTCTGCATTTACACTTTTGGAATGATAAAGGCATCATATCATTTTGAGAACTGCATGTTCTTGAGTGGCACATTTGCTGACGTTGAAAGTCTGTCTCACACAGGGGCGTAGCACATGATCCTGGGCCCTATGCATAGGCAGTCCTGATGGGCCCCCATGCCCATCACTCATATTCCAGACTTTTCAAGGGCCCTTCAGGTTTAATACATATACAGTATTATCTATTATATGCTTTGAAGTAATTCATAAGAGTGGACCAACTTGGGTGATGAGGGTGGGTTTTCATTTTCATTCTCCGTTTTGTATTTTACTTTATTTCTGTTGGTTTTGTATGTCTTGTAAAACATAAAACTGGACATGTTTGTTTGCCCTGTACTGCTTTGTACTGTAATATCATGCAGTGATGTCCTAATCAAACAAATTTACAACAACAACAAAAAAAAACACTTTAGAGACCTTAAGGAAATCTTTGTTATCTGCTAACCTATTTCCTGTTTGCGACAGCCTCCGGCAAGATGGACCTGAACAACACGTCCTTCGTCCAGTACACGCCTCCCACCTTCCCTCGCTCCCTGGGTCCGTCTCCCGTCTCGTGGTTTACCCCCATAATCCACCCCAACGGCACGACCTCCACACTCTCGGGCCCCTCGTTGAACCCCGACCAGAGCATCGTGAGCAGCATGCCAGTCACAGTGACCGGAGCGCTCATCCTGGGCCTAGTTTTCCTGCTGGGCGTCCCCGGCAACCTGTTTGTCATCTGGAGCGTGCTGGCGCGCGCCCGCCGGCGCTCGGTGACCACGCTGCTCATCCTGCACCTGGCGTGCGCCGACGGCCTGCTGATGGCCCTCACGGCCTTCTTCGTGGTCTACCTGGTGCGCAGCGACTGGGAGTTTGGAGCCGTGCTCTGCAAGCTGCTCTTCTACCTGTGCTGCGCCAACATGTACGCGTCCATCGCACTCATCACCCTCATGAGCCTCCACCGGCTGCTGGCCGTCACGAGGCCCCAGAGTGCTGGCGCCAAGGCCAGCCGGGGGACGGTGCTCAAGCTGTTGGTCGGCGTGTGGGTGCTGGTGCTGGCTCTGTCCGTGCCCGTGCTGGTGTACCGGAAGGTGAAGGAGTATCCCAACTCTGAGGGGGGAGTGAGGCACGTGTGCGAGCCGTACCACCTGCCGAGGGATGTAAGTGAGGGGAGGAGGGTGTGTGTGTATCTCTGTGTGTGTGTGTGTGTGTGTGTGTGTGTGTGTGTGTGTGTGTGTGTGTGTGTGTGTGTGTGTTTGCATTTGTATTTTCTATTATTGTTCACCTGTCTCTCTATTTGTGTATGTAGGCTATGTATGTCTGTCTGTCACTGAGTCACTGGGTGTGCATGTACAACTTGTGTGTGTGTGTGTGCATGAATGTAATGTAATTTAGGGAATAGTAGGCTTTGCACACGTGGGTGAAGGCTTTCAGTTGCTAGTTAAAAGAGCTGTCTTGACATGTCTCTCTTGGTGAGTTTTGGCTCCCAGTGAGGTTTCTGTTGAACACAAATATGCAACTCTTCTATTTCACAGGACAAGTTCCAAATTCCTCACTGACTCACTGATTGGGCTAATAGTGCAATGGCTAATCAATTACTTAGAGATCAGTGTTTTTATAATGGAGGGCAGAGCTTCTGAATCACTTAAATCTGTTAATCTGTCTCATTTTCTGGTTTGATGGTTCCTGGTCAGGAAGTAGGTGCTATTTCTGGCAAGGAAACATCTGTGTTGAGTAATAATGGGGAGGGAGGGAGTAAGAGAGGGAAACTGTTTTTTTTTTCATCTGATATGTGTCTCTGAGCACCCTGGAGTCCCCACTGTATCTTTGTATGTGAGTCTCATTTAGTCTCCCACACATAGGGTTGCCAACTTTCTCAACCCCAAATGAGGGTAACTCCTCCCCCCCCCCCCCCCCCCCCCAAAAAAAAAAAAAAAAACGCTGTTTCATTTGATACAGTTTAATTTATTCATAAATGGTGCACTGTCACTCCATTCAAATATACCCTATGGTTAGTCCACAAACTCTAACATTGTTTGACTGTTTGTGCCACATTTATAGCACAATATTAACAATGATGAGCATACTATTAAGTTGGTATAAACAACCCTCATTCCTTTGGAAATAAAAGCACGTAATGACATGATGATATTTTGTTTGCAATTCTGAGGGGAATGTGTTTCAATTGGCATATCATGTGCTTCGCGTAAATGCTTAGTTTAAGGGAAACAAATTATTGAAGACTTCAAGACTCACCAATTCCATTACACAAATGCAAAGACCACTCTTCATATTCTATCACAGTCCAAATCACAGTGCGCGCAGCCTGCGTGCAGCCTGCATTGTTTTTGTTGTCCTCATGATTTCCTTTTAAAAGTTTCTCATATTAAAAAGGATAAATCAATTACTGTATCAACAATGACAAGCCAGCTGGAACCTGGCGCATGCTCAGACGCGTTCCCAAATAAAACGAGTAGGATAGATAGATAGATAGACAGATAGATAGATAGATAGATAGATAGATAGATAGATAGATAGATAGATAGATACTTTATTGATCCGAAGAGGAAATTGAAGGATAACGTTCAAGTTAGATCTGCTGCATAATGGAGACTGAGAGAGGACCCAAAGTATCATCCTTATGTAAGATGCTGTTGGTGCGTTTTGACATTGTAAACATTCTCTAAGAAGAGCGAAAAGAAGTTTGCAGTAAAAAATACGGGATGTCCCGGACAATTCGGGACGGTTGGCAACCCTACCCACATAACCACATCTCAAATCAACTAACACCCTCCATTTCCTGCCTGCATATCACAAGCTCTTGGATGTGGTTAGAAATGCAGCCTTAGAGAATCTTTCTTTTTTAGTTAACTTCTAGATGACACAAGTACCATACAAAGTAGTTTCATACTGTAGCTTGCTGTGATGTGGCATACTCTGCTGACAACACTGAAACCTTTCACAGGCCTATGACGGGGCTTATTTCTTAATTCTACTTTAGGTCAGCAGGTGTAGCATTCGGTAGTCGTTGATAATTGCTATTACTGACATAACCTTAACATAAACTTTCACACCTTTCAGATATCTTGTCATGGCATTGTTATTGTTTCATTCAGATGTGGTAGGATTGGTTTAATCTTGAACTACATTGCTAGTCATAATCGACATAACTGTAGTGCCAACACTCAGGGCTTCTACACACAGCTGTGTTCCATCAACGCATGCCAGTGGGTGTTCCCGACGGTAGCTATGCAAATGACTTAAGGTATAACCGTAATTTGATTAGCTGGTGCCGTCTGTTGTTCGCTTGTTCATAATTTGATTGGCTGGTGCTGTCCGTTGGTACAGCAACAGCTGAACTTCCCAACGCGAGCGACGGGAGCAACGCGACGCAACGGACCCACAATTCAGTTTGGCAACGGATGACGTAAGCCCATGTAAAGTGGACGGGATGCGTCTCCAGCACTGCAACGCATGTGTATGAGCTGTCAGAGGCTGTTGAGTGATGGCACAAATCTTAGCTGATCCAGGTGTGACTTTGACACTATTTGACAGGAGTGCAAATCTGGAGATAAAGATCAAAAGTTAACATTACATATAATTGCAATGCAAACATGGCTGTTTTAAACCTGAATGCAACACATGCATGACAGAGGCCTGAATGTGCTCACAGAGCAAATGTCAAAGAGATGAATGGGGGAGAAAAGTTGATGGAAAGTTTCAAACACAGACACACACACACATTTTATATACTTTATCTGATTCCACTTTACAAGTCAAGTTACATTAGGAATCAAATCTTCTTAATAATCCAGTAGATTAAAGCAGTTCAGCAATCTATCATTAGTTTACAGATTCAAGGGTATAGGAAGCATTGTCTCTTCCAAATAAACATGCTTCCTATAATTGCTGATATGGAACTGTACTTCACTAGCTGCTTGGCCTTAGTTTTATACAGTCCCCCAATGCAAAGTCCACGGACCGCCAACCTATGTACATGACCTAGCCAGTGTTTCTCAAACTTTTTCAGACGAAGGACCACTTAGCTAAAAAAGATTAGACCTACTTCAACAGTATATTAGCCTAGACAATAGGCCTACTCACTGAACCACCTTGCTTATAGAGTGGTGAAGTCCCGCCCCTTCTACTTCTGGTCCATGGGACCTATCTTTCAAAAAATTATGAACGGGAGTTAATGGAGAGATAACAATTATTTTTTGGTCCAGTTTGAATTGTGCCACAAATTTCATATATGATGTGTGTGAAATTAAAAGATAATTTTTCACGTCAAGAAAGTACTGTTGTTCTATAGACTTCAAAAGTTATGTTGGTTTTGTGCGAATCCACTCAGTGGACTACATCTCTCGTCTCGAACGATGTACATCACCAACGTAATGAAACGATAAGAGCTGTTATGCTAGTTAACGGTTGCATCTTGCTGCCTGCTATGTCACTTAACAGTATGTAATGTACAGTCTATGGACGAATACAACTTACCTGATGTGTTTAATCCTCTGACTCATGGTATTTTCTTCGGCAAGGAAAGCCCAATTAAGACCTGTTGCTGGTATGCTTGTACAATCTAGTGTGGCTGTGAATGAGCTAACGTCACTAGCGCGACTGATGGGTTTGTAGTCGTTGGAATTATGATCTTTCACAATGTTGTAATTCAATAGTTACGAAACAAACTGCAAATGTCTTTACATGAAAAATTGTCTTTAAAATTGACAAACATCATATGGGTAATTCAAGGCACAAGTCAACCGGGACCAGAAAATAATTTATTTTTCACCATAGACTGCCGTTCAAATTTTTTTGAAAGATAGGTCCCATGGAGGCAAACGGAAGGGGCGGGACTTCACCACTCTATTGTCTTTGCACTTTGCTTATTGAGTCAGAGGATTCATATGATTTAAACTGGCATATCCTACATAGTGTGACAGAACTGTTTGGATTTACATAGAAGTTGGTTCAATATTGCATACAACTCATCAAATATTTTAACTTCTTTAGCATTCTGAAAAATGGAGATAATGTCTTGTGTGTTTGCAATTCCAGAGAAGGTGTTTGCAGGTGAATTAAACCATTCAGAGTGGACAGTAGCGTGTTTATAGGTCTGCTCTTCCTGTGCGTGGGATCTGAGCAGCTATGAGGTCCACAAGTCTGTCATGTCTGGCGATACACAGCCCTTTAACACCATTTAACACCATTGGGTGTGACGGATGGGGAGGATACTGAGTATAGAGAACTGGTGAACAGCTTTGTGGCGTGGTGTGGAAACAACCACCTACTCTTAAATGTGGCCAAGACCAAAGAGATGGTAGTAGACTTTAGGAGGGCTAGGACAAAGTTGAACACTGTCTCCATCATGGGGGAAGAGGTGGAGGTAGTGGAAAACTACAAATATCTGGGTGTACATCTGGATAACAAACTGGACTGGAAGTGCAACACTGAGGCTGTTATAAACATATATAACTTGTATATATGTTTATGTGTGATATATGTTTATATTATTAATTGCTGCTGTAACACCATAATTTCCCTTTGGGGATGAATAAAGTAATCTATCTATCTATCTATTTAAGAGAGCTACAGCTGTTCATTATGTGGGTTACTGACTCCAGATGTTGGGGGGGTTCATGCAGCATGCAGAGGGGTGAATGGTTGGAGGGAAACCACAGTGCTATAGGTTGTTCTTTGTGGGGAGAACCTGAAGACGGGCTTTTTACGAAGGTAAGGATCTCCTCACCGATGGTGGCATTACTGTAGATGGTGTGTGAAACGGAGTGGTCTGCGCAGTGCAGTTTTGCCAACTTTCCCTGGAGTTTTAAATTAGACCAGTACTCCATGTTTTGGGCTCTCTGAATCTCCAGAAGAGTCTGCCTTGCTGTTCTTGGCTGGAGCAGGAGCAGGTGAGTGGTGTTGTTGCGATGCAGAGTTGCCTCAACAGTGACTGATGGGTCCTTCACCACTGCATCAGACCTCGGCAGGGTGTGAGTGGGAAGTCCACTTCAGTTCTCAAAGTCAAAGTCTGCTTTATTGTCAATTTCTTCACATGCCAAGACATACAAAGAGATCGAAATTACATTTCTCACCATCCCACGGTGGAGACAAGACATATTTTACCAATTAAGTCCACAGACAAACATAACACTCAAGTAAACAATAAAAAGTAAACTAGATGTACCACAGAGCGGTACAAAATATGACCCCAGTCATATTATGAGTCCCAGTCCAGCTCCCCCACCGAACCCCACCTCCAGTCCAGCTCCCCCACAGAACCCCACCTCCATCTTGCCTGTTCATAAATCTGAGAAATTCTTGATTGTTTGTGTTATGTTTATGTTATGTGTGTGTGTGTGTGAGTGTGTGAGTATGTGTGTGTGTGTGTGTGTGTGTGCGTGCTTGTGTGTGTGCCTGCGTATGTGCCTGTGCATGCAAGCGTACATATGTCTACTGTGTGAGTATGTGTCATACGTATGATTACTGTGAATGTATGTGTGTGTGTGTGTGTGTGTGTATCTGTTTGTGCACATGTGTGCACATGAAATGGGTTAACATGACCCCTGGAGGCAAACATACGGAAAAAAATGGTCATCCTAGGCCCTACAGTTCTCAAGATATTCACAGAGAACTGTGTCTGCCCTACAAAGTCAAAAGTCAAAGTCAAAGTCAGCTTTATTGTCAATTTCTTCACATGTTCCAGACATACAAAGAGATCGAAATTACGTTTCTCACTATCCCACGGTGAAGACAAGACATATTTTACCAATTTAAGTCCACAGACAAACATAACATTCAAGTAAACAAAAAAGTAAGTAAATAAGAGGGCACATATAATAATGAAAAAAATAAGAGCAGCAAAATTTGGTTGAAATTGTGCATAGACAGTCAATAAAATACTAGTGCAAAGTCAGGCCAATAAAAGGCTTGTGTAGTTCTGTTTGACCTAAGTAAGAAAGAAAGTGACATAGTGGTGCAAGTTATGTAAGAGCAGCAGATGTGTTGTGTTTTCAGGACAACAACAACAAGTTGTAAAGTGTACAAGTGTGCAAGTGTGCAAGTGGAGTAGTGCACGCGGCCATTGTGGGTCCAATGTCCAGGATGTTATGTAGCTGAGGGTGGAGGGGGGAGAGGAGGGAGAGAGTTCAGCATCCTTACAGCTTGGTGTATGAAGCTGTTGGTGAGTCTGGTAGTGCGGGAGCGCAGGCTTCTGTACCTCTTCCCAGAGGGCAGTAGATCGAACAGATTGTGAGCGGGGTGACTTGCATCACTCACAATTTTGGTCGCCTTGCGGGTGAGGTGGGTGGTGTAAATGTCCTTCAGGGAGGGGAGTGAAGCACCAATAATCCTTCCAGCTGTGTTCACTATGCGCTGCAGGGCTTTCCTGTTGTATTCAGTGCAGCTTCCGCCCCTACCCTCCTTTCGGGGGGTCAAGTCCAGCGGGGGGGCTACAAGTTGCCCACCAAGTTGTGTGTACCCCGGTCTTTCAGTGTCCCAGGAATCCTTGTTGGTGTACGTCACTAAATGTACACATAAATTATTTTATTGTAAGGCCCCCCATGAACGAAAGTACACAAAACTTGGCATGCATTCGGAGGGTGTCATAATGATCCTACACTTTTAATTGCGTGCAGTTTTGACCTTGTCAGCCAGAGATATTGTGATGAAAACACCTAATTTTTTGCTTTTTAATTTTTAACTAGGTGGCGCTATACATGAAATGAGTGGTAATGGGATGGGTTGACATGCCCCCTTAAGACCAACATACATAAAAAAGGTGGACCTCCTAGGCCCTATGGTTCTCGAGATATTCACAGAAAACTGTCTCCGGCCACCTACAGGCCAGTTGGTGTATAGTAACATAAATTAATTTATTGTGTGGCCCACCATGAACGGAATTCCACAAAACTTGGCGTGCATACAGAGGGTGTCCTAATGATCCTACACTTCCAATTTCAGTTTTGCAGTTTTGACTATGTTAGGTCACAGATACCTTCAATTACAACACCTCATTTTTACTTTTTTGTGTTTAACTAGGTGGCGCTATACATGAAATGAGTGGTTATGGAATGGGTTGACATGGCCCCTTGAGATCAACATACAAAAAAAAATGGTCCTCCTAAACCCTACGGTTTTCGAGATATTCACAGAAAACTGTGTCTGCCCTACCCTCCTTTCGGGGGGTCCAGTCCAGCGGGGGGGCTACAGATCAAAACGAAAAATGATGGTTCCATGCTATCCATGTGGGGTTACATGCCCACCAAGTTTCGTGTACCCCGGTCTTTCAGTGTCCCGGGAATCATTGACGGAAATTGGAAATTTGGGCATGCGAAAAATTTGGCCACGCGGCGGTCATAATAAGAAGGCACATACAATGAAGAAATAAGAGCAGCAAAATTGG